>NC_091460.1:123798702-124158702 GCF_027789765.1 Dendropsophus ebraccatus | reverse complement strand
ACCTTCTATGAAAAATCACTGCCCAACCCCTTTGTTCTTGGAGAGAGAACCCACAGCCAGACTACTCAGACTGCAGCTTATCTCTCAGAGAACAGACAGGTCCAGTAGTGATTTTCTATAGAAGATGTTGGTGAAGTGTTAGGAGAACCCTTAACCGTCCCCATAGAGAACACAAGATCTCTCGGCCTAGCTGAATGCTCTTGTGTATGGGGAAGACAGGAGAGATATCGACCGGCAGTTATTGAAGGTGGATACCCACTTCAGTGCGAGTAGTGAAACAAAAGGCAACGAGTTTTGGCTCACGGCTGGGCCCTTTGGCAGGCTTAGATTAATTTTATTGTTTTTTATTGCTTTAAGGCAGAAACGCAAAGAGAAAAGGCAAAAAAGAAAACTGGTGCGCCAGGCCCAATTATCACAGAATGCAGAAGACCATCTCAGTAAGAGAGTCCGCAGGGAGATCCAGCCCAGTATAGTGCGGCTTATCATTGACTGCAGCTTTGATAATCTGATGGCAATGAGGGTAAGATGCTGGGATTATTGGCGTAAGACAACCATCATGTGGCAGAAATGCACCCACCAGTGGCCACGATTTTTGCCAGCTGCACGGGGCTGGTATCTTGTGGCATTATTCCTATGTGTGTGTGTGTATATGTGTGTATATGTGTGTATATATATATATATATATATATATATATATATATATATATATATATATTATAATATAATCTTTTGTTGTATACTATTTTTTTCTGTTCCTCATTTAGGATGTGAAAAAGTTAAACAAACAGATACGGAGGTGCTATGCTGAAAATCGCAGGGCTATCCATCCTGTTCAGGTAACTTTTGTATATTATTCCTATAATACCATGCGTATAAGTAGATTTACCTCCGTTACATAAGGGTCCATTTACACAGAAAGATTATCTGCCGAAGATTTGAAGCCAAAGCCAGGAATGGATTTGAAAAGAGGAGAAATCTCAGGCTTTCCTTTATGACCTGGTTTCTGGCTTTGGCTTCAGATCTTTGGCAGATAATCTTTCTGTGTAAATGGACCCTAAGGAAGACAGCCCTGACAAGGGGCAGCTGTCACAATCAGATTTGTATTGGGTCTACCTAATCCGAGGTGGCACTGGTATGCAGACTGCTTGTTGTTCATATAGAGATTAAAAAGAGTGGAAAAATAGTTTGTTTTTTACAATTCTGTACTGGGTACCGGCTATCTCAAATTCTCTGCACAGCCGCTATTATAGAAGGCTGTGTTTCCTGAAATTGCACAATTAATCACCTTTAAAGGGGTTTTCCCGATTTATTACTACTTGGTCCCAGGGGCATAGCTAGGATTCATGGGGCCCCATAGCAAAAATCTGTATGAGGCCCCCTGAATCCTGTACGTCCCCACCCCCCATAGATAGCCAACTCTCAAACACACACACAATGAGGCACATATATACACACAGAGGCACCATTTACATATATACAAATACACAGCTGACATATACACATTTACACTGGAATGTGATGACCTATACACCATGAACAGACCATATACAGGGAAATCATTACCCAAGTGTAATAAGAACCAGAAATAATATTTGCAGCATATTTTTTTTTTTAGTGTTGGGTTTGGGCTTTTATTACAGTGATTTTCAACCAGTGTGCCGTGGCACATGGTCGGGTGTGCCGCAGGGAAAGTTCCCCAAACTATGGTGCCCCTGTGAAACAGGAGAAAACAATGGGGGAGAGAAACCTGGGGATGGAGGAGAAGCAGGGGGGAGAGAAACCTGGGGATGGGGGAGAGAAACAGCGGAGAGAAGCAGGGGGGAGAGAAGTTTGGTGGAGAGAAACAGGGGGGAGAGAAGTATGGTGGAGAGAAGCATGGGGGAGAAGCACAGGAGAGAAGCACAGGAGAGAAGCAGGGTAGAGAAGTGTGGTGGAGAGAAGCAGGGGGGAGAGAAGCACAGGAGATAAGTAGGGGGGAGAGAAGCACAGTAGAGTAGTAGGGGGGAGAAGTATGGTGGAGAGGAGCACAGGAGAGAAGTATGGTGGAGGGAGAAGTATGGTGGAGGGAGAAGTATGGTGGAGGGAGAAGTATGGTGGAGGGAGGCACAGGAGAGTAGTAGGGGGGAGAAGTATGGTGGAGAGAAGCACATTAGAGTAGTAGGGGGGAGAAGTATGGTGGAGAGCACAGGAGATAAATAGGGGGGAGAAGTATGGTGGAGAGCACAGGAGATAAATAGGGGGGAGAAATATGGTGGAGAGAAGCACAGGGGGGAGAAGAAAACAGGCCCAGGTTGTATAAATACATTTAGAATCTATATTATTAACTATATGTATAATATGTACTGTTTTAGTGTCATTTTGTGCCATTTTGGTTGGTGGTGTGCCCCGGGATTTTTTAAGTATAAAAAGTGTGCCGCGGCTCAAAAAAGGTTGAAAATCGCTGTTTTATTAGAGCCCACCATTAATAGAAACTGCTGCAGAACATCTTTGGGAGCAAACCTGTCAATCACTTGAGACACTACTGACATACACACACATATACACCAGTGTTACAGACACTACAGTATATACATATATAGCCATAGATACATGCACACATATACATATACCCACAGATACATACATACACTCACTGACATATACATATATACACAGATACATATGTACACACACTGACACACATACACAGCACTTAGAGCTCCCAGGCTTCCCCCTCCTCCTCCTGTAGTAGGCTGATCCTTACACAGAGGTATTGAGGACCTTTGGGTCATGTGATAAGGTCCTTCATCCCTCTCCTTCTGTGCGTACAGGACCTGGCAGGTCCTGCTCCTCTGTCCCCCTTACTCTGCACTACAGTGAGCGGGCTGAAGAGTACAGTGGTGGGTCCCTCTTCCTCTGCGGGGGGGGGGGATGCGTGGTCAGCTGTCAGTGGCATACCTAACATGAAGGCAGAGCGGGGCTTTCTGGGGCCCCCTTCTTGTAAGGACCCCATAGCAGTCGCCTTCCCTGTCTTCATGGTAGCTACGCCACTATTTGGTCCTTATCCACATTCGAAACAAAGCAGCCAGGGCGCCGATCTAAACATCCCTGGCGGCACAGAGGTTGGACCCACTGAGATCTCATACTTGTCCCCTATCCTGTGGATAGTGGACAAGTAGTTATTAAATCTGGAAGCCACTTTCAAGACATGTTGGATAGTCATTAAAGGCATTATCCCAACATGAAATGTTATCCACTTTCCACAGGATTGGCTATAAATGTCTGATCAGTAGGAGTCCAATTACTGGGACCTCCACCAATAACAAGAAGAGAGGTCTACTGTTCGTAAGTGACTGGAGCAGCAGTGTGTACACTCGGCCACTGCTCTATCCAGTCATCACTATAGACAGTGCATGGAGCAGTGGCCGAGCATGCGCAATGCTACTTCATTAACACAGGAAACAAGGGGCCTCCTGCGTTCTTGTGATGAGCTAGTATAAAATACATTTGGTTTTCTATGCTTCATTCCATGGCATGTTATGTAGATGTCTTTACCTGTAAGTAGTAACATTGTTTTACTTCCTTAAAGCTGTATCTAACGAGCCATGGTGGACAGCTGAAAAGTAACATGGATGAATATGATAAAGGATGGATCAATTGGAAGGTTAGTATAGAAGTCTGAAAAGTTCTACAGTATTAATGACAAGAATCTGGCTTATGAATTTTCCTATTTAGGCCTCATCCACACATTAGTTTTTTGTTTTTTTTTGTCTGTCCTGATTTAAGAGCAAAAAAAAACGGACCCATTGATTTCAATATGGTCATACTTTTTGGCCACCGAACCACGTAAAAGTAAGGCCTGTGCTTATACATTCCTTTTCTGTGGTACAGATGCTCCAATATTCAATAGATCTGAGAGAGGAGGCGCGCGAGCCTCCCATGGATTGTCATCATGACAGGGAGGCTGGCGGCAGGAATTCCGCCACTTTTGCTACGTGTGAACATAGCCTAACTCGGGGTTGCAGCTGCTCTCAGGAGTGAGACCCAGTGGGATCAGTAAGTTTTGACATGTCAGATCCCGCTGTATTCTGACCCCTATCATTTTTTTTTTTAAATTTCATTATACGTCTACAGAGCTGCTTGGAGGTTCATTTTTTGTGCCATGATCTGTACTTTTTATTTTACCTTTTTGATATAGATGCCACTTTTGATCACTTTTTGTTCAATTCAAACACGATTCTGGCGTTTTCTTGCTCTTTTTTTTTTTTTTTTTTTTTTTGGTGGACAAATGCATGCTTGTCCGCCTGCTGATTTCTGGTTCTTTTCTACAGGAGGATGATCAGCCGTCCCACTTGTCTGATAATCAATCTGTGTAAAAAGCCCTTAGAGGCGTTATCCAGCGCTACAAAAACATGGCCACTTTTCTCCTCTCTTGTCTCCAGCTCAGGTTTTGTTTGTAATTCAGCTCCATTTACGTCAATAGAACTTAGTTACAAACCCCACCCAATCTGGAGACAAGAGAGGGGGAAAGTGGCCATGTTTTTGTAGTGCTGGATAACCCCTTTAAAATAAACAAGGGGTTTATTTTTTTCCCTTTAGGATATTCATATTAAGTCTGAGCATTACAAAGATCTTATGAAGCTTGAAGACCTGGTGTATCTAACATCTGATTCTCCTGAAGTTCTCCATGAACTCGATGAAACCAAAGCTTACATTATTGGTGGCTTGGTGGATCACAACCATCATAAGGTAAGTGTATTCTGTATAGTGGTTCTCCTGATGTAGAATATAAAATAAGTAATATTTGAATGGGGCATATTGGTTTTATAAGGTGTGTATGTGACCTTCTGCAGGGTATTACTTACAAACAAGCTTTGGATCTTGGAATCAGCCATGCTCAGCTGCCTCTGGGGAGTTTTGTGAAAATGAATAGTCGCAAAGTTCTAGCAGTGAACCATGGTGAGTCTCTTTATACTTGGCATACTATTTTTGCTGATGAACCAGAATCTGCCTGTATTTTGTTAAAGGGGTACTCTGGCGTTTTGTTTTGTTTTTTAAATCGCTTGGTGTCAGAAAGTTATATAGACTTGTAATTTACTGCTATTTAAAATCTTCCAGTGCTTATCAACTGCTGTATGTTCTGCAGGAAGTGGTGTATTCTTTCCAATTCGACACAGTGCTCTCTACTGCCACTTCTGTTCATGTCAGGAACTGTCCAAAGCTAAAAAGGTTTTCTGCTCTTCTGGACAGTTCCTGATATGGGCAGAGGTGGCAGCAAAGAGCACTGTGCCAGACTGGAAAGAATATACCACTCCCTGTAGGGCATACAGCAGCTTATACGTACTGGAAGACTATAGAGATTTAAAAATATAAGTCAATTACAAATCTATATAACTTTCTAAAACCAGAATTCTTGCTGAGTACCCCTTTAATGTGTATATACTTATGCAGCCCCATTTCCCATTACAAGACCATTAAAGCGACTCCGTACCCACAATCTGACCCCCCCCCCCCAAACCGCTTGTACCTTCGGATAGCTGCTTTTAATCCAAGATCTGTCCTGGAGTCTGTTCGGCTGGGGATGCAGTTATTACTTTCAATCCTGCAGCCCTGTGTCTAATGGCCGGGGCTTACATTTGTATATGCATTAGGCTGGCACAACCTCTCTGTCCCTCCTCATCATTAGGAATGCTCCAGGCAGACTGCTTCCTATTCCCCACCTGTGTGCATAATGAACATGGGCTGGATCGTTAAGACACCTGTGCAAAGCTCAAACAGCAGTAAATGTTCCTGGATCATTCCTAATGATGAGGAGGAAGGACGGAGAGGTGGTGCCAGCCTAATGCATATACAAATGTAAGCCCCGGCCGTTAGACACAGCGCTGTAGGATTAAAAGTTGTTTTTAGGAGGATAACTGCATCACCTGCCGAATGGACCCCAGGACAGATCTTGGATTAAAAGCAGCTACCCGAAGGTACAAAGGGTTTGATGAGGGTCAGATTGTGGGTACAGAGTCGCTTTAATAGTTGGCTGTAGTGTGGCTATACCAAGCACTGTGGAATCTGTTGGCACTATACAAATTATTATCACACAAGACATTTTTCTTTGTTGGTGCAAAGGTATAGTGGTGTTCTTGATTATTATAAATCAGAAATTTCCTAAGCCTAAAACCCTTTCTTGCAGTGTTTGAAATAATTCTCGCCTTCCTGGAGAAGAAAGATTGGAAGGAAGCCTTTTTCTCTGTTCTACCTCAGCGTAAAGGAGCAATACCCATCGAAGAGTCATGCGACGCTCCTGCAGAAGTTTTATCTAATCCTGAAGATGGAGAAGAGTTAGAGAGCGATTCTGAGCCTGACGATGACCTAACACACACAGAGACCAAAGACATAGAAGAGAGGGATGACAGCTGACATCTGTGATTTTGTATTTTTATGGACAAAGTATGTATCTATTTTTTAAAGAATTTAACATTTTTAGTTGAAATTTAGGTTAATCATATCTCTGAGTGTCCTGCAAGTTTTGGAAAACTACTCCAAGCCTTTCCACAGTGTGTTGGACAGCGTGCTAAAATGTTGCATTGCTGATTTTATGTAAGACTTACTTATTTAATAAAAACTAACAAAAGGGTCATAAAATAGTCCTAATTCTTACGTTTTTTTTTTTTTGTGAAAACATATAAAAAAAATTCCATACACTGGTAACCTGGCACTCCCATAATTTGTTCTTGAAAGGCTGGTCAAGTACTGATAAGTTTTTTTCCCATAAGAAATAATGTAAACGTATTTAAGTGGTTCCAGCATCCACCCAGAAGCATCACAGCTTATGGTGCATTTACACAGAGCGATTGGTCTGACAGATGTTTGAAGCCAAAGCCAGGAACAGACTATAGACAGATCAGGTCATAAAGGAAAGACTGACATTTCTCCTCTTTTCATATCCATTCCTGGCTTTGGCTTTAAAAATCTGTCAGATAATCTGTCTGTGTAAGTGCACCTTAAAGGACAAGTGCCATGAAAAACTTTTTCCCAGTAATTGAAGCACATTACAAAGTTATATAACTCTGTAATATGCTTCAATCACCTATCTACCTCCCTTCCCTGTCTTTTCCCCCCTCCACCCCCCACCAGGAAGTGTCCTGACTCACACAGACCTGATTACTGTCGTCACCGTCACCAAGATCTTCTCTCAGCTCCTTCTCCTGTTACACCAGCCTCCCCCCATCTCAGGTGACAGGCTTGCTCAGCTCCCATTGGCTGAACAACTGCAAGCCATCACTTGTCACATGCTTATCTTCCCTCTGACTGACTCCGGCACATAGGCAGCTCCCCCCTCCCCTCATACCCTCTCTCCTGCTGCTGTGGACTCAGTGAAGGAGTCATGTCACTAGAGAAGATAAGCTGAGCAAGCAGAGTCACCTGACAAGGAGGGGAGGGGGGGCTGGTGTGACAAGACCTAGAGCAGCCCTCCTGCTGATGACTCATCCTCACAGGAAGGAGCTGCCTGGTGACGGTGACGGCAGTAATCAGGTCTGTGTGAGATAGGACACTTCCTGGAGGGGGGAAAAGACAGAGAAGGGAGGCAGATAGGTGATTGAAGCATATTACAGAGTTATATAACTTTGTAATGTGCTTCAATTACTGGGAAAAAGTTTTTCATGGCACTTGTCCTTTAACACAGGCGGATCCAACAGATGGACACTAATTTATAGAACCCTTACATGGCTTGATCAGATATAGGCCAGACCACACAAATGGTCGTTGGATCGGCTTTGTGGCTGCACAGAGGATTTATTTGCTGGCCCATTTACATGGGACAATTAGAGGGGGGATCCTTCTAGGCCATGCTCACAAAGTTCTTGAGCCATTGTTTTTGCAGGTGTTCATGCATGTATCTGTAAGCTGTTAGTGTCCCACATACTACTACTAGTTATGTCCGACTGTCGTATGCTGTGGCTCCCCAGATCATCACACAAACAGTTGGGGCAGCGTGTTACTCCACAACAAAGGTAGGATTGAAGGACTCACCATGAGGCCTCCATACCCGAACCAGGAAATGGTCCAGGCAGAGATGGGTGAGTAATGAAGGTGCCACCTATGGGTAGGTTCAGACTGAGGAATTCTTACGGAAAATGTCTGCGGAATACTGTCAGCTGTCCGCCCACACATTTGGGCGCTTTTCCGCCAGCCCCATTGACACCAATTTTATGGGCCGGCATATTTCGCTATACGCTGAAAGAAGTGTCATGTCACTTCTTTCAGCAGATCGCGGAATAAGCCGGCCCATAGAATGGTGTCTATGGAGCCGGCGGAAAAGCGCCCAGATGTGTGGGAGGACAGCTGACGGAATTCCATAGTGTGAACCCGCCCTATGGACTCAAGTGGTGTAAAAATAAAGTGCGTGCTAGTGCTGCCTCTCAGTGGGCTCCCACCCCCAGTGAGTTCAGGCACCCTGGGGTCACCACTTCAAGGGCACTTCTGCACCTCGACTCCCAACCCCCTTGACCTTGATCTGGATGGTCATGGCTAGCGGAAAAAGCTAGGTTCGATCGAACTTGAACCTAGCCGGACCTTCCACATTTGATTCCTGATGCCTTCCCAGTCTCAGAGACTTCCTGGAATTCTGGGATTCAGGTAATAGGCTGAATCCTGGAATTCCAGAAGTCCCCGGGAGATCTCCTCCTTCCACACGGACAGGGAAGGCTTCAGCAATTAAATGCGGAAGGTCCGGCTAGGTTAGAGTTTAATCGAACCTAGCTTTTTCCGCTGTTCTTTCAAGCCTAGTCATGGCATCTTGGGGAGGCTGCCCTCTTCTACAGCCAACCCCCCAACCCTTATTCCCTCCATATGGTTCTCTGCTTACTTAAGAACAGATACTACTCTTGATCTTGGCTAAAAGGCCACAGACAGTTGTTTCAGGGTTTATGCCCCTCGTCAGTGTGGAGCAGGAATCTGGATAATGGGGGCAATTTAAAGTAGTGCAACAAAACTTAAGGGGCTATGCATCAGGGTGGTTTGGTGATTTCCCCACTAGGAGGCACCCCTTAGAAACAGGTTTTCCTTCCCTGGAGGGATATCTGGCTCTTCCCATGTTTTGAGACTCGCAACTGAGGCTCCAAAGACCCCCTTTAGAGGGGGCAATGTATCAATGGAGACCCATGAGTACTTTGTTGGATTTTTTTCACTGATCCCCCTGAGCTCAGTGATTGCTGTGTTTTGTTGCTCTACTTTTCATTGCCCCTATTAGCCAGAATCAGAATGTGTGAATACAGCCTTACACTTACAACCAGTGCCTAATACAAGGAGAAGGCAGCAAGGCTTGTTAAAGGGGTTATCCAGCACTACAAAACATGGCCACTTTCCCCCTACTGTTGTCTCCAGTTTGGATGGGGTTTTGAAACTCTTCCATTGAAATAAATGGAGCTTAATTGCAATCTGCACCTGAACTGGAGACAACAGTAGGGGGAAAAGTTGCCATGTTTTTGTAGTGCTGGATAACCCCTTTAACCTCCTTCATATCAGCAATCTATATAGATACGTTCCTACTGCACATACCCCGTGCTGTAGGAATGTACATATACGTTCCTAACGGTCAGAGGGGTTTAATGTGTGCGGGACCACTGCAGTGAGAGCGGCCCCACACACAAGTGTCCCAGGAGCTCAGCATAAAGACAGGCAGCTGCGATCTCGTAGCTGACTGTCATAAACCCTTTAAATGCCGCAATCTATAGCCATCAGTCAGCAGAAAGCACTGTGTCAGACTAAAAATAAAACATTTCCCGTAGGACATACAGCAGCTAAGTAGTATGGGAAGACTTGGTTTTTTTTTATAGAAGTAAATTACAAATCTATATAAAACTTTCTGATATCAGTTGACTGAAAAAGATTTTCGCTGGACAACCCCTTTAAAGGGGTACTCCAGCGTGAGGGCTATTTTGGGATCTGGCCGGGGAGGAGGTGGCTGAGAGAAAAGACGTCCACTCACCTCCCCGGATCCAGCGGCGGGTCCCTTATCACGGCGCTCTGGTCCCCGTCCGCTTCCTGGTGTCCGACGCGGGCTCGAGACGTGACGTCTCAAATCCGCTCAGCCAGTCAGTGACAGAGGCGGGATCCGTTTCAAGTCCGCTCAGATCCCGCTTCTGTCACTGACTGGCTGAGCGGACTTGAGACGTCACATCTGGAGCCCGCGTCAGACACCAGGAAGCAGCCGGGAACCGGAGCGCCGTGATACGGGACCCGCCGCTGGATCCGGGGAGGTGAGTCTTTTCTCTCAGCCACCTCCTCCTTGGCCAGATCCCAAAATAGCCCCCACGCTGGAGTAGCCCCCACGCTGGAGTACCCCTTTAAGCTTAGAGGAACACTTACAATTACAGCAAATAAGAAACAACTCATTCTTTAACTTTGTCAACATATTTTAATTTAACAAGAATATTTGGTTGAAAAGCATACCAGAACTTTGGGCAGACAGGTCTTTATGAAATTACTCATGAATTGAATGAATAAACCACAGTTTTTGTTATTTGTAAAGTTATGGTCACATTATAGGGTACTGGTCACTATGAACTTGTCCATAATTTGGCAGCTGATGACGAAAAAAAATCTGTTTGGCCTGGCCATCGTCCACACCAGGCAAGGTCCGTGCATGAATCCTATTCATTAGAATAAGGCCTGTGCACAGAACTTACCAGGCATGGGACATTGGTGTGTGGACAGAGCTGTAGCCAGCAGATCTGGTTGCCAAACTATTCAGAGTCACATAGTGACAGATACTCTCTGATGAGCAACTGAATGTCAACATGGAGTGGCTCTTGCATATACCGCCTTTGCATTCTAATTTTATGCTCCATGTGGAGACCAATGCCAAGAAGAGCTTGTAAAATGGAAATATGTTAGTGAGCACTGTCCTCTCAAAGTTTCATATATTAATATTGTAAATAATGGCCCTATTTCATGGAGTGATAAATCGGCCAAATCAGGACGATTATCGCTCCCTGTAATAGAGACGGCAACCAGCCGCTGATAAAAATCGGCTGCCGAATACTGTATACATTATCTCTCCATGCTACCGGTGTTCTGCCCTCTGCTCGCTCCCCGGAGCCGCCGGTGTAGCTTCAGAGCGGGTCTCTGAACAGGTCACTCAGCCAATCACTGGCCAGTTATTCATGGCCAGTGATTGGCTGAGCTGCCTGTCAGTTTAGAGACCAGCTCTGAAGCTACAGCGGCAGCTCCAGAAAGCAGAACAACCGCACCGGGATCGTGGAGAGAGGTAATGTATACCAGTTTAGGCCAGACGTGGGAAACCTTCGGCCCTCCAGCTGTTGCAAAACTACAATTCCCATCAGGCATGATGGGAATTGTAGTTTTGCAACAGCTGGAGGGCTGAAGGTTCCCCATCCCTGGTTTAGGACAAGGGCTGCAGGGACATTGCTAATTATGTCTGTACAACCTTTGCTGATTTACATTATTGATTGGGCAGTCATCGTATGGTCTAATAGGACCCTAAAACTTTGTAAAATATCTTAGAGAAAAATTCCTTTCTCTACTTACAATTCACTGAGAGATCAGGTGAAATGCTGCTAAAAAGGTGGGAGGAGCAGGAGGGCAATAAGACACATGCTGCAGGCTCTAGTAAATAGTTTTACCGACTTACCCCACTGCCAGATGCATGGCAACTCATCTGTGCTGCCCAATGTCCTCCATGCTGCCATTGCAGATTGTAAGAGTAAGTCCAGCAATGGGGCGAGTCTGAGATGGTTTTCTAAATCCTGATCTCTCAGTGAGTTCATAATCCAATTCAACTTTAACCATAGATATCAGCAGTAAACTTAAGTCCCTTATACTTTGTACCCACTGCTTGCCACTGGTTCAGCTGTCAGTATAGAGTGTATAGCGCTCTCCTGACCAAACCGATAATGTCAACAGAGATCTGTGGGAACCAGGCATGAAGGAAAAATCACTGCTTAAACCCTTTGTTCTGAGCGCAATAAGCCACCGTCAGAGCAGTCTGGCTGCGGCTAACCTCTTTCCTTTAGAGGTTACTGTACGTTCCTATACATGGGAAGTGTAGAGTATGGGTGAGATACCTCTGCCGACAGTTTTTAAAAGTGTACGGCAGCGTTAAGAATACATTTTCAGATCGCAAGAGAAGAGATGTTTGTCTAAAGGAGTTTTCAGGACTTGAGGGGAGAGTTATCAAATATGGTGTAAAGTGAAACTGGCTCAGTTGCCCCTAGCAACCAATCAGATTCCACCTTTCATTTTCAAGTCTGTGAGGAATGTAAAGTGGAATCTGATTGGTTGCTAGGGGGCAACTGAGCCAGTTTTACTTTACACCATGTTTGATAAATCTCCCCCATGGTGTCCTCAGCATAGACCATCAGTATCCAAGCCACTACTCAGAGCAGGGATGGGCAACCTTCAGCCCTCCAGCTGTTGCAAAACTACAATTCCCATCATGCCTAGGCAGCCAAAGCTTTAGCTGTCCAGGCATGATGGGAGTTGTAGTTTTGTGACAGCTGGAGATCCGAAGGTTCCCTACTCCTGCAGTAGAGGATCGATCCGATTCGGACAATCAACGCTCCGTGGAATAGAGACTACGATCAGCCGATGATCGTGTCATCAGCTGATCGTTTATTTAGGATATAAAACTAAAATCAGACACAGACCGCGTATCGCCAGATGGAATAGCGATGCGCAGCAGGCGACCGATGATTTCACAAGCACCATGCTTTACCCAAGCATGTTGCAGGTCTTCTCCTGCGCTCCTTCTTCCACTCGGTCCCGCACGCAGCAACAACTTCAGAGCGGCCTGTGTCAGCTGGCTGGGACCACCGTGACCAGTGATTGGCTGAAAGATCTGTCAGCTGAGACAGGCTGCACCGAAGCTGCTGCTGCGCACGGGACCGGGAGAAAGAAGGAGCACAGAAGACGACCTGCAACATGTTTAGGTAAAGTATGATGTATAAACAAGGGCTGCAAGGACATCGGTAACGATGTCCCTGCAGCCCTTGCTAAACAATTATCGGCCGTGTAATAGGCCCAGTAAACAAGCACAGATCAAGCAGATTGGCGCTCGTTTACATTATTGGAATAGGAACCTAAGGCATCACTCACTCAGTCCCAGAAAACCCCCTTGGTTTATGCAAAGTCTGTTAAAAAGACCATTTAAAGAGAAGCAAGCAGTAAAAGGGGAATGGTGAAACAAGAGATACAGAATCATCTCTTTCACGATTTGGCAAACAAAATAAAGAACAAAAGAATACTTGTTAGATCTAAAGCTTTGTTAGTTGTTACGCATACATGCTTCACAGCCACCTCATGTGCAAGTTTCCTTAGTTTGTAAAAAGTCACTTAAGTTGCAATTTTAGCAGAGCAAACTACATAATATCTTATAGAGCCTGAATATATGGACAAAAAACATATACAACAGTTATTCAGAGATTTAACCCCAACAGGCTCATACTGCAATCTACTAGGTAAGAACAGCAGCTTTCCAAGCCTAAAGGCACCAAGATTACCAAGAGATCAGAACAATCGGCCAAAGTGACTTTCACTGTCTGGTATAGCCAGTGACCGAGCTGCTATTGGCTTGGATGCCAAAAACAAACCAACTCTGTTAATGCAAGAAGAGGTCTTCCTTAACACCATGAAGAATGGAGCAGTGAAGACCACTAGAGATAGAACTTACATACTTGAGTCCAGACATGTATTTCCCCTTACTACATGTCCGCAGCAGCATAAAGAGCCAGAATTGAGAAGAAGAAGCAGCCCATTCTCTCACATTTCAACACAAATGCATAGCTAGAATATACTGGAAAAAAAAAAGTCAACATCCCAGAACCCAAAACTGTAAAATACAACCATTATCAGTATAAAGAGTCACTGTGGAGGCAACGTGTGTTTCTGTCCGTGGAAACTTAGAAGGCGAGGAACAGAATGTTTAATGGTGAAGGGGGTTCTTAAAACAAAAAGGATGGCAATAAAAAGGCAGGAAAAAAAATAGAAAATATATAAAGACCTGTTTTCTCCTGGTTTCAAGAGTTGCTTAACACACAATTTCAAGCCACATGGTGTTTTCTTCTATCACATACAGATATGTAAAGGTGTGATAAAACCCCACGTTTTCCTTCAGGTACTTTGTCATGTAAAAACGTATGGTGTAAAGTAGTTGACACACCATTTCTACCAACTAAATTAAGACAAGGGGGGGATGCTAAAACATAAAGTGAGGACGTCCATTGTCTTCCAGTCTCCTCGTCAATATCTCACATCCAGTCTCTGTGACTAAAAGGGTGTGTTCAAACTGAGCCGAACGCTTTCCATCTCTTGTCACTGCGGTCCAACCGTCTGGCCAGGTCTCGTCTTGCCAGCCTCCTGTCAATCAAAAGAAGAGAATATGTTGTAAGAGATATGTAATAACTGGTCAGTATTTTAACCTCCTTCCACCGCTGGGCAGTAAATTAACGGGGCTGCAGCAACATTAAATTACGCTGCAGGATGACACAGGCACAGGAGCCTGTGTCATCCGCGGCGGGTCCCGGCTATTAGTGATAGCCGGAGACCCGCCGCAACTCTCAGCACCGGAGTCGTGCTCCAGTGTCCAGTGCTGAGAGTAAACCCTGTAGATACTGGGGTCAGCATGACCACAGCATCTATAGGGCTTCCGCTATCCATCGGGGCTCTGAGAAGTGCCCGTGAGCTCTGCCCCCTCCCCTCTCTCCCCTGCCACAAGACTAACAGCAGCAGGGGACAAAGAATAGGGGGCAGACATAGGGACATCATCTTATGGGATTAATATGATCCCATAAGCTGATGTCATAAAAGGACCTGGGCATTGATGCATCAAAGACCCATGGTTCTGAAAAGGTTAAGCCTTAATTAGGAGTGGAACCAGTGCAGAAAAATCTCTATTACAAGTCTATAGGAGTGAATGCAGCGAAATTGGCAGCGATCCAGGGAGTAAGTATAACTGTACGTTTTTATTGGCTTTATCTAACAATCAATAGGGGTTAAAACACCCAGAACCTGACCGGCGAAAACTTTTGTCATAATGAAAGTTTTTCATGATGATTGTTACACACACAAAAAAAAAAAAAAAAAAAAAAACGCTGACCCTGGACTTTTCCTTTAAGTCATCGGAAAATGAATCCTGACAGATGGCATGCAACTGCATCTGTTTCTGCATCTCCCCCCCCCCCCCCCCAATGGAACATGGACTGAAAAAACAATACAGTAACTTTAGGGAGGCATATATATAAAAAAAAAAAAAAAAAAATACACACACACACACACACCAGTCCGATTTGGAATAAGCAAAATGCTTATTATTCCAGTTTTTATAACAGATCCAGCTCTACCCAGTGTTGTTTTTTTCTTGCATATCCTGTTTATCCTCTGGGTAGAATCAATATGCACATACCAGCTAAGAATATTAGCCAGGCAGAGGGATAGTGGACAAGCTGTCAGACTTACCTTCACAGATCATTGGTTCGATGGTAAACACATGCCCTGGTTTTATCACACCAACAGCCTTGTTTTCTTAAAAAGAAAATGAATTTCTCGTTTACACGTTTAATGTAATTAAAATCAGCCTCATAAAACACTTAAAGTGGTAAATCTGGTAAATAATTTATAAAAATACAACAGGCGTCAAAAAGTTAGATTTGTAAATGACTTCTATTATGAGCTGCTGTATGTCCTGCAGGAAGTGGTGCATTATTTCCAGTTGGACACAGTGCTCTCTGCTGCCCCCTCTGTCTGGGAATTAGCTACTGCTTTGGACAGTTCCAGTCACAAAGAAAACCTCTCTGGACATTCGGGGACAGAGGTAGTAGCACAGAGCAATGTGTCAAAACTTCATCTTGTGAAAACAGGCTAAGCTGAATCTCTCAAATTTTTTTTTTATGACAACTAACGCATCAATAAGTATAAGCACAGCCATTTCTATCTCCAGATTTTTATCACAATTAGCTGATATGACTATAAAGATATGACCCACTGAAAACTTACTGGCATAGTGTGGCACATTAGGAGCGGTATGGAATAGTTTGTGAATACCATGCCCACAGTAGCTTCGAACAACAGAGAAACCATTGGCTTGAGCATGTTTCTGAATAACGTTTCCAAGTTCTCTGTACCGAACACCGGGTTTTACTAGATGGGGGAGAGAAATAAAAAAAAAAAAAAAAATCTAGAAAACCGATACAAACAAATTGTCAATCTGCATTACATGTATGCAATAAAGGGGTGCTCTTATATCAAACATTAAAGAGAATTGCAAAGAGCCGCCATTAATAATACATTGGGAGAAGGTGGTCAAATATGTGTACTATGCGTAGCATAGACCCACTTTGTAGTTTATTGAACCTTTTCTAATGTTCATTTAAAAATAGAAAATCTATCAAAACCACAATACATCTCGCCACTCTTACAACCCACATACCAGATAAACAATGCAAGACAGTATTCCCCATCACATTATATCCCGAACACTAAAGTAACCACATTATAAATACTGGGACTAAAGTCCCTGTACTTATTCAAATTTTTGCAAGTAACCCATAGGACATGTTCACACTGAGTAAAAGCAGCGGAGCCTCTGCCACGAATCCCGCCTGCCTCAGTGAGTCAATGGGATGCTGGGCGCTTCCGCTCTCCTCTTCAAGAATTGACATGTGAGCGGAGGCGTGAAGGCAAGCAGGATTCGTGGCAGAGGTGCCGCGGAATTCTGCCACTTTTACTCAGTGTGAACACACCCTTACTCATGCTGCAAAGCTTACAATATTCCTCTAAATCAGCCTACAATTTCTATGTCATTATGATGATGTTTCGGGGGGGGGGGGGGGGGGGGGGGGAAGGTACAACACAATGCAGCAGCCTTGTGCAGAAAAACAAAAAAACAAAAATCACAATCACCCCATAAGAAAATGCAACCCCCCCCCCCCCAAAAAAAAAAATACCTGTGTGTGTGTGTGTGTGTGTATGTGTGTATATATATATATATATATATATATATATATATATATATATATATATATATATATATATATATATATTAATATATTAATATATATATATATATATATATATATATATATATATATATATATATATATATATATTTTTTTTTTTTTTTTTTTTTTTTTTTTAAATGAGTGCATTTATTGTATTACCTTCATCAATCGCTTGCATTAAGCATTCAAAAGTCGTCTGCACGAGCCTTTTTGCGCCCTCGTCAACTTCTCCAACATAGAAGGTTTCATTGAGATCACCATGGTAACCATTGTGATACACAGTAATGTCCACTGGGGGAAAAAAAATTGTAGAGAAATTATTTTAAGTGTTTTTATGGCATTTCACAATACAGCATAAACTGCAGATGGTCACACTCTGAATTTAGGATCCAAGGAAAATCTTATTTCCTGTCTGAGTTCCATTTGCCCTATTGCTCCAGTAATAGTCACTTCATAGTATTAAAGGACTGCCCACCATTCACAATGTCTCCATCTTGCAGGGGTCTCCTGTCTGGAATCCCATGGCAGATCACTTCATTCACAGATGTACAACAAGACTTTGGAAAGTTGTAATAGTTCAGCGGGGAAGGGTAGCAATTTCTTGAAATACATGCCTGTAAAAACACAAATCTTTGTCACTCAAGACCAGTGGAAAGCTATACTTACTACAATATTTACAGGACACTGACTTAAAGAGTACATGTCACAAAGCCGATGGTAGAGCCACGCAGACACAGCTACCATCAGAAGATCAGCTTGCTGTGGATATGTCCTGCGTGTGTGAATGCTCCCTAAGGATACTATTACATGGGCTGATAGGGGCCAGATAATAACTGTAAAAGAGCACCAATCTGCTAGATCAGCGCTCGTTTACTGGGCCTACTACACGGCCCGATAATCATTTAACAAGGGCTGCATCGACATTGTTACCGATGTCCTTGCAGCCCTTGCTTAAACTCTATACATTACCTATTCATGGTCCAGGGCTCCTTTTGCAGTCTTCTTCTCACCAGGTCCCGCTCCAGAGCGGCCTGTCTGAGCTGAAGAAGACCGCAAGAGGAGCCCTGGACCATGGATAGGTAATGTATAGAGTTTAAAAATGGCCAGCCGCGCAACGCTATTGTGTGCAGCGATGCGCTGTCGGCGCCCAATAATTATAGGTCCAAACCTATATCAACGATCAGCCGATAATCGTTGTCATCGGCTGATCGCTGTGTTTATTACAATGAGCGATAGTTGGGCGGATAGGGCCGGAGAGGACTGATTTAGCTGATTATTGTTCCGTGTAATAGGGCCCTTAACCCCCAGCACTACAATGGAAATGTAATTATAATTCCCCTCTCTGCTGACCCTGTCCAAGTCTAAACGGCAAAGCTGATAAATCTGCTACAGAAGATTTTGTAGTGCCCATTGTCCATACTGTCACATGTCAATATTATTTAGATATTCATATAAGAAATTATTAAAGTGTCACTGTCGTGATTTTTTTTTTTTTTGCAGAGATCAATAGTCCAGGCGATTTTAAGAAACTTTGTAATTGGGTTTATTATCCGAAAAATGCATTTTTATCATGAAAAAGCAGTTTGAAGCTCTCCCCCCTGTCTTCATTGTTCTCCTATGGAGAGAGCTAAAGAAAAGACCAAAACAGGACAACAAAGAGTTAATCTACAAATCCCTCACTGGATATCTCTACTGACCATCACCAGTGACCTGTCTGAGCTCGGATTACAGCTGTCACCCAGCTCCGTGCCTGTAATCCTCTGTTATCTGCTTTCTGCTGCCGGCTAACTCCCTCCTTCCTCCTCCCCCCTCCCCTCTCTATAGGAATAGACAGAGTGTGACTCATGCAACAAGTCACAATTTTCAGATTTTTCAGAGTGGATGAAAAAGAGGAAGGAGGGGGGGACCTGGGAAAAGGCTTTTTATATGCTGATAATGGCAGATTTGGCTAATAAACCCAATTACAAAGTTTCTTAAAATCGCCTGGACTATTGATTTCTGCAAAAAAAAAAAAATACGACAGTGACTCTTTAAGTATAATATAGAAAGAACGAAGCAGCAGCCACTCATTATAAAGTGCTGTTTATTGCTTCTAAAGACCAAACCGGGTCACCGGTAACAAAACATATCATGATACAGGTGCGTTCCATTGAGGCTACGCTAAACAGCTGTAGCCTCAATGTAACGCCGTAGCCTCAATGGATCAGCGTGATACCTTTATAAACTATCTGGCTTTGTGTATGGAAGCAATAAAAAGCACTTAATGGTGAGTGGTCCCTGCTTCATTGTTCTTTCTACATTAGGGTATGTTTACACTGAGCAAAAGCAGCGGAACCCCACCTGCCTCAGTGTCTCACAAGGAGTCTATGGAAGAGCTTGCGCCTCCACTCTCCGTGCAAAGAGTTGACAAGGCCCTCCAGCTGTTGCAAAACTACAACTCCCATCATGTCTGGACAACCAAAGCTGTAGACACCCCTTGGCTGGGTCCTTCCCGGAGGGATAACTGGCTAGTCCTGTATTTCGAGACTCTTTGATGAGGCTCCACGGGCTCTTCTTTTGCATATTCATGTTTCCCCGGGGGCAATGCACCTAGGACTTCACTGCATTGAGCGCATTCACTAGCAGCCGGCAGTGTTGTTGTTTGGCTGGTCTCCCCGAGATCAGCGATCTGTTTCTGTTAAAGCTTTAGCTGTCCAGGCATGATAGGAGTTGCAGTTTTACAACAGTGGAGAGCCAAGGTTCCCTACCCCTGAAGTACACCATGTCTATGCCCCCCTTCTGGTCACCAAAGGAAGAATGCAGCATTGCAAAAGCGATTTCAAGCTAAACATTCCCAAAATCAAAGCTAGAGGTGCAAGATACTGCACAGATAATTTGCTTAAGCAACCAATCTCCTATCGGGTTTGCAAGGACAGATGAAGGATGTGTAGAGTGCTCCAATTTGTCCAGGGATTACCATTTCCACATACATAATAAAACAGGATGCTCACCAAATGTACTGCATGGTCTATCTCTTCAGTAGTGACGCCAGCCCTCACCATCATAGCAGCCACATCCAGGACTTCTCTAGCCAGCTACAAGGTAAAGGGGGTAAAGTGCATAAGTGGATGTACAGGAAAACCCCCTTTATAACACCTATAAGGTTACCATAGCCCATTTTCATATTAGAGTAAGTACTAGCAGTGAAATGCTAATGTCTTTGTGAACGTTTTCATTACTTAAAGGGGCACTCC
This sequence comes from Dendropsophus ebraccatus, assembly GCF_027789765.1. Lineage (NCBI taxonomy): Eukaryota > Metazoa > Chordata > Amphibia > Anura > Hylidae > Dendropsophus > Dendropsophus ebraccatus. Next base: position 124,138,481 of record NC_091460.1, on the reverse strand, counting down.
AGTGAATTTATTTTTCTTTCAAAATCAACTGGTGTCCAAAAGTTACATAAATCTGCAATTTAATTCCATAAAAAAAAAAAATCTCCAGTACTTATCAGCTGCTCTATGTCCTGCAGGAAGAGCAATGTTTTTTCCCAGTCCGACATTTGTAAAGTTTTCTGTCCAGTAACCACATACATTAGTCTTACCCTGCTTACAACACGCATTGCCTCAATTTCTTCTGGAGAAAGCACTTTAATTTGAGAAGTACCCTTCAAGGCTTGTTCGGATTGTGACATTCCTAAAAGACAAATTTCAATTTAGTTAGGGCCTACTTTATCTATTTAGTCTCCTTCCCCCCAGATCTGAGCTGCTGCTTTCTGCTCAAGTCACAAAAGGTGTGTGAGCTTTTCTCTCTGTCTCCCCCTACCGAGATGGCTGATGTTAACAAGTCCCTATCTGCAACTTTGTAATGGCAGGCGGATAAATCACAGCAAGTTCATCAGCAACGTGATCTCAGATTAAAGGACAATTCCGGACAGGGGGCGCCTATCGCCACTCCGGTCCCCCGGTTGCTTCCAAATTAGAGAGAGGACGTCCTCTCTCTAACCAGGAAGCAGCCGAGGACTGGAGTGGCGGTATGCGGCCACAAGTCCACATTATTTCTTTCATCCTCTCCGGCACTTTGCAAAAAAGCCCCCGACTGGAATTCTCCTTTAACCCTCTCAGCATTACAAAGAAGGTACAAAGTTGCAGATCAGCCTGCCAGGGACTGGTTTACATCAGCTGTCTCGGAAGGGTGAGGGTAGCAGGTGGAGGTAGAGAGAAAAGCTTTCAGTTTTTTTTAGTCTTCCGCAAAAAGCAGCAGCTCAGAACTGGGGGAAGGAGACTGAATAGATAACAAGTATGGAATGAATTGTCCCACCATGGGCAGCAACATATGAAAAGTTATGTTTGAGTGGAATACCCCTTTAACATAAGATATGTTATGTTTGACAACTATTTAAAACGCTTCACTTTACCTAAAGGGTGATCTGCATAATCTGGCCTCTGTATGTAACTCGGTACTGGTCTCATTGGCATCTGCAAAAGAAATGCAAAAAGGATGGTTACAGGGAAAACATCCTCGTTTGCCATCTTTCAAATGGCGGCATCGAGTTCTGCTGCAGAGGACATAAGATGGACTGCTACATGGGAGATTTATCTGCAGAACATTCGAAGATACTAATAAGAGCTACTGACAATCTTACGTCTCAAATAAGCTACATCTGCAAGCAAAGTTCACAGTTCCTAGGAGTAGAAAAGAAATGAACAAACCTATTATACGACATGATAAATGTGCGGCCAGGACTGCACATCTCTAGATTGTTTGTGCAGCCCTTTGCTTTGATCAGCTGTCGGCAGGTAAAGTTTTATATACAGACTGCAAAGGCAGCCTGTATATTTACACACAGGCTTAGGGACAGGTGCAGGGACACTTAATACACAAAAGAGCCCATAAAAGAAAGTGCCTACAGAATGCAGCAAAAAAAAAAAAAAAAAGTGAGATTTAGAAAAAGAATTTAATTATATAACTACTAATTGAATGAATAATAATATAAAAAATATCCCTGTGATTGGTTCTCTTTCAGAGACTTTATACTTACTAATGGATAGTGTGGCCTAAGCTTTCCAGTATACCGATAGCCCAGCCAAGGATCTGTGTTGATTTCTGCATCCATTGTCCATGGTGAGAGTTGAGCTTTGGCTTTCTCATCTTTTTAGAAAAAAAATTTCAGTTAAAGTGAGCATTGTAAAAAAAATATAATATAATATTATTCTATAACATCTGTCTATATTAAATCACTTAAAAGGGGTTGTCCAACAAAATATTTTGTCTTTCAAATCAACGGGTGTCAGAAAGTTATATAGATTTGTAATTTACTTCTATTTAAAAATCTCAAGTCTTCCCATACTTATAAACTGCTGTATGTCCTGCAAGAAGTGTTGTTTTATTTACATTCGGAAACCGTGCTCTCTGCTGACATCTCTGGCGGAGTCAGGAACTGTCTAGAGCAGTAGCAAATCCCCATAGAAAACCTCTCCTGCTCAGGACAGTTCCTGACTGGGCCAGAGATGTCAGCAGAGAGCACTGTTTCTGAATGTAAATAAACAACGCTTTCCTGTGGGACATACAGCAGCTTATAAGTATGGGAAAACTTGAGATTTTTCAATAGAAGTAAATTACAAATCTAAGTTTCTGACACCAGTTAATTAAAATGAAAATAATTTTTGCTGGACAACCCTTTTAAACTTGCCCAGCCTTTATTAAAGGGGTTTTTCAAAAATTTTTTTAGGTAAAATGGACAGATCAGTCACTGATTAGAGGGGTGCACCCATGTCGATCAGCTGTTCGGCACCTGCACTACACAGTGCATCAGAAGAGACTGTCTCTACCCACTGTTAGCGGTGAAAACTTGCAAATGCAGCTCAGCTCCTACTGACTTGAATGGAAGCCAAGCTAAAGTTACAGGTCACCAACGGTAAGGTGTAGCGCGGGCGCCAAACTGCTGATCAGTGCGGACGCCTGACACCCTGCCAATCAGTATCCTGTGGATATCACCTAACAATGCTAAAGTGTCCTCCTGGCCCCCAAGTAACTGGTATAACTAATGCTGGTCATCCCAAAAACAAAACATGACAGCCTAGGGCTGGGATGGGGAACCTTTGGCCCTCCAGCTGTTGTAAAACTACAATTCCCAGCATGCCTGGACAGACGAAGCTTTAGCTTCGGCTGTCCAGGCATGATGGGAATTGTAGTTTTACAACAGCTGGAGGGCCAAAGGTTCCCCATCCCAGCCCTAGGGGCATTATATTATGTTTTGGTACAGACTACTTATGAACATATGTATTACAGGTATATGAACTTATATGCTAAAGATTTTTTTTTTTTACTTGCACAAATAAGAAAAATAATACCCTTCACCCTTTCACATTGTGACAAAGATGCCACTAGTGCTGACCATAAGGCGGTGCCCTTCTCTGTATTATCTGCTGCACTTGCCAAAACTATTTAGAATCTCTTAGCCTGCATCTTATTTCAGCTGACGCAGCAGAGATCTGGTGTCACAGACCCTTGCTTCTAGAGCAAAATTTTTGCACTGAACTTTGAAAGCTCAGACTAGTCTGACACACACACACATTGTAATCATATATAAATATAATATAGGTACGTAAATATGGACAAAAAACTAATTGCTTACTTGCTTTTTTATGCAACATCTTATGTGACGGCCAGCTTCCCCTGAAACATTCCTAAGAGAAAAAGAGTAAAAAAACGAGTTTAGAAGTACAAAATATAGAAGACAAGGCACATGAGTTAGGTAAAGAATGCTCCACTACTCAGAGAGGATGTTCTCACCCACTTACCACATGCACGTTTAAAAAATTGCAGGGAGGCGTTAAAGGGAACTCGCCAACAATGCGTTTACAGCCTCTTTTATAGTAGCGGGACGCCAGAACAGACAACACGAAAATATAGGCAACAGCCTGGTCTAGGTTACTTGTCTTTACAGATTTAGGCCGTGATTTATACAAAATATATGTTGCATGTGAATGAACGGAATCCCGGCTGGAGCGTATACACATAGTATACACTCTGGCCCGGATCCTTATTGGTGCCACAAACAACTGGCATGTCAGTTTTCTGCGGCCGCTAATCACTGAATAGCGGCCGAACAGAACAGGTCAGTTCACACAATGGAAGGTGCGACTCCAGCCGCACGCTCCATTGTGTGTAACAGTTAATTGGGATGGGGGTGCACATGAAAGTGCCCACATCCAAATTTACCAGAAATGAAGATCATCATGGATGTACAAAACCCATTGACCAAACACAACAAGTCCCAGTCCTTCTCATGCTCACACAAGGAAAGACACCGGATCATCATGCAGGTTGTATATCAACTGAGGGCAATTCATTTAGGCTAATTATAATATTACCTTTTACTAATTATACTGTCAGCTATGCATGCCTACCAGGAGACAATGCTCTTTGTTATGCCACAATTCAGTCAGTCTAGTGTCAGGGTCCTATTAGACAAAGCAATTTTTAACGATTACAAACGAGATTGTTTATCGTTAATCTGAAATCGTTCACCATATTACACAGAACGATAGCAGTTAGTTACGATCGTTACTATACAATCGTTTACTTCATCTGATCCCAGCAAAAGATAGAACAATTTGGAATGATGCTGAACGAATAGTTTATGAATGTGGAATTACAGCAAACGATTAAAGATGATTTTAGAGTCAGATCTGAATCAACGAAACACGAACAATTTTTTAATTGTTGCCTGCAATTACACAGGACAATTTTGTTTCAATCCGAATGATAATTTTCCACACGATAACCGTCCCGTGTAATAGGGCCCTCACATTGTGGTTACAGAGGTTTTGGTGCTGTGTGACAGGAGAGCTGACCATACAATGTGAGTACCCCCCCCCCTCTAAGATTCTGATACTGAATGTGGACTTGCAGCAGCAGTACACATGCACAATGAAGGGAGACACCTAGTGGTCATATGTATAACGTTTTAAAGGCAGGTTAGAAGTGTGGTAGGATGCTTGCAATTGCAGACAATCCTGCCCCACTTCTAACGTGTATGGAAGAAAGCTATTAAAGCGAATGTACCACCGATATGTTGCTTTTCTGATATTTACATTGATAGAGTGGTGCCGTGTTTCCTTTTTTTTTTTTACCCAAGGCCCGTTTCCAGTGTACGGCGCTAGTCTATTCCCGGGTACCTGCCAGGGGTGAAGCACTGCAGGCGGGCTGGCCCATCCCCAGTGGGAGAAAGCCCCCACCCCTCTATGACGTAGCTCCATTAAAATCAACAGGCTAGGTTAAACCAGACATCCTTCGCTCTGCTGAGTGGATGACACCTGGTAAAATACTTAGTCTCCCATTGATTTTAATGGGGCTCTTTACTCGAGCATTGAAAAAATCGAGTCGAGTAACTGGCACCCAAGTACTTCAGTGCTCGCTGAACTCTAACAAGAATAAAAGGAAAGCAATCTAGGGGCTTGCCCTAAACGAACACGACAGATCTACAGGGACCTAAATGTGCGTGAAAGTTCAGTTTCTGACCAGACACAGGGTTTACAGCGGGCAGTAACTTTATCTAGGCCGGACACATGGCAGACCTGAGAACAGATGAATGAAGCCTCACACTTGTGCTGTTTTTATAGGTAATATTCTGGAAGCTATTTTTATCTCTGTTTGAACCCCGCTCCTTATATTTAGGCTGGGTTCACACTACGTATATTTCAGTCAGTATTGTGGTCCTCATATTGCAACCAAAACCAGGAGTGGATTAAAAACACAGAAAGGCTCTGTTCACATAATGTTGTAATTGAGTGGATGGCCGCCATTTAATGGCAAATATTTGCTGTTATTTTAAAACAACGGCTGTTATATTGAAATAATGGCCGTTATTTACTGTTATATGGCGGCCATCCACTCAATTTCAACATTGTGTGAACAGATCCTTTCTGTGTTTTTAATCCACTCCTGGTTTTGGTTGCAATATGAGGACCACAATACTGACTGAAATATACGTAGTGTGAACCCAGCCTTAATGTGTTCTGCTCGAATGGAATTGGTGTCCGTGAGAAGCAAGCGATACCAAATTCACACCAGAAGTCACCAGTGAAAGCCGGAAGACGTGATGTATGCACCAAATGGATGTACTGTACGTGGGTACAGGCCGCAGCGGATAAGAGTACCAGGCAAATAGGTTAAGCAAGTGTGAAATCTACAGCAAAACCACAACACGTGAAGGAAACCTGTTTTACAATGCCATAGAGCAGTGGTAGGGAAGCCTGGCTCTCCAGCTGTTGCAAAACTACAACTCCCATCATGCACGGACAGACAAAGCTTTAGCTGTCCAGACATGATGGGAGTTGTAGTTTTGCAGCGGCTGAAGAGCAAGGGTTCCATACCTTACCATAGAGCCTCCATATAGACACTGTGGGGGAGATTTATCAAACATGGTGTAAATTGTCTTAGTTGCCCCTAGCAACCAATCAGATTCCACCTTTCATTCCTCACAGACTCTTTGGAAAATGAAAAGTGGAATCTGATTGGTTGCTAGGGACAACTGAGCCAGTTTCACTTTACACTATGTTTGATAAATCTCCCCCTATGTAGCAATGCCTCTGTAATACAGCATGATATATACAATAGAGATCTAGCACATGGCCAAGTGTGCGAGCCCAAACACTGAATAGTGTGAAACATGAGGTGTCCCGTGAGGTGGGGTAGGAGTGGGCTCGGGGCTAACCAGCTCTATACATGGCAGGTGCTGGCGGCAGCTGACACTTGCTGCCTGTGGCCACCATAAATTTAGATGACAGATACCAGTCCTGTCTGGTTTCCGACCGGCAACCCCATAGCACAACTATAGGGTGGCATTTGGATGCCACGGCAGCCAGTGACCTGAAATGTTTGAAGCCTGCCATGTTAGAGCTCCTATTACAAGCTGTAGGGGGGGGGGAGGGGTGGCAGGGAACGTACACTCACATCCACATTGTTTTAGAAAAAAAAAATTACCCCACAATTTTTATTTTTTTTTGGTCTGGATCAATGTACAAAGATTTAAATGACTTAATTGGGAAAATGTATCGCCTAAATTTACTTTTACAGATACTAAAACTTGTTCTTTTATTCTAAATCTTTCTATATAAAAAATTTAAATAACTTTTTGAACATTGTTATGGGGGCTGCCATCTTGCCTCAGCTGTTTTAACAGCATTTATTGACATGCTTTTCAGAAAGCCTCATGGACATAGACGACAATAGTCTGTCCCCTTGAAATGAATGTAAGGCTAGGCTCACATGACGATTTTGCAATCTGTCGCACTGTATCAGTTTTGTGTACTTTTTTTTTTTTTTTTCCCTTCATATAACAGATACATTGAACGGATAGCAAAATGGTAATGTGAAACTAGCCTAAGGCCCCGTTCCCACTGAGCAAACGTAGCGGAATTCCGCGACGGAATTGTCCGCCGCGGAATGCCGTTAGCCTCCCGCTCACAATGGGAGTCTATGGGAGGCGCGCGCTCCTGCTCTGTACGCGCTGAAGAATGAACATGTTCTAGGTTCTAAGTAGCTCACCTCTTTCTTTCAGCTATGTGAGCTTCTCTGTATACCAAATAAATTAAGCTAAAGCCGTGATAGCATTGCAGAAAGTATCAGCGTTGTCTTTCAGGTGTGCCCCGCTACTGATTTTTCAGTCACCTGAAAAAAATTATTCTATTGCTTCAATTAAGACTAAAAGAATCTTGGAGACCGGCGTTAAGGCGAAATAATTATTGGTCGTACTTGAGCCGTTTTGGCTGATAATCATTTTGTGTAATAGGTGGAGTTGAAAGGCAATGATCAGTCGACACGCACTATGTTGGCTGATCATTGTATTACAGCAACATCCCAATCTAGATATCGACGATCTGCTGCCAGTTACCCAGTGCAACAGGAGCAGCAGCAGTCCTCCACTCTCTTCTATGGGACACCCAGATCATCCAGGCAGCCACCCCCCCCACTCAATATCTGTGTGTGTAAAAGCACAGACAGCGATTTGGATTCCATGGACCAGCTGAATGAACTATACATGGCATCAGTCATGTGACCCGCCACTTGCCATGTGAGCTGGTATTTGGCCAACGCTGCCCAGATATATAGTAGTTTACTGAGGAGCAGAACTAAATATAACCGCCCCATGGCGTCTGTCAGGATCCGTGTAGTATGTGTTCTAACATTCCCCTCCCTGTCTCCCCTCTGTGTGATTCGCCTTTATTCAACAGTACACTATAAAAGCAGAACCAATCACGGCCAAATATTTTTTTTTATTGCTCCATTTAAAAAGATTTCCTTTTCAATCAATTTTTGTAAATATAATTTTAAAAATTTTTTGCCGGGTTTTTAATATATCTACAGTTCCCTTCACTGTCACTTTTGAAAAGAGCCGGCGGGCGACAGGAAACTCCCGGCATGCCGAGCGGCGGGAAGGGCTCCCATGAGCCTTTGCCCGCCGCTCTGTAAATACACAGTGATCTTGCGCTATACAGTGCGAGATCGCTGTGTATGAAAGTCCTAACTGAGCCTCTTAGTTTATCTCTGAAAATACAGACTGCTTTTGCAGTCTGTATCTTATATTTTACCTAATCCAACCTAGCAGAGCAGTAAGGCCAGGCGCGGCCATCTTGATAATGATAATGTTCCAGTGGTGCGTTTCACCGTCGGAACACATGACGTCATCAAGATGGCGCCCGGCTTTACTGCACCGCTACAGAGGAGTGGGTAAAGTATAAGATACAGACTGCAAAAGCAGTCTGTATCTTCAGAAATAGACTTGGGGAGAGGGGAACTTTTACAACAGGGACAGTTACATTTAGATGATAGGTTCTCTTTAATTGTTAAAAAATAACAAGTGCGCTAGAGACAGACAGTACAGCCTTATTCACACGTTCAGTGATTTTCAACGTCCGCTATCTACCTTACATCACATCTGTTTTTCACGGACGGCACAGATGTCAGATCCGTGCAATCCATGAAAAACACGGATCTCATAGACTTCTATGGGGGAATCTGTGCCATGATCTCATCCGAGTTATGACGTCCTATTTTTCCACTGAACGGATTGCGAATCTGAGACAAAACGGAACGTGTGAATAGAAAGCAATGGGCTATGAAATGGTTTATGATCACGGACAACTTCACGGAACGTGTGAATGCAGCCTAAGGTTATACAAGTACATCCCACTGCAAGTTCACTTTATTTTGCAGGACCTGAGCAGCCAAAAAAAAAAAAAAATACTGCAACTAATTTTAGACCACTCAAATCCTGTAAAATAAAACAGACACCAGACGGAAAGCCAACCGACCCCATGAGATCAATGGGATCTCTCAGGTATCAGTTAGTGTTTTCTTGGAAAGGACCATCCAGCTCGGTTCTGTAGCACCAAAGGACTTTCCCAACAGAGCCCTGGAGCCCCTGGAGTGCAAACCTAGCAAAGGGTAGCTTCACGCAGTGGATTTGATGGTGTGGATACGCTGCAGATTTAAGCTAGATAACTGAACACAGCATCAAATCTGCTGTGGATCCTATGCGTGTGAATGGACACTAAGGCTAGATTCACATGTAACGGAATCGCAGCAGATTCCCCTCCTGTCAGTTTCAGTAGGATTACATGCTAATCCCGCTGCGAGTATGTAAGCGGCAGCCCCCTTAAACCCCCCGCGCAGCCCAGTGCATATATTACCTAGTCCGTGCTCTGGTTTGGTCTGCGGCTCCCAGCGTCCTGACAGCCCGCTCAGCTGATCGGTGCACTGTACCGTCGCAGCACACTGACTGGCTGAGCGGGATGTCCGGACGCCCCTCTATAATGAGATGGGGTGTCATAAAGCGGTATGACAGCCTGATAATCTGGGAGAAGCAAGCGCTGTACATATCCTATTACACAAAACGATTATCGGCCAGAACGGCCAGTAATCAGCCAAGTAAGGTCAATAATGGTTTCCCTGGTTTGGCAGGGAGGGGGTATTGGACACGGGGGAGCAGGAACGAGACACAGCGATGCTGGATGCATCTCCGCCTCTCCCACCGGGATTACACACACTCAGGGTCCTATTACACAGAGCGATTTTTAACAACTAACGATAAACGATCGCAAATGAGATTGTTTATCCCTCACCATATTACACAGAACAATGGTCGTTAGATACGATCATTATTGCGATAGTTTATTCCTTCTGATCTAAGGAAAACAATAGGCAATGTGCTATTACACTGAACGAAGAAATGCGGAATTACAGCGAACGATTAACAATAATTTTAGGTTCAGATCTAAATCAACGACATAACGATTTTTCGATCATCGCCTGCAATTACACAGAACAATATTTTAAATTCGAACGATTTTTCACACAATAATCACCCCGTGTAATAGGGCCCTTAGGCCGCATTCACATGTTCCATGTTGTGCACGGAACGCGGGATGCCTGCAACATTACAGTCATTCCACGTCCGTGTTCTGTGCGGGGGACACAGAAGCCCAAAAAGTATACTTACCAGCATTCGAGGTCCTGACCAGTGAGGATATCAGCAGCCCGGCCACCGCTCACAAAGCAGAGAGCAGTATCCTAGGCAACAAGCTGCATACAATAGGGTAACAGTATAGGGACAAAATACACAAGTAAGCAATTTTGCTATGGAAAAGCATTTGCAGAATTGCTAACTTTTGTATTACCTATCAAGTACTAAAAGTAAATCGGCTGCGATCCCCCTCCTGTCACTTCCAATAGGATTACATACTCTCAGCAGTCATCCCCCTGATTGGCTGAGCGGGACGTCCAGATGCTGAGAGACCCCGAAGCAAGCGGGTGTGCAGGAGATATTGCTGCAAACTCCTTAGGCAGGGTTCACACATACTGTAATTGGAGATTTCACACCGAGTTCGCTGCCATTCCTGGTGCTATCAGCTTGTATGGTTTACATACTCGCTATGGATTTTTCATTCTGCTGCGAGTATGTAAACACTGCCCCCCTTACCCAGCGACTACTTTACCGGTCCACGCTCCGGCTGCTTCTGTGGCTCCCGGCGTCCTGCTCAGCCAATCATTGCCCTATCCCGCTGCAGCCACTCATTGGCTGGGCAGGATGTCAGGGATGCCACAGAAGCAGCCGGAGCGCTGACCGGTAAACTAGTCACTGGGCCGGGGCAGGTTAAAGGGATTATCCAGCACTACAAAAAACATGGCCACTTTCTTCCAGAGACAGCACCGTCTCCAGCTTGGGTGAGGTTTTGCTGCTCAGTTCCATTGAAATGAATGGAGCTTAATTGCAAACCACACCTGACCTGGAGACAAGAGTCGTGTTATCTCTAAAAGAAAGCGGCCATGTTTTTGTAGCACTGGATAACCCCTTTAAGGTGACAGGGTTTACATACTCGCAGAGGAATAAAATATCTGCTGCGAGTACTAAACCTGCGAACATGCAGTGTGAACCCACCCTTAAAGTGAATGTACCATCGGATAGAATGGCGCTGGCGTGGCCGCTGCACCATGTGCATAACTTACTGAGGGTACATTCACTTTAAGGGTGGGTTCACATGGTCAGTGTCTGAATATTACTGCTATGGTGGCCAGGCCGGGTGACAGCTGATGTGCAGGGCTCCTCCATTACTGACACACAGAGGGGAGCATGCTGGAGCCACATGTGTGCAGGGAGGCCGCCCCCCCTGCCGCCCGGCTATACATGGTATCACCCAGGCACAGCATGCTATAGGCCAGTACCTGCGAGCAGAAGTACGAGCCGTGGATGCCCAGCTTGAGGCAGGTCGGGCACTGCAGCTTGGCCTCGCTGGTGCAGTGCTCCGTCTCGCACACTCTTCTCACCACCGCCGCCATGCTTCACCCGGCAGCACCCGCAGGACGGCGGGGAGGAGACGCGACGAAGGCGTGTGCCGGCTGTGCAGGCTGCGGGCGGTGCTCCGGCGGGCCTGTCTGCGGAGATAGCAGGGAGTGACGTGCGCTGACAACAGGAAAGGGAACAGCTCGCCCGGCCGTCCAATGTCAGCACGCCGGCCCTGAGCGACAGGCCGAGGCCAAAGAGCTCTCGTCCGATAGGTGGCGGCTCTGGTGGGCGGGGCTGCGGGGGCGGTTGGAGATAAGAGCCGAGCAGGTAGCTGGGCGGGGCGGGACGCAGGTGGGCGTGGCCAGACAGTTCCCACATTTGTCAACGTTTTCTCTCACTGTAGTAGAGCCGGGAGAGACGCCGACGGAGGGCGGGGCTGTGTGGGCGTGTCTGAGTGTGGGCGGGGCTTATGGGTGACTCAGACCTTTATGCTGGATACACGCGTTGCTTACTCAGTTAAATTTTATACTTATTTGTATTTATTTACCTCTTAAAGGGGTATCAGCAATAAATGTTTTCTTTCAAGTCAACTGGTGTTACAAAATGTCAGAGATTTGTAATTTACATCTATTAAAAAATAATCTCCAGTCTTCCAATACTTATCAGCTGCTGTATGTCCTGCAGGGAATGGCCTTTTTCCCCCCAGTCTGACACAGTGCTCTCTGCTGCCACCTCTGTCCATGTCAGGAACTGCACAGAGCAGTAGAATATCCCCATAGACAACCTCTCCTGCTCTTCAGACTGGAAAGAACTCAAACTATGCTCAGTATCTGAATGCCGGCAGGTGTGTGAAGCTAGTGATGAGTAAACTTGTAACTCACGGAACGGCCGGTCTCAGAAAAGATCATCCCGCCCGACCATGATCTTTAACGCCGCTGAGTGCGCCCGCATCAGAACTCCCCACTGCACACTATGGAGCGTGTGGCTGGAGCTGCACGCTCCATTGTGTGAACTGACAGGGTTATCTGAAGACCGGTGTACAAGTATGCCCGTCTTATATTAGGCCCCGCCCCCTTTTCCCGGCAGGATTCACTAAGAGGCGCATGCCGAACATGCGCCCGGCGAACTAAATCTACACCTGCTTCCAGCGAGCAGGCTTAAATCATGATAAATGAGGCGAGGGAGGAGGCCATGCCTCCTCTCCGCCTTGTCATGCCCCCCACAAGCTCCCCCAGCCCGCCCTTCGGACAAGCGGGGCATACGACAGGCGTACGCCAGGGAGAAGGGGCGAATCTGCGCCTCAGCCTTCAGCACAACGTAAGTTCTGCACTAATCATGGCCGTTGCAACAACGGCCGTGATTAGTAGGGAACTTACATTGTGTGAACATAGCCTAATACTGTATACCACTGCTGGAGTGCATTTCATTGCTAGGACTGCATCCAGCTTTTCCCAGCACCCGGGGAGGAGCGGCAGTGAGTTATAAGGCAGCCAGCTGAGGAGCGGATTGCAGAGATAAAGACGCACTTTGCTCCCTTATTACTGTAAATTGGCTCATCTCTAATACAGCGATCCCTCAACATACCATATATTTGGTTCCAGGACGACCATTGTATGTTGAGACCAAAACTCTATGGAAAAATGAGAATTTTAAGGAAAATAAACAGCGAACTAATATGGATACATCAAGTTATTGCAACAGTCAGAAAGAGTAACCAGAGACTCTAAATTTATTTCTATATAGAGGACTGGAGGGTTTTGTACAGATCACACAGGGTCCCAAAAAATAAAATGAAGCCGCCCTCAGCTGGTGCCCAAAGGAGCAACTTATCCTTGCACAGGTAAAGAGCAGTACAGGACATGTAGTATCACACAGTACTGTAGAGAGGAGATACCAGACACACAGCAGTACAGGACATGTATCACACTATACTGTAGAGAGGAGATACCAGACACACAGCAGTACAGGACATGTAGTATCACACAGTACTGTAAAGAGGAGATACTAGACACACAGCAGTACAGGACATGTAGTATCACATTGCACTGTAGGGAGGATATACTATACACACACAGCAGTACAGGACATGTAGTACCACACTATACTGTAGAGAGGATATACTATACACACACAGCAGTACAGGACATGTAGTACCACACTATACTGTAGAGAGGAAATACCAGACACACACAGCAGTACAGGACATGTAGTATCACACTGTACTGAAGAGAGGAGATACCAGACACACAGCAGTACAGGACATGTAGTATCACACTGTACTGTAGAGAGGAGATACCAGACACACAGCAGTACAGGACATGTAGTATCACACTATACTGTAGAGAGGAGATACCAGACACACACAGCAGTACAGGGCATGTAGTCAGGGCCGTCTTACCCATTGGGCAAGGAAGGCGGCTGCCCGGGGGCCCTTGCGTCCGAGGGGGCCCCGAAAGTCTTTTTGATCCCGCCAGCGCCGAAATAACAGCAGCCGGGGCCTGTGAGAGATCACTATCAGAGGCCCCATGCTGCTGTTACTTCGGCGCTGGCGGGGTGCGGGAGCGGGATCAGCCGGCATCACTTAGTGCCGTCGCACGTCCGGACGCCATCGTGACGTCATCACTCCGCTCTTCATTGGACGGAGGGCCACAGTGGACGGCCGCACGCTTCGGCCCCGCCTCTCTCCTGTCCACAAGTAGCTGTAGCGGCATCAGGCTTCTCCCCTGCCGTGCTCCTTTACCTCAGGCTGCTGCACGGCCACGGGGGTGAGTATTGTAACCCCCGGAGGATTACTGTGTGTGTTTGGGGCGGGGGATGGCGGTCTGCAGGGATAGTGTGTGGGGAATAGTGTTGGCGGCCGGGGGGGTTGGCAGTGTGTGTGTAGGAGGAGGAGGATGGGGGTAGTAGTGTGTGTAGGAGGATGGGGGTAATGTGTGTGTGTGTGTGTGTAGGAGGAGGAGGATGGGGGTAATGTGTGTGCGTGTAGGAGGAGGAGGATGGGGGTAGTAGTGTGTGTAGGAGGAGGATGGGGTAGTAGTGTGTGTGTAGGAGGAGGAGGATGGGGGTAGTAGCGTGTAGGAGGAGGAGGATGGGGTAGTGTGTGTAGGAGGAGGAGGATGGGGGTAGTGTGTGTAGGAGAAGAAGCATGGGGGTAGTGTGTGTGGAGGATGGGGGTATTGTGTGTAGGAGGAGGAGGATGGGGGTATTGTGTGTAGGAGGAGGAGGATGGGGGTAGTGTGTGGAGGAGGATGGGGGTAGTGTGTGTAGGAGGAGGATGGGGTAATGTGAGGAGGAGGAGGAGGAGGATGGGGGTAATGTGTGTGTGTGTGTAGGAGGAGGAGGATGGGGGTAGTAGTGTGTGTGTAGGAGTAGGAGGATGGGGTAGTGTGTGTAGGAGGATGGGGGTATTGTGTGTAGGAGGAGGAGGAGGATGGGGGTAGAAGTGTGTGTAGGAGGAAGAGGATGGGGGTAGTGTGTGTAGGAGGATGGGGGTATTGTGTGTAGGAGGAGGATGGGGGTAGTGTGTGGAAGAGGAGGATGGGGGTAATGTGTGTGTGTGTGTGTGTGTGTAGGAGGAGGAGGATGGGGGTAGTAGTGTGTGTGTGTGTGTAGGAGTAGGAAGATGGGGGTAGTAGTGTGTAGGAGGAGGAGGATGGGGGTAGTGTGTGTAGGAGGAGTAGGAGGATGGGATAAATGTGTGTAGGAGGATGGGGGTATTGTGTGTAGGAGAAGGGGGATGGGGGTAGTGTGTGTAGGAGGAGGAGGATGGGGGTAGTGTGTGTAGGAGGAGTAGGAGGATGGGGGTAGTGTGTGTAGGAGGAGGAGGATGGGGGTAGTGTGTGTAGGAGGAGTAGGAGGATGGGGGTAGTGTGTGTAGGAGGAGTAGGAGGATGGGGGTAGTGTGTGTAGGAGGAGGAGGATGGGGGTAGTGTGTGTAGGAGGAGGAGGATGGGGGTAGTGTGTGTAGGAGGAGTAGGAGGATGGGGGTAGTGTGTGTAGGAGGAGGAGGATGGGGGTAGTGTGTGTAGGAGGAGGATGGGGGTAGTGTGTGTGGGAGGAGGAGGATGGGGTAAATGTGTGTAGGAGGATGGGGGTATTGTGTGTAGGAGGAGGGGGATGGGGGTAGTAGTGTGTGTGTGTAGGAGTAGGAAGATGGGAGTAGTAGTGTGTAGGAGGAGGAGGATGGAGGTAGTGTGTGTAGGAGGAGTAGGAGGATGGGGGTAGTGTGTGTAGGAGGAGGAGGATGGGGTAAATGTGTGTAGGAGGATGGGGGTATTGTGTGTAGGAGGAGGGGGATGGGGGTAGTAGTGTGTGTGTGTAGGAGGAGGAGGATGGGGGTAGTAGTGTGTGTGTGTAGGAGTAGGAAGATGGGGGTAGTAGTGTGTAGGAGGAGGAGGATGGAGGTAGTGTGTGTAGGAGGAGTAGGAGGATGGGGGTAGTGTGTGTAGGAGGAGGAGGAGGATGGAGGTAGTGTGTGTAGGAGGAGTAGGAGGATGGGGGTAGTGTGTGTAGGAGGAGGAGGATGGGGTAAATGTGTGTAGGAGGATGGGGGTATTGTGTGTAGGAGGAGGGGGATGGGGGTAGTAGTGTGTGTGTGTAGGAGGAGGAGGATGGGGGTAGTGTGTGTAGGAGGAGTAGGAGGATGGGGGTAGTGTGTGTAGGAGGAGTAGGAGGATGGGGGTAGTGTGTGTAGGAGGAGGAGGATGGGGGTAGTGTGTGTAGGAGGAGTAGGAGGATGGGGGTAGTGTGTGTAGGAGGAGGAGGATGGGGGTAGTGTGTGTAGGAGGAGGAGGAGGATGGGGGTAGTGTGTGTGGGAGGAGGAGGATGGGGGTAGTGTGTGTGGGAGGAGGAGGATGGGGGTAGTGTGTGGAGGAGTAGGAGTAGGATGGGGGTAGTGTGGGTAGTAGGAGGAGGAGGATTGGGGTAGTGTGTGGAGGAGGAGGATGGGGGTAGTGTGTGTGTGTGTAGGGGGAGGAGGATGGGGGTAGTGTGTGTAGGAGGAGGATGGGGTAGTGTGTGTGTAGGGGGAGGAGGGGGGCAGATGGGGGTAGTGTGTTTTTAGGGGGGCAGATGGGGGTAGTGTGTGTGTAGGGGGGGTCAGATGGGGGTAGTGTGTGTGTGGGGGGGGTCAGATGGGGGTAGTTTGTGTGTAGGGGGGTCAGATGGGGGCAGAGTGTGTGTAGGGGGGGCGGATGGGGGTAGTGTGTGTGTAGGGGGGGCAGATGGGGGTAGTGTGTGTGTAGGGGGGGCAGATGGGGGTAGTGTGTGTGTAGGGGGGGTCAGAAGTAATTGTACTGGCTAGGGGCGGGGTTGCAAAGATGGGGGGGGGATTGATGGCGGCGGCCGTGGGGGGCCCAATTTGCACCTCTGCCCAGGGGCCCATAATGCTGTTAAGACGGCCCTGCATGTAGTATCACACTGTACTGTAGAGAGGAGATACTAGACACACACAGCAGTACAGGACATGTAGTATCACACTGTACTGTAGAGAGGATATACTAGACACAGAGCAGTACAGGACATGTAGTATCACACTGTACTGTAGAGAGGAGATACCAGACACACAGCAGTACAGGACATGTAGTATCACACTGTACTGTAGAGAGGAGATACTAGACACACACAGCAGTACAGGACATGTAGTATCACACTGTACTGTAGAGAGGATATACTAGACACATAGCAGTACAGGACATGTAGTATCACACTGTACTACAGAGAGAGGAGATACCAGACACACAGCAGTACAGGACATGTAGTATCACACTGTACTGTAGAGAGGAGATACTAGACACACAGCAGTACAGGACATGTAGTATCACACTATACTGTTGAGAGGAGATACCAGACACACAGCAGAACAGGACATGTATCACACTATACTGTAGAGAGGAGATACCAGACACACACAGCAGTACAGGACATGTAGTATCACACTGTACTATAGAGAGGAGATACTAGACACACACAGCAGGACAGGACATGTAGTATCACACTGTACTATAGAGGGGAGATACTAGACACACAGCAGTACAGGAGATGTAGTATCACACTGTACTATAGAGGGGAGATACTAGACACACAGCAGTACAGGAGATGTAGTATCACACTGTACTATAGAGGGGAGATACTAGACACACAGCAGTACAGGAGATGTAGTATCACACTGTACTATAGAGGGGAGATACTAGACACACACAGCAGTACAGGACATGTAGTATCACACTGTACTGTAGAGAGGAGATACCAGACACACACAGCAGTACAGGACATGTAGTATCGCACTATACTATAGAGAGGAGATACCAGACACACACAGCAGTACAGGACATGTAGTATCGCACTATACTATAGAGAGGAGATACCACACACACACAGCAGTACAGGACATGTAGTATCACACTGTACTATAGAGGGGAGATACTAGACACACACAGCAGTACATGACATGTAGTATCATACTGTATTGTAGAGAGGAGATACCAGACAGCCAACTGGGGTTTTACCAGTAAAATGTCCACTTTCATTGGTCCAGCTAGTTTTTTTTACATGTTCCGCTGATCTGGACTTTGTAGAGTTGTATGTTGAGTCTGGTCTCAAGTTATGATAGTCCAGAAAGGAACATTGTATGTTGAGAATATTGTATCTTGAGGCCATTGTAAGTTGAGGGACCACTGTATATATATATATATATATATATATATATATATATATATATATATATACACTCACCGGCCACTTTATTAGGTACACCATGCTAGTAACGGGTTGGACCCCCTTTTGCCTTCAGAACTGCCTCAATTCTTCGTGGCATAGATTCAACAAGGTGCTGGAAGCTTCCTCAGAGATTTTGGTCCATATTGACATGATGGCATCACACAGTTGCCGCAGATTTGTCGGCTGCACATCCATGATGCGAATCTCCCGTTCCACCACATCCCAAAGATGATCTATTGGATTGAGATCTGGTGACTATGGAGGCCATTGGAGTACAGTGAACTCATTGTCATGTTCAAGAAACCAGTCTGAGATGATTCTAGCTTTATGACATGGCGCATTATCCTGCTGAAAGTAGCCATCAGATGTTGGGTACATTGTGGTCATAAAGGGATGGACATGGTCAGCAACAATACTCAGGTAGGCTGTGGCGTTGCAACGATGCTCAATTGGTACCAAGGGGCCCAAAGAGTGCCAAGAAAATATTCCCCACACCATGACACCACCACCAGCCTGAACCGTTGATACAAGACAGGATGGATCCATGCTTTCATGTTGTTGACGCCAAATTCTGACCCTACCATCCGAATGTTGCAGCAGAAATCGAGACTCATCAGACCAGGCAACGTTTTTCCAATCTTCTACTGTCCAATTTCGATGAGCTTGTGCAAATTGTAGCCTCAGTTTCCTGTTCTTAGCTGAAAGGAGTGGCACCCGGTGTGGTCTTCTGCTGCTGTAGCTGTAACGCCCGGAGTAGTGGATCCACTGGACCGGCACCAGCGATGGCACAAACCTCACCAGGGAGCGGAGTCTAAGGGGCCGCTGGTTTTCACCAGAGCCCGCCGCAAGGCGGGATGGACTTGCTGCGGCAGGCGACCCCCAGGTCGCTACCCCTGGCTTGGTTGCTGGTGTCGGCAGGCGAGGCGTGGCAGGAGATGGCACAGGCAATAGTCTGCAGATGAGAGCGCACGTGACAGGCTGGACACGGGAACAGGTGGAGTGACAGGGGAACAGGAACCAGGAACGGGGACTTGGGACCAGGTAACGGACAGGACTCAGGAACAGGGACTTGGGAACAGGTAACGGACAGGACACAGGAACAACAGGGAGCTGGGCCAAACGCTATGGGAAGCATGTAGAGGCTCCAACACCGGGGACAGGGCATGCTGGGGATTTATAGGGGAGTGATTGGGTGCAACTACCAATTAGGAGCGCACTGCCCCTTTAAATCTGAGACAGCCGGCGCGCGCGCGCCCGCGGAGGCGGGGACGCGCGCGCCGGCCGGCACAGCGAGAGACAGGAGCGTGGAGAGGTGAGGCGCCCCCCGGGGCCGAACGTGTAGCAGCGCCGGGTCCCTGCACAGGGACCCCGGCAGCTGCATGAGATGGAGGGAGGTCGCGGCGGCGGCCCGGAGCACGGGACGCCGCCGCGGCCGTGACAGTACCCCCCCCCTTTGGCCTCCCCCTCTTTCTAACCTGCAGGAACCTCTTGATGAGATTTTGGTCCAGGATGTTAGCCTCGGGTTCCCAGGACCTCTCCTCAGGACCAAATCCTTTCCAATCCACCAGGAAGAACCTTCTCCCTCTGACAGTCTTCATGGCCAGAATGTCTTTAACAGCGTAGACGTCGTCAGAGACGGCTTGAGGAGCAGAGAACGAAGACTTATCTGAGAACCGGTTCAGAACCACTGGTTTTAATAGGGAAACATGGAAGGAGTTCGGAATCCGCATAGTGGGGGGTAGGCGGAGCTTGTAGGTGACAGGGTTGATGCGTCTTAGCACCGAGAAAGGACCGAGGAATCGAGGACCCAACTTGTAGCTGGGAATCTTGAGTCGGACATATTTGGCCGAGAGCCAGACTTTGTCACCTGGGAGAAAATTTGTGGCAGGTCTCCTCCTCTTATCAGCCTGATCCTTCATGCGTTTAGAGGCTTTGAGTAATTGCGATGCCCTGGCCCCTGGGGGCCACTTCCGCAGTGCTGGTGTTATGAGCGGGCAATGACCGGGGCAGCTGCAGGGGTTATACTTGTCACGGTATAGGCCTGAGGGCAGCACAGCTGTAGGGACGGTCTGTGGAATCTGCGGGTGATGATGGGCATGCGATTCTTCGCTGCACCTAGTCAGGGCACCAGTTAGTGGACACCAATGCCAGGGTTCAGTAACAGCGGTTTTATTATAGATGAGGTAACTAGTAGCAACAGTTCTGTCCGGATGCAACCGGGTATATAGCAGGCTTTGACAAATAAGGCAGGAGTGGTGCTGCATAGGCTGTGAGAATACGTGCCGGATGATGGGAGTAGGAGTATGAGAGAAATAGCGTTGCTGGGTGGATTAGCTTGAGAATAATACTTGCTGTGAATCCTTGCAGCGATGAGGAGAGATAACGGAATGACACCCAGATGAGAGAGAAGAATCCGGTCACTTGAGCAGGCAGATACAGCCGAAGACTTGAATACAGCAGAGCACTCGATCCACAACTCGAGGGGCGACACACACAACCTCCTTGCTCAGCAGCAAGGGGAAGACTCACTTGTTAGGAGGAAGTGGCAGGTCACATGGTTGCTCCTGGCCAGAACTAGTCGGCCATTGGAGGAACCATGGTTACAGGTCACGTGATCAACAGCCTTGCATACCACTGTACACTGTAATAATACACAGGAATACATGACAATACACATGAAAATGCACATTACCAGAGAATACTAGGGGAAAACCAGCAGCAGTTGCAGTGCAAACACTTACCAGAACAGGCATTGACACAGCAATAGAAATGGCCATAATAGGAGTAGTAGTCTGTATGTTCTGGGACACTGCATACCTCCCTAGCAAATTTGAGCTGACCTCGGCGAATCTAGAAGGCAGCAAACATGAATAGACTGGACAATCAAACAACAGGAATGAATGATGAGAGTGAGTGTGATGAGGTGTGTGTTTCCCACGCCCAAGGCACAGGTGAGAAGAGAGAGAGGATGAGAAACCCTAGTGGCAGGACTTCACCTAGGGGTGCCTAACGTACTCTGGCGACCAGGTAGCTAGTGCGTGAACCATCTGACGTGTAAGCCAGGACAACTTAACTGCTGGCGGGGGACCCTCAATATTCCAGCCAGTTAGACAGTAGGTTTTCTGTTAAATGTGTTACCCTACTGGAGGAGAACGTGAAGACCTGTGTACTACCTTGGCGTGTCTGAGTAGTGTCTTGGATACCTGGAAGAGAAAGGAACAAAATAATAAAAGCAAACATACATGGGGGCCCCTTACATACCGGTCAATCATACAACACAATTACTCAATAGGCCAAACACACGAAAGGGTATCCAAGGTGCAATATGTATGGACCAGTGTGAAGGTTAGGTAAGACTATGTGTGATTACTACTGTGTTGGGACAAGACAGAGGTGAACAAATACTGGAAACAAAAGGAAAGGAAAAACAAGGGACAACAAATACTGCGAGGTCTTGAGGAGAACTGGCTCACATGAATCTGAATGAAACCGGAGAGAAATCTGAATGAAAATCTGAGAAAAAATCTGAATACAAACTGGCTCAACTAAATCTTTCCAGCTATCGATATGATAATAATACACAATAATGAGACTGGATGAGAAAATACACTCCTACATAAACTGGACTTTCTCTGAGGTATATATATATACTGACTTCTCTTACTCAGAGGAGGAGCTATCTGACTTAGACACTGGAAAATATACTGTTTTACAAAAGAGGCGCTCTACTCTGAGGCAATCTATGTAACCTTGTGCTTACTCAGAGGAGGAAATACAAAGACTTCGATAACACTGGAATACAATAGTACAATAAGTGCAATAATGAAATAAGTGCAATAATACCCTGTGTGGAACACACAATCACAGGAAAGTGCATTAGGAAGGAATGGGTTAAGTGTCTCTGTTAGGTAGAGTCTCTTTTAGGCAATTAGACATCGTCCATGTAAAAGGCTCTGGGACAGGCACTAGAGAACCTTTTGTTATGGTAAGTGTCCATCAGCTCATGGCTGGTTAGTACAGGGAACTTGGTCAGGAGGACCAGGCACGAACCTTGAACGTTGCAGGAACTAAATGGTGAAACAGCACACAAAAAAAAAACACAGTCATAGAACTCAGCCTTTGAAGAGAACACCTAATAGAGGTGTCCTGGAGGACCCCAAGTGGCACCCCTCTTCTTCTCCCAGGGGTAATACCGGGAGGAAGCCGGAGCAGGAGCCTCATCTACTGCGGTGGTGACCACGAGGCTAGGGGTCACGGTGGTCACAGGAGAGACAGTAGTGGCCACATGGTAGGTAGTGGTGGTGGTCGCAGCTTTAGCCACAGCAGTGGTAGGGGGAGTCACCGTAGTAGCCATGGTGAGGGGGGCTTTAGCCACCGGAGGTAGCCAGGTTAGGGCCTGCTTGATCTCATCCGCCAACTTCTTGATAACCGGGTCGCCCCCAAACACCCACTGAGGCAGGGATGGTGTCTCGGGCCCGGGGAGCCTCCAGGGACTGGCGTAGCAGGTGGCCTTAAAGTTATCCCCCTGGCTAGAGGCAGGAAGAGGGGCGCCCGGAACCCCGGTACTCACGGATCCATCGTTTTCTGGCGAGGTCGATCCTCCTGTGGAGAAGGCAACCTCGGGAGTGCTGGAGCACTGAGATCCCGGTGAGACGCTGGCGATGGAGACAGGCTCTTCCTCCGGACCGTTGGAGACTGGTGTAGAGCCCCAACTGATATCGCTGTCGGAGGGTAGCGGCATTAGCAGGCACGCAGGATTGAGCAGAGGCAGACTCTCAGGCAGTGTAGGCATCACAAGCGCTGGGGCTGCAGGCAGGTGCTCTTCATAGGCCGCCATCTTGCGTTCCACTGGCCGGAACTTGTAGCAGGAAGGGGAGGAGCGCCAGGCTGGAGGATCAGGCTCCAAAGTCTGCCCAGCAACAATGACGTCAGTGGAAGCGGCCGGCCAATCAGGAGAGACACAGTCATTATCAATGGCGCCAAGCAATTCCCGCTTCTCGGCCGCATGGCAGTTAACCCCCTCGTCACCGGGGGATGGCGCAGGTAGAAATAACAGCAAGAAGCGGCCATTTTGTGTACAGTCCAAGCCGTGCAGCGACTCAGTTATCAGAACTCCCATGGCAATTTTAGCACAGTCTCTGGAGACGTTATTAAACTGTAGATCTGGTACACCGCGTGGCGGGTAGATCCTGTTCGTGACGCCAAAAATGCGATGCCCTGGCCCCTGGGGGCCACTTCCGCAGTGCTGGTGTTATGAGCGGGCAATGACCGGGGCAGCTGCAGGGGTTATACTTGTCACGGTATAGGCCTGAGGGCAGCACAGCTGTAGGGACGGTCTGTGGAATCTGCGGGTGATGATGGGCATGCGATTCTTCGCTGCACCTAGTCAGGGCACCAGTTAGTGGACACCAATGCCAGGGTTCAGTAACAGCGGTTTTATTATAGATGAGGTAACTAGTAGCAACAGTTCTGTCCGGATGCAACCGGGTATATAGCAGGCTTTGACAAATAAGGCAGGAGTGGTGCTGCATAGGCTGTGAGAATACGTGCCGGATGATGGGAGTAGGAGTATGAGAGAAATAGCGTTGCTGGGTGGATTAGCTTGAGAATAATACTTGCTGTGAATCCTTGCAGCGATGAGGAGAGATAACGGAATGACACCCAGATGAGAGAGAAGAATCCGGTCACTTGAGCAGGCAGATACAGCCGAAGACTTGAATACAGCAGAGCACTCGATCCACAACTCGAGGGGCGACACACACAACCTCCTTGCTCAGCAGCAAGGGGAAGACTCACTTGTTAGGAGGAAGTGGCAGGTCACATGGTTGCTCCTGGCCAGAACTAGTCGGCCATTGGAGGAACCATGGTTACAGGTCACGTGATCAACAGCCTTGCATACCACTGTACACTGTAATAATACACAGGAATACATGACAATACACATGAAAATGCACATTACCAGAGAATACTAGGGGAAAACCAGCAGCAGTTGCAGTGCAAACACTTACCAGAACAGGCATTGACACAGCAATAGAAATGGCCATAATAGGAGTAGTAGTCTGTATGTTCTGGGACACTGCATAATGACTGTCGAGTTTGTTCCCAGATCGATTGCAGGTCAGATAACAACTCCTCCACGGCTGGGACCTCGGAGGATGGAGAGAGAGGCAGAGGAGGACGAGGATGATGCCCGTAGACCACATAGAAAGGAGACTTGCCTGTGGAAGTCGAGTCCAGATGGTTATATGAGAATTCTGCCCATGGGAGTAGATCGGCCCAGTTGTCTTGGCGGCTGGAAACAAAATGGCGTAGGTAGTTACCCAGAATCTGATTGACTCTCTCCACTTGCCCGTTAGTCTGAGGATGATAGGCCGAAGAGAAGTCCAGCTTCACTTGGAGTTGCGAGCAGAGGGCACGCCAAAACTTAGAGACAAATTGAGAGCCTCGGTCGGACACAATGTGAAGAGGAAGTCCATGCAGGCGGAAGATGTGTCGGAAGAACAACTGAGCCAGACGAGGAGCAGAGGGCAGACCAGGAAGGGCCACGAAGTGAGCCATTTTGGAGAAGCGGTCCGTCACCACCCAAATGACTGTATTGCCCGCAGATGGAGGTAGGTCTGTGATAAAATCCATCCCAATGTGGTGCCAGGGATGGTCCGGGACTGGCAAGGGCAAAAGTAGGCCGGCAGGTCTTTGACGGGGAGACTTATTCCTGGCACAAACTGCACAGGAAGCCACAAAATCCTTGACATCCTGGAGGAGATTGGGCCACCAGTAGTGACGGGAGATCAATTGCCCGGTCTTTTGGGTTCCTGGATGCCCGGCTACCAAGGAGGAATGCCCCCACCTCAAGATGCGTTTACGGAGTGCGGGGCGCACATAAGTCTTCCCGGGAGGCAGTCTCTGCAGAGCAGAAGTGGCAACTGGTACTAGGCGGTCGGGAGGTATTATGTGACGAGGAGATTCCTCTTGCCCCATGACATCGGATGCTCGGGATAATGCATCGGCCTTTAGGTTCTTCTCGGCTGGACGGAAGTGGATGTTATAGTTGAACCGAGAAAAGAAGAGGGACCACCGAGCCTGCCTGGGATTGAGGCGTTGAGCCGATTGGAGGTAGAGGAGGTTCTTGTGGTCCGTGTAAATGTTAACAGGGTGTTTAGCCCCCTCTAGTAGATGACGCCACTCCTCCAGTGCCAACTTAATGGCCAGGAGTTCGCGGTCCCCAATGGTATAGTTCCTCTCGGCAGGGGAGAAAGTCTTGGAAAAGAACCCGCAGGTTCTGGTCTTGCCTGATGTGTCCCTTTGCGAGAGAATGGCTCCTGTGCCCACAGAAGAAGCATCGACCTCGAGAGAAAACGGCCTGGAGACATCCGGGCGGACTAGAGCAGGAGCAGAGGCAAAGGCAGACTTGAGGCTATTGAAGGCTTGTTCGGCCTCTGGAGGCCAACGTCTGGGGTCCGCCTTCTTTTTAGTGAGAGCCACAATGGGTGCGACCAGGGTAGAGAAGTGAGGGATGAATTGCCGGTAATAGTTGGCGAAGCCCAGGAAACGTTGGATAGCTCTAAGTCCCACAGGGCGTGGCCATTGAAGGACAGCTGCGAGCTTGGCTGGATCCATTTGTAGGCCCTGATCGGAGATGATATAGCCAAGAAATGGAAGGCTGCGCTGATGGAAAACACACTTCTCAAGCTTGGCGTATAGATGATTGGCCCGTAGTCTTCGTAGAACCTGACGCACTTGTGCCACATGAGTCTGCTGGTCCGGGGAGAAGACCAAGATGTCATCCAAATAGACAATGACGCAGACATAGAGGAGGTCTCGAAAGATATTGTTCACGAATTCCTGGAAGACCGCTGGGGCATTGCATAGGCCGAATGGCATGACCAGATATTCGTAGTGCCCATCCCTGGTGTTGAAAGCGGTCTTCCATTCGTCTCCTTTACGAATTCGGACCAAGTTATACGCTCCCCTGAGATCCAGCTTGGAGAAGATCTTAGCTCCACGAAGACGGTCGAATAATTCCGGAATAAGCGGAAGAGGATAGCGGTTCTTAACAGTCACCTTATTTAAGCCCCGATAGTCTATGCATGGGCGGAGGGAACCGTCCTTCTTCTGAACAAAGAAAAATCCGGCGCCAGCTGGAGACGTGGATTTACGGATGAAGCCCTTTTGTAAGTTCTCCTGGATGTAGGAGGACATGGCTTCAGTCTCGGGCACAGAGAGAGGGTATACTCGACCACGTGGAGGAGAAGCCCCTGGAAGGAGGTCTATAGGGCAATCATAGGCCCGATGGGGTGGTAGTGAGTCTGCCTCCTTGGCCGAGAAAACATCGACAAAGTCTTGGTAGTCCTCCGGTAGCCCGGATAGAGGCTTGACATAAGCAGGTGACCTTGTAGAGCACTTGGGTTGAGGAGATCTCAGACACCGGTTATGACAGTCCTGACCCCAGCTGAGAACCTCCCCAGTTCTCCAGTCCAGCTTAGGGGTATGGAATTGCAGCCAAGGAAGACCCAGCAGGAGGTTGGAAGAGGAGTGGCGCAAGACATAGAAGGAGATCTTCTCCTGATGTAAGGCGCCCACCTGGAGGACTAGGGGTGCCGTCTGGCTGTACACAGCTTCGGAAAGAATCTCCCCCGTAACCGAAGAGATAGACCGGGGTTGGGCAAGCTGGATAACGGGTAGCCGCCATCTTTGGACCAACGAAGCAGAGATGAAACTGCCAGCAGAGCCAGAGTCGATGAGGGCAGTAGACTGAAAAACTTGCCCTGAGGGTGTCTGGATAGAGACGGGCATAGTCAACCTTGGAGAGGTGGCATTCACACCTAGGGAGGCCTCTCCCACCGGACCTAGGTGCGAGCGTTTCCCGGACGCTGAGGGTGTTGGGGACATCTCTGCCGATAGTGATCCGCGCCACCGCAATAGAGGCAGAGATCTTGGGCCAGTCGACGGTTCCTCTCATCAGTCGTCAGGCGAGCACGTTCCACCTGCATAGGAACCTCTGGAGGCGACTGAAACATGGGAGCCACGGGATTCTGGAACACCGGTGCCAGCCAGGGATGGCGACGGGGCAGACTCAGACGCCGTCCTTGCCGGACCTCCTCCTCTCTCTCGGCGAACCTGGTGTAGACTCTGGTAGCTAGTAGGATAAGTTCGTTCAGGGAGGTAGGCAGGTCCCGGGCAGCGAGCACATCCTTCACTTGACTGGACAGGCCCTTTTTAAAGGTGGCAATCAGAGCGGCCTCATTCCAGTCTAGCTCCGCAGCCAGGGTGCGGAACCGGATGGCGTAGTCACCAACGGAGGAAGTACCTTGGGATAGATTGAGAAGAGCAGTCTCAGCTGAAGACGCACGGACAGGTTCCTCAAAGACAGAGCGGAACTCGTCCAAGAAGATTCGGAAATTGGCAGCAACCGGATCATTACGGTCCCATAGTGGTGTGGCCCAGGCCAGAGCTCGACCTTCCAATAGGCTGATAATGAAAGCCACTTTAGAGCGCTCGGTGGCAAACTGACTGCTTAAAAGTTCGATATACATAGTGCACTGGGTCAGGAATCCTCTGCACAACTTGGGGTCACCTCCATATTTACTTGGGAGAGCCAGTCGTAGTTTTGAAGAGGTTGCCGGGGGTGATGACTGCTGAGCTGTGGTATGCTGCTGTACGGCTGCGGTCAGTTGTTGGATCAGCTGTGACTGTTGCTGGATCTGTTGAGCCTGTAGGGCGACCACTCGGGCTACCTCACGGATATCAGGCACCTCGCCGGGATCCATGGTTGGAGCCTACTGTAACGCCCGGAGTAGTGGATCCACTGGACCGGCACCAGCGATGGCACAAACCTCACCAGGGAGCGGAGTCTAAGGGGCCGCTGGTTTTCACCAGAGCCCGCCGCAAGGCGGGATGGACTTGCTGCGGCAGGCGACCCCCAGGTCGCTACCCCTGGCTTGGTTGCTGGTGTCGGCAGGCGAGGCGTGGCAGGAGATGGCACAGGCAATAGTCTGCAGATGAGAGCGCACGTGACAGGCTGGACACGGGAACAGGTGGAGTGACAGGGGAACAGGAACCAGGAACGGGGACTTGGGACCAGGTAACGGACAGGACTCAGGAACAGGGACTTGGGACCAGGTAACGGACAGGACACAGGAACAACAGGGAGCTGGGCCAAACGCTATGGGAAGCATGTAGAGGCTCCAACACCGGGGACAGGGCATGCTGGGGATTTATAGGGGAGTGATTGGGTGCAACTACCAATTAGGAGCGCACTGCCCCTTTAAATCTGAGACAGCCGGCGCGCGCGCGCCCTAGGAGGCGGGGACGCGCGCGCCGGCCGACACAGCGAGAGACAGGAGCGTGGAGAGGTGAGGCGCCCCCCGGGGCCGAACGTGTAGCAGCGCCGGGTCCCTGCACAGGGACCCCGGCAGCTGCATGAGATGGAGGGAGGTCGCGGCGGCGGCCCGGAGCTCGGGACGCCGCCGCGGCCGTGACAGTAGCCCATCTGCCTCAAAGTTCAACGTACTGTGCGTTCAGAGATGCTCTTCTGCCTACCTTGGTTGTAACGGTTGGCTATTTGAGTCACTGTTGCCTTTCTATCAGCTCGAACCAGTCTGCCCATTCTCCTCTGACCTCTGGCATCAACAAGGCATTTCCGCCCACAGAACTGCCGCTCACTGGATGTTTTTTCTTTTTCGGACCATTCTCTGTAAACCCTAGAGATGGTTGTACGTGAAAATCCCAGTAGATCAGCAGTTTCTGAAATACTAAGACCAGCCCTTCTGGCACCAACAACCATGCCACGTTCAAAGGCACTCAAATCACCTTTCTTCCCCATACTGATGCTTGGTTTGAACTGCAGGAGATTGTCTTGACCATGTCTACATGCCTAAATGCACTGAGTTGCCGCCATGTGATTGGCTGATTAGAAATTAAGTGGTAACGTGCAGTTGGACAGGTGTACCTAATAAAGTGGCCGGTAAGTGTATATATATATATATATATATATATATATATATATATATATATATATACAGTGGTGCCTTGGATTATGAGCATAATTCATTCCAGGACCATGCTTGTAATCCAAATCCCGCTTATACCAAAGCAAATTTTCCCATAAGAACACATTGAATGCAGACCATTGGTTCCTCATCCCAAAAAATAATGAATTACCTAGTCTGAATAAGAGGTAAAACAAATGAAACAAACATTTAGAAACAGCTGAATATGTGATAATATAAGTTAATGTTCAGTATAGCAATCAGCATGTGGTGTATATTGTATAGTAAGGGCATAAACCTGAAAGAACAGCAGTTTGTAGGTACAGGATGAAACTGCAGATCCCCATAATGCAGTAGCGTAGTACAGCAGGTTAGAATAGAGAGCAGGGCTGCTGTCAGAGGTCTGTGTGGTCACATGACAGCAATGGGGAAGGAGAAGTGTTCAACATGGACCAATCAGGAAGTTAGAATCACACAGCTGTGCAGGAGGACAGTGACAGAAACTTTTCTATACTGCAGTGTGAGTGGCTGAGTGTGAGTGCAGGCACATTGTAGCAGCTGCAGTGTGTATAGCTGAGTGTAAGTGCAGGCACATTATAGTAGCAGTGTGTATAGCTGAGTACCAGTGCGGGCATATTATAGCAGCAGTATGTATAGCTGTGTGTAAGTACAGACATATTATAGCAGCAGTGTGTATAGCTGAGTGTGAGTGCAGGCACATTATAGGAATGGAGAGGATGGGATACACAAGGGCTGAAAGAGACTGTAGAGAGCATGAATGAATAAGCAGGGCAGATGTGGGCACAGTATAGCAGCACTCTCTGTCCGGGGAGAGAGGGGTTACAGCTATGAAGAGATTACCTCCACAGTCCTGTCCCCTGATGTAAGCCCCAGCCTGAAGTGGATCTGCTATGATTGAAAGGTGAGGGAGACTTCCTGGGTCAGAGTACAGGGCTGTAGACCCTAGCATGCAGACCATGCCCCTCCCTCCCCACCCAGTACAGGGAGCTCTTCTTGCAAAACACTCTCAATCCAAGTTACTCTTAAACCAAGGTACCACTGTGTATATAGATAGATCTATGTTTCATGCTGTTGGGTTTCGCCACTCCCCTCGGCACTCACAAGTACTGAGGATTTTATATAAATAACATCCTGCTGACTATGAGTGACCTTAGATGTTTTACAGTTCAGCCATTTGCCTTCAGCCGCCATCGTTGCAGAAGTACAACTATTAAAGTGTCAATCACTGTGCATTTTCTCTTACTTTGTCCCAGGATTTACACCTCTTGATTGAAATTCTTGATGTTCACGCTGGCAAGTAATGAAACATTCATCAATTACTGCACGTATTCCTTGGTCCCCACTTCATACAGCGCCACTTTGATGTTACACTTGACATGGCCGTGTAGAGATCTGTTAGATATTACTAGTAACTGGCTTAGGATTTGCTAGCTGTTTGACACTTACAGACTGTACATTAGACTATTTTATTCATAAAAAGCAGGAAAAACGCTAATATGCATTCTACTTTCCATACCCCTTTCTGGTTCTTTTTTTATTACAAGTGCTCTTCATCCATCACATGATGCGCATTGTCGTTATGCTGGCACCTAGAGGGTTACCTACATGGGGAATGCTTCCTACTTGGGAGGCGCTCTCACTATTCGGGGTTACCTACATGGGGGATACTGCCTACTGAGGGATTTCCCCACAGAGAGATGCTTACACGAGTGATAACTACATGGGGGATACCACCTGCTGATGGGATTAACTATAGGGGGATGCCTAAATGAAGTATAATATCTACTGAGGGTATACTATATATGGGGGCACGGAGAAGTCTAAATACTATATGGGGCACAGAGGAATCTACCTACTCTATGGAGACACAGATGTACCTATCAACTATACAGAAATACAGAGGGGCCTAACTACTATATGGGAGCACAGAGAGAGACTTATCTTCTATACGAGGGTACAGAGGGGCCTACTATATGGGAGCACAGAGAGCGACTTATCTTCTATACGAGGGTACAGAGGGGCCTACTATATGGGAGCACAGAGAGCGACTTATCTTCTATATGAGGGTACAGAGGGGCCTAACTA
Organism: Dendropsophus ebraccatus; assembly: GCF_027789765.1. NCBI lineage: Eukaryota > Metazoa > Chordata > Amphibia > Anura > Hylidae > Dendropsophus > Dendropsophus ebraccatus. The sequence goes on along the minus strand of NC_091460.1, from coordinate 124,107,294 downwards.
CTATATAGGGGCACAAAGGGACTTATATTTTATATGGTAACTACTGTATAGGGCATAGTGAGACCTACCTACTTTATGGGGGCGCAGAGAGACCTAAATGCTATATGGGGGCAGGGTTAGGGGACTTATTATTGGTACTACTGGTTCTGGTTTACTGGATTGGGTTAGTAATAGTGTGATATTGTGGTGGACCCCCAGAGGTGTTACATCTTATGGACAGTCTTTCCCACGCTCTGGTTGGCAGGCTTTCAGGCAGCAGTGACGCAGCAAATAAAGGATACGGTCCAAATGCAATAAAGATGGCTACCCCACTTCTTTTATGACGACTTGTGCTGAGGCAAGGATCTTCAGGTCAAAAGGTGATGCTAGGTTTTTCGTCCTTGGTGACTTGCGGTGACAGTAGTAAGCACACAGTTCTGACAGTGAAATACACACCATACACAGCTTTCCAAGGTAGCGACAATAAACTGCAACAAGGCTTGTATCCTGTTCGTGACGCCACACCTGTGGTGGACCCCCGGAGGTGTTACATCGGACTGACGGCCGGTCACTTGCTAGATGTTTCTAGATGGACCTTATTATGTTGTCACGTGATGCCAGTGCCTGGTGGGCACGCAGGTGTGATGTCGGTTGTACCTTTTTCCCCTGTGGTCAGTGTCCTGCCGGGTTGCTACCGCGTCCCTTGGGATAGTGTCACAGATGATGTAGTCACAGGTGGCCAGAGCGGTATAATGACCTTCCTGAATAGTAGATATAAACAGAAGCACTGTACTTCCAGAGATTAGTATGCTCGTGATAGAATGGCCTGAGGAAGGTCGGAAGCACGACCGAAACGTCGCCAGTAGCATTGCTTACTTACTTAATTTCCTCTGTACCTTGATCTGGTTGGATTGTGACACCTTATTTTCATGTAAATAAAAATTCTCTCACGGGCATACTAATCTCTGGAAGTGCAGTGCTTCTGTTTATACATATTGCGGGATTGAGGAATCCTTCTGCACTGGCACCCAATATCTCTATCCAAAGGGAGTGCGGTCTGTTGCTGTGATTATACCTCCTGGATAGTAGGACCCGCCACCCACAGAAAGCGTAAGTGTCCCAAGGTTGCGGTGTGTATGCTGTGTAGGTGTTGATAAATAACCACAGACTCTTGGAGTAACATTGAGTTAGTTTACTACTTGTAAATGTGCAACAGGTAATACAGAAGGTCTCTGATCTACACTTGACAAAGTTCCAATAAAGACTTGAACATAGGATGACCATATACTTACGTGTTTGCTATGAACCCCGATCGCGGCAGAGGGGGTCGGCATGAGGGACGGCTGGAGTGGTTCGGCCGGCCTCCCGAAGATGACTTTAACACAAAATGGCGGCTGGGGTCGACAGCGAATACGTAAGTATAATGCACCAACACTTCCGGGGTGGGGGGAACACGGGGAAGGGGACCATTCACCTAAATAACACACACATCCTTTTACCACACACATCCTTTTGAGAAGGATGGTAACAGTGTACTGTCCTGCGTCCTACCCATGCGGGGTACTGGCCAAGACGGATGAGCTGGGGACCTGGCAGAGGACCAGGGCCCAGAAATGACCACTGTGGAGAGCTCTCTACTTTACGTCCTTTCTCCACACCATGCTGAACAGAAGACTCTTGCTCCTCCCCCACCCATGCGACTTACTTCCCCTACAGCAGGGGTACTCAACTGGCGGACTGTGGTCCGAACCCGGACCGCGGAGGCCAGCTGTCCGGACCCCTGGTCAGACCTCCTAACCGCTCCGGATCCGGTCCGTCCCGGGGCGGTTAGGAGGTCCCGCTCCCCACCGCACTGCCTCCCGCCCCATAGGCGTACTGTCCTTAGATGTCAGTACGCCTGTGGGGCTGGGGGCAGTGTCGATCCGGCCCCCGGCTGATACGCGCTCTCTGGGGATGTCCCGGGGATTCCCCAGCAGAGCGCGCACCACAGACCTCAGTGTAAGCCGCCGGCCTGTACTTCCCGGAAGTGCCGGCCGGCGGCGTACACTGAGGTCACTGGTGCGTGCTCTGCTGGGGAATCCCCGGGACGTCCCCAGAGAGCGCGTATCAGCCGGGGGCCGGGCCGACAGGAGAAGAGAACAGCCGCAGCGGGGGAGCGAGGTGCTAGGTGAGTTGTAGTTTGTTTTTTTTTGTCTGGGGGTCATCTATTGGGGGGGAGCTCACAGGGGGGCTATATACTACAGGGGAGAGCACAGGGGGGCTATATACTACGGGGGGAGCTCACAGGGGGCTATATACTACTGGGGGGAGCTCACAGGGCGCTATATACTACAGGGGGAGAGCACAGGGGGGCTATATACTACTGGGGGGGAGCTCACAGGGGGCTTTATAGTACAGGGGGGCTATATACTACTGGGGGGGCCTCACAGGGGCTATATACTACAGGGGAGAGCACAGGGGTGCTATATACTACTGGGGGGAGCTCACAGGGGGGCTATATACTACTGGGGGGAGCTCACAGAGGGCTATATACTACAGGGGGAGAGCACAGGGGGGCTATATACTACTGGGGGGAGCTCACAGGGGGCTATATACTACAGGGGGAGAGCACAGGGGGGCTATATACTACTGGGGGGAGCTCACAGGGGGGCTATATACTACTGGGGGAGCTCACAGGGGTTATATACTACAGGGGGAGAGCACAGGGGGCTATATACTACAGGGGGAGAGCACAGGGGGGCTATATACTACTGGGGGGAGCTCACAGGGGGCTATATACTACAGGGGGAGAGCGCACAATGGGCTATATACTACAGGGGGAGAGCACAGGGGCTATATACTACTGGGGGGAGCTCACAGGGGGCTATATACTACAGGGGAAGAGCTCACAGGGGGCTATATACTACTGGGGGAGCAACAGGGGGCTATATACTACTGAGGGAGAGCGCACAGGGGGGCTATACACTACTGGGGGAGCAACAGGGGGGGCTATATACTACTGGGGGAGTCACCCCCTTTGTACCTAATATCAAAGGGCTGGTGAGAGAGAAAAAATGCCAGTTTTCCCGCTAATAAGCAGCAATTCTGTATATAAATAGTTGAACGTTTGTGAAAAGTAACAAAACACGTTTCCTACTGATGTTCAGCTCGGACCTTCACCTGACAATAGACCCCGGTAAGTGGACCTTCACTAAAAGTGGTTGAGTACCCCTGCCCTACAGCATGTAGGGTGCGCTGTGATTGGGTGAAAAGAGTTCAATAGAAGAATTGAGAGGAGAAGTGATAGGAAAGAAGAAAGCAGAAATCCTACTGGTTTACAGATTCTGGTAACACATTAACACAATAACCGTTTGTGATGCTTCAGCTGTGCAGCTTCCATACACTAATACACAATACAGTGACATCTAGTGGACAACTCTTAATACTACTTTCATCAAAATAAGACCACAAAAAGTACAAACTTTTGCGAAGGGTGTATGTAACAGTAATGTAGAAGATAGAAAAAGTGCACCGGCACTACAGGTCGCAGACCACGTCACTGGTATCAGGTGTAGGATACTCTCACCTTTTGGTGTATCGGTGCTGCTCTGTTCAAAACAGTAGTCCATGAAAATCACATGTAGAAGAAATGGACGAACGGCACATCACCTTAAAACGAATCCACCTTTAGGGTGCCTTCACACCTACCGACTCGCAGCGTTAATAACTGCCGGCCGCTTAACCCCTTCCGATGCCGGCCGGCCGCCTCCTGCTCCGCTCTGTATACATACCCCCTTGCTCCATGGGGTCCCATGGTCCCGTGTTGCCCAGCCGCAGCCACTGATTGGCCGGGCGGGAGAGCAGGACGCCGGGACCCCGTGGAGCGAGGACAGGTAATGTATACAGAGCTGGAGCGGGAGGCGGGCAGCATCGGATGGGGCTAAGCGGCCGGCAGATTTACATCAGATTTCCATTCAGACCACTGCGTGTATGTAATGACAGTGATCTGCCAGGACCTAGCCGACTTGCAGCGTTATTAACGCTGCGAGTCGGTAGGTGTGAAGGCACCCTTATTATTCCATAAGACAGTACAAAAGTCGGTACATCAGAGAGGACCTCACTCCTTGGCAAGGAGTGAGGTCCTCTCTGATGTACCGACTTTTGTACTGTCTTATGGAATAATAAAGGTGGATTCGATTTAAGGTGATGTGCCGTTCGTCCATTTCTTCTACATGTGTATGTAACAGTAACACCCCTAGTAGGACACCACAATATCACCTTCCAAATACAACAGCTGCAAACTTTGAGTGCATGCTGGGAGTCGTATCGGGGAACACTACAACTCCTGGCATTAAAAACTTTTTTTTTTTTTTTTTTTTTTTTTAAATATTGCTGTGAACCAACCCAATTCTTTTTGCACCACATTCTTGGCTTCTGTAGTTGTCTCCCAGACCTCAGCAATCCAGATACTACCGGGGGCTGCGTTCACACTACGTATATTTCAGTCAGTATATTTCAGTCAGTATTGCAACCAAAACCAGGAGTGGATTAAAAACACAGAAAGGCTCTGTTCACACAATGGTGAAATTGAGTGGATGGCCGCCATATAACAGTAAATAACTGCCATTATTTCAATATAACAGCCGTTGTTCTAAAATAACAGCAAATATTTGCCATTAAATGGCGGCCATCCACTCAATTTTAACATTGTGTGAACAGATCCTTTCTGTGTTTTTAATCCACTCCTGGTTTTGGTTGCAATACTGACTGAAATATACTGACTGAAATATACATATACTGACTGAAATATACGTAGTGTGAACCCAGCTAAGAAGCGCTTCCAGATCGAAATCTAAAATATGAAGTCTATGTGATAGCCATATGGAAGCAGTCAGCCTGTCATCTTATGTCTGTATTAACATACCCTTCTCAGATACATATGTTGAAGGCCTTAATATGTGACTTCTCCCTGACGGATGGATGGAAAAACTAATGCATTTGTGTGCATCCATTTTTATTAATTTTTCCATTGACTTCCATTATAAAAATAAAGAAAACGTTTTTGTTTTTTTACGTACACAAGAATGCAGTCCACCTTTTGCAAAAAAAACGGATAAAATAAACGGATTGCAAAAACATAGTGTGAACCCAGTCTTCCTATTGGGTGACATTACCTTTTTAGATAGTCACCTGAAAATAACTGGTGACACTAACAAGGTGGAAACCAGTCTTTTTTTTCAGGTATAAGCTCCTTTATTGACTGCAACTCAGATTACATAATTTATGTTATGGCATGTACTATATGCCGTCTTTTTTATTATAAATTCACTAGCAGAAAATTAAAATGTAGAATAGCGGAACATCCTCACAGTAATGCTAATGGAACCACTCGCTTTCGGTTTTATGTTACCGAAAAGGTGTTTAAGAAGCCCAGGGTCGTGAAATTGTTAACCACGAGGCATTTTGAATTTTGGAACTCCACATGGGAATTTTTGATTACTTTTTATGATTTTTATGATATATAATGTGAAAAAAAATCAACAATCCTTGCATTTTCTTCTCTTTTGTTTAAGCTGCTTACCGTGCTGGAAAAATATTGTTAAATTTAAATAGTTTGCACCATTCCACATGCTACAATACCAAATATGCTTTGTAAAATAAGAAGAGGGGTGTTTATTAAGGGAGGGGTTTCTTTTATATTACTTACTTAGGCTATGTTCACACTACGTAAAAGCACGGCCGTTGTTGCCATTGGCAACAATGGCCGTACTTTATGCAGCGTGAAACGTTGCCTATTCCTCTATAGGATCCCGGACGTAGTGTATTCACATCCTATACACTCCGGCCGCAAAGAACTGACATGTCAGTTTTCTGTGGCCGTAGGAAACCCTGTCAGTTCACACAATGAAGCGAGAAACTCCAGCCGCTTGCTTCATTGTGTCCTAAGGGGAGTTCTGATGCAGGCACGTGCTGATGCTATGGCAATAAAGATCATAAACATACTTAGGTACCGACCGGGATGATCTTAGCAGAGACCGTCCGGGTCACGGAACGGGCAGTCAATTACAAAGTGTGAACATAGCCTTATACTGGTCAATGCTGAGCTACTGCATTGATTAGTGATATAAGTGCTCTGCTACTAGAGTCTGACTCTAGGACAGGGGTAGGGAACCCTGGCTCTCCAATCTACAAAACTACATCTTCCATCCCATCATGCCAAGGTTCCCCAGCTGTAGGAGCAGACTGTCTTTCGGACAGCGTGGAGGTAAGAAACAGACATCCCACTGTCACACTGTGGGATGCCAATTGGAACAGTATCTCCTATCACTGACAGAGTTAAATGTTTCCACTGGTATAGATCATGGTGTTTAAGGGGTTAATCACAATCATGCTGATATCAGTCTCTGTTGCTTGAAGAAGATGACCTGAGCAACGCGCCTTTCATGCTGATAACATGCTTCCTCCTGGCCCTATGTCATCTAAGGGATGACATGTAGGGTTAATGAGATCGTAGCTACCATAGAGGCAGGGTAGGAAGTTGCTATGGGGCCCATGGAGGAGGGGGGCTCGGGGGAGAAGGTAAGAGCATGTGTCCTTCTGCTTAACCCCTTATGTACTACAGTGTGTAAGTGACCCAATGTTTAATTACATGCTACAACACAGAAAAGGGTTAACAAGCAGAAGACAAGGAGATCTCTGCTTCACTGCACTGATAACCTCTGTTCTCCAGCTGGCAATCAAGTAGGAAAGGAAAATGTGCAGAGGTTAGGGGTTATAAGTGCGCCAGCAGTAAAGCACATATATATATATATATATATATATATATACATATATATATATATACATACATACATACACATTGCTTTGTGTTGTGCATAGGGGGGCCAATAAATTTTTTTGCTATGGGGCCCCATGAATCCTAGCTACGCCCCTGAATGAGATGTCTGTATGAGGGTGGGTTCACACTACGGAATTCTCGCAGATAAACTCAGCGGAAATCAGTCGGCTGTCCGCGAGCACGGCCGCACGCCTTTCCGCCGGCTCCATAGACACCATTCTATGGGCCGGCGTATTCCGCTATCCGCCAAAAGAAGTGACATGTCACTTCTTTTGGCGGATAGCGGAATACGCCGGCCCATAGAATGGTGTCTATGGAGCCGGCGGAAAGGCGTGCGGCCGTGCGCGCGGACAGCCGACGGAATTCCGTGGAGTTTATCCGTGGGAATTCCGTAGTGTGAACCCACACTAAGGAGGCGGACCTAAGGGATGACGTATAGCCAGGAGGAAGCGCATTACCAGTGTGAAATGTGCGTCACCCAGGTCGCCGCTTGTCCCCGCATGCATCTCTGCTTGTGCCATAGACTCCATTCTGTGGTCAGGCAGATTCCGCCGTCCACCCAAAGAATTGACTTGGGCGAGTGGCGGAATCCGCAGCAGGTCATCCGCCCGGATTCCATAGTGTGAACGCACCCTATAAGAGGACTTGGATGGATGTTACTGTAGGCTACTAGGGACTATGTTTGGTCCACTTTCTAAGCATATTTTTTTTTGTGGTAGACATTGTTTTTGAGTCTTTAAAAAATAAAAGTATGCATTCACCAACCAAAAATTGAAAAAATATTCCACTTAGTCATTTATTATTTTCTTAGCCAAATAATCCAATATCACATATCTTACTGGACGGTCACAATATCTATTGCACTTGGAGCGTCGGTATTACCATGGTGTGCGTCCAGAAAATGACGTAAGAGGTCAGCGAGATGTGTTTAGATAACCTCACCTTCAGTTTTCTTGACATACTGCAGATTACATTGTCTGTATATTGCCAGGTACACTGTGTGAATTGTGTCACAGCTGATAAAAGTTAATGGGATAACTGACAGTAGGATGCATAGACTTAAAAAGGTAATCCAGCGAAAATCTTTTTCTTTTAAATCAACTGGTTTCAGAACGTTATATCAATCCGTAATTTACTTCTATTTAAAAATCTCAAGTATTCCCATACTTATCAGCTGCTGTATGTCCTGCAGGAAATGTATTCTTTTCAGTCGGACACAGTGCTCTCTGCTGACACCTCTGTCCGAGACAGGAATTGTCCAGAGCAGGAGAGGTTTTCTATTGGGATTTGCTGCTGCTCTGGACAGTTCCTGTCTGGGCCAGAGATGTCAGCAGAGAGCATTGCGTCCGACTGGAAAGAAAATTTCCTGCAGGGCATACAGCAGCTGCAAATTATGGGAAGATTCAAGATTTTTAAATAGGCGTAAATTAAATATCTATATAACTTTCTGAAACCTGTTGATTTGAAAGAAAAAGATTTTCGCTGGATAATCCCTTTAAATGGTTTAGATTGATGGATATATTTACAAATACTGCGTCTAACTGCATTAGTCAAATTTAAAGAGTACCTGTCGCAAGACATTGGCAGGGTTGTGATCGCAGTTTTGCAATATACTCATTTTTTTCTTTACGTTTTCTATGTTTAAATCATTGTTATATACACACAGCCAAACCGTGGTCCATGCTCCCTCCATGCTGATATTTGGTCTTTTCTGTTAAAAAAAAAAAAAAAAGAGACCAAACACAGGACGTCCCAGTCCATTCTGCACTCACGCAAGGTTTATCATGTAATCATTTTCCCATGGGGCCACATGAAAAATTGGAATAGTTTTAGAGGGCCAGACTAATATATTTAACTCAGGGCCCTATTACACACACAGATATCAGACAGATCATTGAAGCCAAAGCCAGGAACAGACTAAATAGAGAACATATCATAAAGGAAAGACTGAGATTTCTCCTCTTTTCAAATCCATTCCTAGCTTTGTCATAAACAATCTGTCAGATAATCTGTGTGTGTAAAAGGACGCTCAGTCTCAGAGAGACTGACACGCATACAGCCCGCCTCCGCCCTGTGCCCTCACAGCGTCTGCCCCAGATGTACGCACTGCCCCACTGATGTGAAGGGGTTAAAGGACAACTCCGGCACTAGTAAAAAAAAAAAAAAAAACTGACAGACACAGATCCTATACTCACCATCCCTGCTGAGTTGATCACAAATCAGCCTTGGTCCTCATCTTCAGTTCTTCTTTACTTCCTGGTTCCTCTGTAATTGGCTGGAGCACATCACGTGGCTTCCAGCTTGCTCAGCCAATCGGGGGGGTGGGGAGGCGGAACAGCTACGTAAAGCTGATTAAGACACATATTACAAAGTAATTTTGTAATTTGTGTTAATTAAGGGGGGTAAAAAAACCGCTGTGGTTGTCCTTTAAGTGGTGTTCTGGAGAACTATGGGGGAGATTTATCTAACATGGTGTAAAGTGAGACTGGCTCAGTTGCCCCTAGCAACCAATCAGATTCCACCTTTCATTCCTCACAGACTCTTTGGAAAATGAAAGGTGGAATCTGATTGGTTGCTAGGGGCAACTGAGCCAGTTTCACTTTACACCATGTTTGATAAATCTCCCCCTATTTCTCCATTTAAAACTGCTTAGAGAGTGAGGAAGTAAATAAACATGTACTCACCTGTATCTGGTCCCCTGCTGGTGCCATCCCTGCTATCAACGCTTCCTGTTCCCCATCCTGACACATAGGAAATGCCTGCTCGGCCTAATCAGTGGCTTCGGCGAGTCAACACGTTAATCAGTGATTGGCTTAAAGGGCTTTTCCTATGTGTCTGGACAAAGAACAAGAAGCAGGAATGGCACGTTGTGGGCGATTGACTAAAGGTGAGAACACATTTCTTTATATTTTTACCCCCATTCTGACCAGTTTTAAATAGAAAAACAGAATACCACTTTACCGGCCGTGCGGCTTTGCTTACTCACAAACCATGCAGCTTGCACCTATTAATAAATGTGAAGTAAAACTGCATGTCAGCATGTCCTTCTGCTGCACCATGACTGGTACGCTAAACTTACCCCAACTTGTTTATCAAGTATCCACGCCTGGAAACAGAGCACAAATAAATCTGCCACTCCCTCTATAGCTTAATATATGGAATTGGTAATTAGGTTATGTACGTGAAACTGTTGATGCGTAATGCATTTCTTATGTCAACTCCATTCCTCAAATTCCACCGGCCGCATTGCATGGAGGTGACAGGCCTTGATGCAATGATGCTGTGTTCAGATATCCCATAAAATGGACAATAAACTGTTTCATAAGGGGAGTGGTGTGAGGCTCTATAACGCAGTATATGCCTAAGTGCAACTTATAATTACAGGGCAGTCAGCGTCACACAATAGGTATGACAAGCAGCTGAAAACTACTAAGTCATTATGTGATGTAACCTTACAACCACTGTCATTGAGGTTCATTTGAAGTATGACTAGACCAGGCCTCCATTGGCCTCCATGTCACCCAGCAATATGTTTTGGCTTCATTCTTTACACTAGTATGCTTTTTCTATTCTTTGCTCATATTTAAAGCGACTCTGTACCCACAATCTGTCCCCCTCCAAACCACTTGTACCTTCGGATAGCTGCTTTTTATCCAAGATCTGTCCTGGGGTCCGTTCGGCAGGTGATGCAGTTATTGTCCTAAAAAAACAACTTTTAAACCTGCAGCCCTGTGTCAAGTTGGCGTGACCTAGAGTATGTGTGCCCAAGCCTTGCATCGCCTCTCCGTCCCTCCTCCCCACCCTCCTCATCATTAAGAATACCCTGTGCAATATTTTTCCTATTCATCACTTGTGTGAACACTACACATGGGCCTTAACGATCCAGCACATGTGTCCTGTCCAGGGCATTCCTAATAATGAAGAGGGCGGGGATGAGGGGCGGAGAGGCGATGCAAGACTTGGGCACAGGCACTCTAGGCCACGGCAATTTGACACAGGGCTGCAAGTTTAAAAGTTGTTTTTTAGGACGATACCTCCATCACCTGCCGAACGGACCCCAGGAAAGATCTTGGATTAAAAGCAGCTATCCGAAGGTACAAGCAGCTTGGGGGAGTCAGATTGTGGGTACAGAGTCGCTTTAAAGGGGTTGGCCACTTTATAGTAAAATAGTTCAGTGTACAGTATTAGTAAGTGTACTCACTGCATATGCTGACAGTAGCTCCTGTGTACCTCATAGAGCTAAAATCAGACTTCACTCCTCCAGGCTGTGCTGTCCTGCTCTGTGGTGAGTCTGTCCATAAGATGGCCGAGATAGAGGAGCATATGACCATGCCCTGTCCCCCAGTGTCCACCATAGGAATATACAGGCTCAGTGGTGGACACTGGGGGTCGGGGCCTGGTCACATGCTCCTCCATGTTAGCCATCTTATGGACAGAATCACCACAGGGCAGGACAGCACAGCCTGGAGGATGGAAGTCTGATTTTAGCTCTATGAGGTACACAGGGAGCTGCTATTAGTATATACAGTGAGTACACTTACTAATACTGTACACTGAACAATTTTACTACAAAGTGGCCAACCCGTTTAAAGCTGTTTAGTTACGAAATAAAACAGAAGTAGCTTTATACAATCTTTTTCAATCCTCTGGATGCTGCCAAGAATGTAAATAATGGATGTTTTCATTCTTGTTGCCATAGTAACCTGAACCGGCAGGTATATACCTCAACCGTCAGTCTGTTTATGTAACTGATCGCTGATCATATTCATGGCAACCGGTATAAAACAGCCAGGGTTGCTATTGTTGGCTGCATTCACACTGCTTAAAAAGACAAGAGAGGAAATATTTCATCATAATTATTTCAAAATGACACAAACTGGCCATAACATTAAAACCACTGGCAGATAACATGTTTAACATTATCTTCTTAAAATTATCTCTACGTATTAGGCAGGAAGTGAAAATTCAGTTCTTTAAAGGGCTTGTTAACCAATATATGTATTCTTTCAGATCAACTGGTGCCAGAATCTGCAAGAGATTTGTAATTTACTTCTATTAAAAATCTCCAGACTTCCAGTACTTATCAGCTGCTGTATGTCCTGCAGGAAAGTGGTGTATTATTTCCAGTCTGGAGAGTAGAAGAGTTTTTTTAATGGGGATTTGCTACTGCTCTGGATAATTCCTGACATGGATAGAGGAGGCAGCAGTGAGCACCATGTTAGACTGGAGAGAATACATCCCTTCCTGCAGGACATACAGCAGCTGATAAGTACTGGAAGAGTTGAATTTTTTTAATTGAAGTAAATTTTTGGTACTTTCTGGTACCTGTTGATGTAAAAGAAAAAACATTTGGTGAACAACCCCTTTAAGTTGATTTGTTGGAAGCAGGAAAAAAATGCAAGTGTAAGATCCCCATACATTTTGAACTTTTTTTGGCTGTACTCGCAGGTGGCAGGTTTAGCCATCAGTATACAGTATATGGGGCTCTCCCGACACTCCACAGACAGGTGATGTCGGTAGAGAAAGGGGTTAGGCTTGATAGAAAATCACTGCCTGACCCCTTTGTTCTTGGAGAGATAAGCTGTCTGGCAGCAGCTTACCTTTTTCCATAGAGAGCACAGGAACGCTCAACCATACCAAACATTCCTGTGTATGGGGAGGACTGGAGATGTAACTGTCGGACAACAGTTACTTAAAGCGACTCTGTACCCACAATCTGACCCCCCCAAAACCACTTGTACCATCGCATAGCTGCTTTTAATCCAAGATCTGTCCTGGGGTCCGTTCGGCAGAGGCTGCAGTTATTGTCATAAAAACAACTTTTAATCCGGCAGCGCTGTGTCTAACGGCCGGGGCTTACATTTGTATATGCATTAGGCTGGCACACCCTCTCTGTCCTTCCTCCCCACCCTCCTTATCATTAGGAATGCTTCAGGCAGATTGTCTCCTATTCCCCACCTGTGTGCATAATGAACATGGGCTGGATCGTTAATACACGTGTGCAAAGTTTAAACAGCAGTAAATGTTCCTGGATTATTCCTAATGATGAGGAGGGTGGGGAGGAAGGATGGAGAGGTGGTGCCAGCCTAATGCATATACAAATGTAAGCCCCGGCCGTTAGACACAGCGCTGTAGGATTAAAAGTTGTTTTTATTGTTTTTTATAACTGCATCCCCTGCCGAACGAACCCCAGGACAGATCTTGGATTAAAAGCTGCTATCTGAAGGTACATGTGGTTTGGGGGGGTCAGATTGTGGGTACAGAGTCGCTTAAAGGTATGTGGGATCCGCGAAATTATAGAAAAGTCCAAATTGTGGCTAAATGGGTGGAATCCAAAAACCCACAAGCAGCAGCACAATATAAACCACTCATAACTGCACACCCCACCAGATGAAGAACAGAGCAATGTCCCTAAAGAGGACAGCAGGGAGTGGGTGCGTGAATGTAGTAAAAAAATATATATACTTACCCGTCTCCATGCCTCTGTTGAGTCAATCTCGGGTCTCTCGGACAGCAGGAAGTCATTTTCAGCCAACCTATTGGTACGTTACGGCCCCACGGCATTTCAGTGACTGCAGTGGTGTCCCACCCCAACCACTGATTGGCAATCCAACAACGGGGTATGTGAGGTCGGTGGCTGTCAGCTATAATTAACCCCTTCCCTTTAGCATACCCAGTGCAGTAGGAATGTATATATACGTTCCTGACTGAGGGGCTTACTGATGTGTGCGGGACCGCTGCAGTGAGAGCGATCCTGCACACATCAGTGTCCGGGCCGGAGGTAATTAGGTAATCCCGCAGCTGAGTCTCTTTAAACCCTTAAACGCCGTGATCTATAACGATCGCGGCTTTTAAGGTACTTATTTAAGAACAAGCTTCTGCCACTGAGTGATCGGGACCCCGGCAGCCATGCTGCAGGAGTCCTGATCGCATGTACCGATGGGTGGGGGTAAGCCTCTTACCTCCGTCCTGTTGGATCAGTGATCTATGAATAGTGTCTGCTCTTAGGCAGGCTCTATGCATAGATTGCCGATAACACTGATCTATGCTATGCTATGGCATAGCATAGATCAGTGCATGCAATCTAATGATTGCATGTGTTACAGTGAAAAAAGATGTAAAAAAAAGTGTAATAAAAAAGTTTTTAAAAGTATTAAAAAAAAACCTTATAAACCCCCTCTCAATAAAAGTTTAATATACCCCCTTGTCCATTATAAAAATAAAAATATTAAACAAAATAAAAAAAATAAACATATTACATAATGTAGCATGCAGAATTGTCAGATCTATTAAAATATAACATTATTGTTCCCGCAAGGTGAATGGCGTGAACGAAAAAAAAACCCCACCACGATTGCTGATTTTATTAAAGTATATATCAGAAAAATAATAAAAAGCGATCCAAATTTTTCTGTTACAGCAATATGATATTAATAAAAACTAGAGATCATGGCGCCAGAAATGACTCCCCAGCCAGCCCTGTAGGTGGAAAAATAAAAGCACTATGGCTCTTAGAAGGCGAGGAGGAACATTGTATTAATTTGACCCAGACTTTTGTGCATCAAAGGGCTCGGTCTTGAAGGGGTTAATTAAGGAAAAGCTATGGGGGCACAGGGATGGATAAGTATACTTTCTTTATTATGATCCCGAACGCCCCTTGCCTGCTTGTACTTTTTTTAAATTTTCATGGGACTTCTCCTTTTAGGCAAAAATATACAAAGATTTAGCACCTGGCAATCCAAACTGAAGTACTTGTTCCATCTTTTAAGTATATAGATTCTTTTTCAAGTATGAGTATCTGTTGTAAGCTTGACATCACTCATAACTTCAGAAGCCGGGACAGATTGCCAGGGCAAGTAAACAGTGCTACCAGCCAGTGCCCCTTCCTAGCTGAAAAATCTTATCCAGCATAAGAAGCCTGCCCAGACGGAAAAGCTATCAAACAGGACTTCACATAACCACATAACATAACATATTCACATAACATATTCCACATTGCTTTAAACAACTCTGTGCCCACAATCTGCCCCCCCCCCCCCCCCCAAACCACTTGTACCTTCGGATAGCTGCTTTTAATCCAAGATCTGTCCTGGGGTCCGTTCGGCAGGTGATGCAGTTATTGTCCTATAAAACAAGTTTTAAACTTGCAGCCCTGTGTCAAATCTCCTTCAGTGTCTGTGCCCTAGGCCTGCACCGCCTCTCCTAATCACTACTTGTCTGAACACTGCACATGTGTTTGATCTTTAAGGCCCAGGTGCAGTGTTCAGACAAGTGATGAATAGTAGAAATCCTGCCAAGGGGCTCTCCTAATGGTGAAGAGGGTGGGGAGGAGGGACAGAGAGGCATCACAGGCCTAGGGCACAGGCACCCGAGGCCACAACAATTTGAAACAGGGCTACAAATTTAAAGGTCAACTCCCATGGGACCCAAAAAAAAACGAAAACACAGACACCATACTCACCATCCCTCCGGTGACGATCGCCACTTGATTCGCCCGCAGTCCGCGGTTCAGCGATGTCTCTCATTTCCAGGTCCATGGGAGAGAAAAGGCTGCCAGTGCGCTTGCGCACCCGCAGCCTTTTCAGTGGCTGGAGCGCATCACATGGCTTCCAGCAAGCTCAGCCAATCAGGGCTGAGCAAGCTGGAAGCCATGTGATGCGCTTCAGCCAATGAAAAGGCTGCTGGTGCGCATGTGCACCAGCAGCCTTTTCTCTTCCATTCACTTTCTATGAATACGCTGAGGAGGAAGAAGACCCGGACCACCCCCGACTCTGACGTCGTTGTCACAAGATGGCGCCCGGGAGAAGAGGATGGTGACGACCGTAATAGGTAATGTATCATTTCTTTAACTTCCGGGGGGGTCCGAAAGTGGGGGAAGGGGGCCAGACCGGTTATTTAACCACATTACAAAGTTTTATAACTTTGTAATGTGTGTTAAATAAGCCCCAAAAAAATTGTGGGAGTTGTCCTTTAAGGGTGCATTCACACCTACAGGATCCGCAGCAGATTTGATGGTGCAGATTTGATGCTGTGTTTAGTTATTTAAATGAAATCTGCTGCGGTACCCTTAGGGTACGTTCACACGTATTGGATCCGCAGCGTATTTTTTGCTGCGGATCCACAGCAGGTTTCATTTAAATAACTGAACATAGCATCAAATCTGCTGCGGATCTGCTGCGGATCCTGTAGGTGTGAATGCACCCTAAAGGTTGTTTTTAGGACGATATGCTGGGTTTTGAATTACAAATAGGCAGACAACTCAAGGGGTTGTCCTTTCAGAAACTACAACTCCCAGCTTACCCTAAAAGCTTTATAAGTGTAGGGTATTCTGATCAGATGTGTTATTCACAAGGAGGTTTTGGTCACAGATACAGATCAATCCAGGATGGAATTGAGTCAGCATCTTAGTTCTCACTGAGTGTCACTGTGGGTATAAGTTTCAAAATCTAAAGCAACAGTAGATGTGATATAAAGCAAGTTTGCAATTTACATAATTTTTTTTTTGAAGTTATCATGGAGAACACGGCACTGCCTGTGTTCTGACTCTTTTTTTCTTCCAAACTCTAAACACAGGGAGTCCAGTGTTTCCCAGGACATCTGAACGCTTACAGAGAAGGCAGTCGTGTGATTGATGGACATATTGTGCCGTGACTCTCTGTACTGGCTTGGACCTTGTGTTTTGTGTCTTTTTTTTTCAACCAGCACAAGACTTAAAGTTTACCTGTCGTTATAGCTTTAAAAATCTAAATCAGCGGTAGATGTGATATAAAGCTTGTTTGTAATATACATTCATTATTATTTTTTTTTATTATAGAGAACAAAGCACTTCCTGTTTTCTGACTTTTTTTTTCTCAAAGATTTAGAAAACAGGGAGTCCTGTGTATCCCAGGCCTTCTAAACGCTCACAGAAAAGGCAGTCATATGACTGATGGACACATTGAGCCGTGACTCTCTGTATTGGCCGGAATTCCTGTGTTTAGTCTGTTTTTTTTCAACCAGCACAAGTCAGAAAATCTGCCTTCAGGAGACTGGACCTGGATTTCTGGTAAGTACAGCTTTGTTTTACAACATGATAACAAAAAAAATATGAATGTATATTGCAAACTTGCTTTATATCACATCTACTGTTGATTTAGATGTTAAAAGCTATAACAGGTACACTTTAAAATCTGCCTTCAGGAGATTGGACCTGGATTTCTGATAAGTCCAGCTTTGTTTTACAGCATATTAACTAAAAAAAAAACAATGAATGTAAATTGCAAACTTGCTTTATATGACATATACTGCTAATTTAGGTTTTGAAAGTTATAACGACAGTGACACCTTAAAGGGGAACTCTAGGTAGAGATTAAAAAATGACCTTACCTGTCTATCCCAGTTTTGATACTACTAAAAGTCCATTTGTTGGGGGGGGGGGGGTTCTGTATTGTGTTTCTGTCCTTCCTGGTTGAGCAGTTCACAGAATGCAATGCTTTTACTCAGCTGATCATCAAAGTCTCCCACCCTTCACAATCAGTATAATTAGTGTTGAATCTGCTTCTGGCCGGTCAGAGAAGGTGGATCACTCAGGGAATTGGGGGATCCAGCCAAGCCTCTTGTGACATCACGCACTGCCCCCTGTCTGCATCATCAGCCTGTGCTCAGCAAACACACACAATGTGAGACAGAAGCATGGAATCTTTGTGTCCTAAGATGGGATAGCAGAAGGAGTAGGAGACAATGTGAATTGGCACAGGGGCCAATTTTTTTTTCACTTCCTGGATTTCCATCGGCTACCAGTGTGGCAGAACCGTACAGATATGGTAATACATTGTATAGACACATCTATATACCTTTTAATGTACTTTTAATAGAAAACAAGTTTTTCTTATCCGGAGTTCCCCTTTAAACATGGCACACCTACAAAAAATGGCAAACCAAAAGATGCAAGGCGCAAAGCAGGGTGTTTCAGGGTACAAACACGCACACCGTATACGCAGCAGATTTGATGCTTTGTTCAGTTATTTAGATCTAATCTGCTGCGTATTTGTTGCGTATTTGCTGCGTATCGCAGCAGTAAATACACTGCGTATACGGTGTGTGTTTATACCCTCAAACTAGCTTCTTCCTAAATATCCCAATAGAAACATAATGGGACATAAAAACAAGAAGCATCTAAAGTAATGTCATGCAGCTCCAGTCAGACTGGTCCATGAAGATCCCAGTTGCAGCATTTCCATGGAACTAGTTTCTTCTAACTTGTAATTATGCAGATTTTGCTGACCTGTTAATCCCTTCGCAGAAAACATCCTTGGAATGTTTATTCTCTGAGTCAGCAAAGATTCAGAACTTAGGATGGAAAAGCAAACATTCATTACATAGTACAAGTAGGGTAATGAAACAAGTGCATAGAAGACAGTGGAGTAGCCTTAGTCACATGCTCTCAGAGAAGAACAGCAGAATGGAAATACATACAGAGGCTATGTTCACACACCCTCAAAATGATGCCTGTTTTTCCCCAGTGTCCCAGCTGTAAGCAGCCTGAAGCAATTGAGCATAGATAACATAAATCAATGCAGTACATAGCTACTGCATTGATCTCTACGAACAATCATGGTATTGCTCATTAAAGTCTCCTAGGGGGACTAGAAATAAATGTTAAAAAAAAAAATATATATATATATATATATATATATATACCATCCCATAATAAAAGTTGAAATCACTCCCCTTTTCCTATTTTTAAATTAAAACTGTAAATTAAAAAATAATAAAGATATTTGGAATCACCCAGACTATTGAATTATCACATTCCTGATGCAAAATTCCTGATTACTGGTCACATCACAGCTACAAAAAAATTGACTAAAAAGTGATCAAAAAGTCTTTTACACTCATGTGTGGTAGCAATAAAAAGTACAGATTATGATGTAAAAAACTTATTCCTCTCACAGCCCTATAGACCAAAAAATAAAAGCGTTACACTGATCAGACTAGAGCAATTTTAAACATATTTGTTAAAAAAAAATTTTAAGTAGTAAAACAAAATAAAAGTTATATAAATGTGGTACAATTGTTGCAAAAAAAAAAAAAAAGAAAGAAAAAAAAGACCTCGTATGGGTCTGTATGTAAAGAAATGAAAATGGTATGGCCTTTTTAAACACGAGGAGGGGAGATTTATCAAAAGGTGTGAAATATCCACTGGTGTAAACTGCCCACAGCAACCAATCACAGCTCAGCTTTTAGTTCTGGTAAAGTGAAAGCTGAGCTGTGATTGGTTGCTGTGGGCAGTTTACACCAGTGTTTGTTTTACACCCTTTGATAAATCTGGGCCGAGGTATGTAAATAAAAATTCTCTGTTCTTAAAGGGGTATTCCACTTAGGTAAACTGCATGTTGAATCATTCCCCCTCCTGGAGACTAACAATTTCTTCCATATTTGTCATTAACTCTTCAGTCTCCTTCCCCCGCTTCTGAGGTTGCTGCTTTGTGCTGAAGACACAGAGAACTGTCTAAGTCGCCCCCTTACGACTCATGTAAACAGCTCCCTGTCTGGCTGATTCTGCACTCTGTAATGCCAGGAGTTAATCTGAGTCAATCATCCCTAGTGATTAACCAGAATGCAGATACAGTCGGACGAGAGGGGGAAGACGGAGAGAAAAGCTCACACACAATTTTCTGTGTCTTCAACAGAAAGCTGCAGTTTAGAACTGGGGGAAGAAGACAGAAAAAGTAATGACAAGTACAAAAAGAATTGCTAGATTCCAGGAGTGTGGATGATTCAATATGCCCCTTTAAGGGGTTTATGGAAACAATTTAACAATTTAACAGAGTTTTATATCTAGAGATAACACAATTATAAATAAGTGCTAAAACACACAGGCCGTATCCGCTGTGGATCCCTTTCCTGTTTGTTTCAATGGGAAGACGCTCTATGTTAGAAAAAGAAAAAAGTCAGGCTCCTAATGTAATCCGCCGCGGATCACGCATCTCACACCCACTCGCTGACTCAGGCGACCGTGCGCATCTCCGCAGCTTCCATAAACTCGATTCTATGGTTTGCCAGATTCCGCCGTCTGCCCAAAGAATGAACCCGCTCCTTCTTCAGGCGGACGGCGGTATCTGGCAAACCATAGAATGAAGAATATGGGAACAGCGGAGATGCGCACGGCCGCCTGAGTCCGCGAGTGGGTGGGAGCTGCGGAATCTGCGATGGGTGTTCAGTTGGGATTCCGTAGTGTGCACTTACCCAAACACATTCTCCAGATTGGGACACATTTGAACACTCAGACCGGACCGATCAAAACTTTTGACATGCCTCAACTGGTGGACCACGGAGGCCAGCTGTCCGGACCCCTGCTGCAGCTTAGTATACCTGTATACTGAGCTGTGCTGCTCCCCTCTGCACAGTAACTATGAGCTCTTGTAACGAGCTCTCATAGTCACCGTGCAGGAGCAGCATTGACAGAGAGGGGCCATCGGCTCCCTCCCTGTCAGTCACTCTTGTGGTCACAGCGGTCACAATAGGCTGTGCAGTGTCCCAGAACACGCTGTCTGTTTCTCACTGTCAGTTTATTTTTGCTGCTACAGCCATGCCTGTTCTGGAAACTATTTGCACTGCAACTTTGACTATGTAGTCCCTATTACTCTCAGGTTCATGTATATTGTATATGTGTTTAACTCTGTGTAGTGGTATGCAAAGTCTGAGGATCACGTGACCATGCCCTGTAGCCATGGTTCCTCCAATGGCCGTCGAGCTTTGGCCAGGAGTACCATGTGACTTCCTGTTCTACCTCAGTCTTGTCCTCCACCTTCAGGAGACAAGTTGTGTGTTTGTGTCTCTCTTCACCTTCAGAAGAGTGGACCTGGTGCTCTGCTGTAACAGATCCTGGCTGTCCGTCTGCTCAAGTGCCTGGAGTATCTTCTCATCTGGGTGTCGTTCCTGTTATTCATCTCCCCATCAAGTCAAGATTCATACCGCAAGTACTCTAAGTCCACCCAGCATCTCTATTCTTCTCTCATTACTACTCCCATCATCCGGCACGTTTCACCTCAGCCTATGCAGCACCACCTTAGCTCTGTCTTTACAAGTCTGCTATATACCCGGTTGCATCCGGAAGAGACTGTTGCTACCAGTTACCTCGGTTACAATAAAAGTGTAACCACCGCTGTTACTGAACCCTGGCATTGGTGTCCGTTTACTGGTGCCCTGACTAGGTACAGCCAAGAATCGCATGCCCAGTAGCAAGTATACCGCAGTATCCGCAGACCGGTCCCTCAGCTGTGCCATCCTCAGGCCGTATACTGTGACAATCCTATATCCTGCAGCTGCCCCGGTTCCTGCCCGCTCACAACACCTGCACTGCGAAGTGACCCTCACTGGTCAGGGCATCGCAGCTGCTCTGTCCTGCCTCTGGTTTTAGCGCTCGAGTGACGTCACTGGAGCACCGACGCCAGGACAAGGGGAGAGCGGCCTCTTGTGACTGCTGCAGTGCGGCCACAAGAGGGTAAGAGGAGACGCCCGGACCCAGGTGAGTATAAGTATTTTTTTTTTTGTTATATGGGAGGGGGAGCACAGGGGAGCTATATTCTACTGGGGGAGCACACAGCAGGGGTGTTTAATACTACTGGGGGAGCACACAACAGGGGTGCTATATACTACTGGGGGAGTGCACAGGGGGACTTTATACTACTGGGGGAGAGCACAGGGGGACAATATACTACTGGGGGAGCACACAGAGGCTATATACTACTGGGGTACGGCACAGGAGTCTATATACTACTGGGGAGCACAAAGCTGGGGGAGTGCATAGGGGGCTATATGGGAGGGGGAGCACACAGGGGGTCTATATACTACTGGGGTACCAACAGTAGGGCTATATACTACTGGGGGAGTGCACAGGGGGGCTATATACTACTAGGGGAGGGAACAGGGAGGCTATATACTACTGAGAGACTATATACTCCTGGGGGAGCGCACAGGGGGACTATATACTACTGGGGGAGTGCACAGAGGGGCTATATACTGCTAGGGGAGGGCACAGGGAGGCTATATACTACTGAGAGACTATATACTACTGGGGGAGCGCACAGGGGGACTATATACTACTGAGGGAGTAGAGTATCCTTGCTCTATGACATATGAAAAGTTTTTACGGACAGGTACATTTTTCAAAAAAATACATTTTACACTTTTTCTTTCATTCCTCCCAATGTCCCTGACGTCACAATGTGTGTGACCTAATAACCTTTTACCCCCACAGCAAACCCTGGCTGGAAGGGAAGTAATGGGACAATGAGAGAAGTTCTGCAGCCAGGCTTCGCCCACCCCCGGCACTCCTCCAGCTGGGTCATTTTTGGCTTTTTAGCTATTTGTAGGACGCCCTGTGTCCTTCACCGGCCCCGCCCTCCGCTCTGACGTCAGCAGGTTCACAGGACTTTCCCTCTCCCACAGGACGCGTCCACTTATACAGGCGACAGGACTACAATTCCCGGCAGCTTCGGCGGCTGCAACGGGGCGGGGCTACGCAGGCCCAGAAGCTGCCGGACGTCACGTGACCCGCCCCAAACCAACCGGGTTTGAATATTTTTTTTTTTTCACGTCTCCTCTTCTTCCCTGCCAGCGGCTGCTGTGCAGTCACATCTATCTAAAATGGCGACCGTGGAACCGGTGAGTGGACCTGTGACCGGGTGAATGGGCATATAGGGCGCAGCGGGGAAGGGGGCGGCAGATGGCGGGAGGACGCGTGAGACGTAGCGCCCGAGGTGGTGTCTGGCCGCCGGGGGGGAGAGAGCGGCGGTGTTACGGGAGGAGGAGCTCGGAGCAGCGTGTCTCCTCACGGAGCGGCAGGCGGCTGTGCTGCTTCACCATGCCGGCACC
This sequence comes from Dendropsophus ebraccatus, assembly GCF_027789765.1. Taxonomy (NCBI): domain Eukaryota; kingdom Metazoa; phylum Chordata; class Amphibia; order Anura; family Hylidae; genus Dendropsophus; species Dendropsophus ebraccatus. The sequence continues at coordinate 124,084,640 of NC_091460.1, read as the reverse complement.
TCCTTCCGTATAAGGCCCGGGCTGCAGCGCCTCCTCAGCGTCCCGTGGGCCATCTGGCGGCAGCGGGGAGGCGGAGGGGGCCGTGCTGGGGGCGCTGGTGCGCGCCGCTGTGCCCCGTGGTGGGTGCGCGTGTCACGCGGGCGCGAGGAGAGGGCCGCGTGGCGGGAGGAGGAGGGCGAGGAGACTCGGTGCGGGGCCCGCGGCGGCAGCAGTGCGGTGTGTCCCGCCGCTCCTGCCCTTATAGGGACACTGAGGAGACGCGGAGCAGCAGGGCCTCCTGTCACCCGGCCAGATCCTTCCTCCATGTGCGCTCCCTCACACTCAGGAAGTAGTCCCGGCCTCATTGTACTGGGGGCCGCGGCCGTGTGTACGGGACATATGGATGGAGGCGGCTCTCACCTCACACAGCAGCAGGCCGCACACTGCTTCTATACACAGGCCCCATGCTACTGTAACAGAACCTCAGCTGTGAGGAGAATTAGCTTTGTATGGGATCGGGAAATAAATAAATATATAATGTGTGTATTTATATTCCATGCTTTATGTAAGACTGAGAGCTTAGTGCCAACCTGTGGCTTTCCAGCTGTTGACCAGTGACATCACCCATCAGGTGTGGGCATGCTGGGAGTTGTAGTTTTCCATCAGCTGTAGAGCCACAGGTTGGGGGACACTGCCTTCTGTTCTGTTTCCAGCAGACTGCTAGGAGTCCTGTGTATGGGGGGGGGGGTTGTTTCTTTGTTTCTACTGGCAAATTTACATATTAAAGGGGTACTCTGGCTGGGTCTGCTTTTTCTACGATGCCGGGGGGGGGGGGGGGGGGTGGAGGATAACAATGTCCACTTACCACCTTTGCCCCAGCGATGCCCACATTCTGCTGCTCCGGTTTCGCTGTCCAGCCGTTTCCTGAGACGGGACTTGTGTTGGAGGCCCCAAGACCAGGAAACGGCCGGACATCAGGGGATCGGAGCAGCGGGATGTGGGTGGCAGTATACTAGACTGCGCCATTTCACCCATCAAAATGGCTTCTCTTCACATTTGCTCCCTTTTTATTTACATGATTTCTCCCCCCCCCCCCCCCCCAGGTATTTGTGGTCCGGACTGTAATGGTTTTGCGCTTTTTTTTTGCGCTTAGTGGCATTTGTTAAATAAGACATGGCACAGAATACGTCCTCCGTACAAATAAAGCCATTCTGATAACAGACAGCAAATGTTTGCATAGCAAAGCGACTGTGCAAAAATTTGCGACTTCTCTACGCCTAAAGACATATATAAACAAATCTTCTAAACTTCTGTTCACTTATACAGTAATCATTGTTTTTTTATAACTCTTCTAGGAAGTTTGGAAATGTTAATCTTATATCACAAACTAGTAGACAACATCTGACAATGTTAGGAAATACAGGAACTTTGTTGCTCTATTTGTCATGAACACTTCCAGACTTCTATAGAAGTTAACTGCTTTGCCCCCAGCCCTGTGTGTAGAGTCCGTCTCCTGCAGCGAGGTCACAAAGACTCCAATTAAGATTAAAACCTTTGGTGGCTTTGTAACATTAAGGTATGGGCACTAACTAAATCCATATGAAGAGGGCTTCTTCCTGATCAAGCTGTGGCAATCCATGCTGCTCCTGTACCGCTGGCTGCCATGACACCCTGAAATATCTTAAAGGGGTTGTCCAACGAAAAAATTTTTCTTTAAAATCAACTGGTATCAGAACGTTATATAGATTTATAATTTGCTATTAAAAAATTTCACGTTTGCCCTTACTTATCAGCTGCTGTGTGTCCCGCAGGAAGTGTTTTATTTTCAGTCTGACACAGTGCTCTCTGCTGCCACCTCTGGCCGAGACAGGAACTGTCCAGAGTAGGAGAGGTTTTCTATGGGAATTCATAGAAAACTCGGAACAAAGTTCCTGTCTCAACCAGAGATGTCAGCAGAGAGCACTGTAAGACTGAAAATAAAACACTTCCTGCAGGACATACAACAGCTGATACGTATGGGAAGACTTGAGATTTTTTAATAGAAGTAAATTACAAATCTATATAACTCTGTCGGCAGTTGAGAAAAAGTTTTTTTGTTGGACAACCCCTTTAACCTATTAATGACGCTCGTCCTGATGCCATTAACAGTGTATAGAGCTAATACCCATTAGGAGCAATCCTCTATGCTGTCAAGACTGACATTGACATGTAAATTGCCTAGATTACCTTCATTGGTGGTCCGGTGCTTCAATTGGGTCCCCTACAGCGAGATCACAGGCAGACAATACATTCTCTGTGCAGTCCCAAGCCTCAATGAGGCCTCCCGGGCTGCCTGTTATCAGAGATTGCTTAAGGCTGCCTTTAGCAATCTACAGCAGAATAATGGCTCAATGCAATACATAAACTACTGCATTGATCCCTATGAGCAGTCACGAGTTCCCCATAAGTTACCTAGGGAGACTACAAAAATGTAAAAATTTATATATACATAAATATATGCCCTAATAGTTTGTCTTTTTTAAATAAAAAAAACAAATATTTGGTATCGCTGCGTGCGCAGTTGTCTGAGCTATAACTAAATTATGGCATTCCTGATCTCGCATGGTAAATGGCGAATGCGCATCCCCATAGACCAAAAAAATATAAGCACTATTAGTAGGGATAAGTGAATTTGCAGTAATATGGAAGCGCTTCACTAGCCTCGGCGGTCGGCTTGTCAGCCAGCATCCCTCCGGTGACGATCGCCACTCCATTCGCCCGCCGTCCGCCTCACCGTCACCTGCCTCCGCCGTCCAGCGATGTCTCCTGCTTCCGGGTCCATGAGAGAGAAAAGGCTGCCAGTGCGCTTGTGCACCGGCAGCCTTTTCATTGGCTGGAGCGCATCACATGGCTTCCAGCAAGCTCAGCCAATCAGGGCTGAGCAAGCTGGAAGCCAGGTGATGCGCTCCAGCCAATGAAAAGGCTGCTGGTGCGCATGTGCACCAGCAGCCTTTCTCTCCCATTCACTCTCAATGAAGACGCCGAAGAGGAAGAAGACCCGGACCGCCCCCCAGCTCTGACGTCACCCGACACCAGAGAAGAGGACCGTGACGACCGTAATAGGTAATGTATACATTCTTTAACTTCCGGGGTGGGTGGTCGGAAAGTGGGGGAAGGGGGCCAGACCGGGTATTTAACCACATTACAAAGTTATATAACTTTGTAATGTGTGTTAAATAAGCCAAAAAAATTTTCGCCGGAGTTGTCCTTTAAGACGAAAGTTTCTCCGTTGTCAGGTTTTCCTGTGTGCCCCCCGGGCAGTGACGCTGCCGTATCCTTAGCTGCACCTTTGTCTGCCGTCAGTGGTTTTATTGCCAGGTAGCCTGGTGAGATGCTCCCTGGCATTTTTCTGCAGTAGGAACGAACCATTCTAATGATGTCATGAGGGTGCAGCGACAATGGCGCAGATTTAGATGGGAAGATTAGGGCACAATGGCTATGAAGCCCTGCCCAGTTGACACCTGTCCATCAATAATAAAAATCAGCTTTTGAACAGTAAGAGGACAAGGACATGGTTTATATACAGGTAGATATTAAATGTGCCCCATGTAAGCTTCTGAATAGTGCTAAAAGCTTCATACATGAAGAGGGATGATGGTGTCACTACTATGGGTATACTTTATTGCACTCAGAAAAAATTATCTTGTACCCATCAGTTACCACAGTCTGGGCATCCAACACAATAAGGTTAAAAAAAAAGTCCAACCTGTAACCTACTAACTATGTAACCCATTTTGGCCTCACTCAACACTCAGGACTGACATATTCTCTACCTATATATACTGAGTTGGGGCCCTATTACACAGAGCGATAATCTGCCGATTCGGCAGATCATTGCTACGTGTAATAAAGACAAGGATCATCGGCTTATCGTGTCTTTAGGTCCTGACCTAAAATCATATATTTTATCTGTAAAGAAAATAATAAAGTTTTTACATTACTTTTTCGCGCTCCCCGCCCTTTGCTTCTTTGCTTCCCCGAAGCCGTTGGTGCAACTTCTGAGCTGGTCTCTGAAGTGACCGGCTACCCAGCCAATCGCTGGTCGGGACGGGACAGACATGCTCTGAAGTTGCACCGGAGGCTGCAGGGAGAAGAGAACACTGGGGAGGTGGAAAGGTGATCTATGAACTTCTCTTTTAAAGCCGGGGCTGTAGGTACATCGCTAACGATAGATATATACAGCCGATAATTGAGCTGTGTAATATGGCCCTTACTCCCCATACTAAAAAAACAAAGCAGACAGAATGTACAATATATAATTTTAACCCTGAGCTCGCTCTATATGCCTAGGCCACTCAGCTGCCTTAACATGTAAGGCTACTAGGGCAAAGGTATCTCCTCGGAAAGTTGACCGTACGGTATACGAACACATTGAAAGTTTTGTACCCACGTATGGTTTCGCCTAAAGATCCTGCCCAAAATACTATTGAGGGGACTATAGCAATTTGGTTTTGAATCAGTTTTGATGTAAAATATTTAGAATTTTTGAGCGGCCACATATTTTCTCAATTTATTTCCCTGTGCTGTGTTTGAGAGCGTTGTCCAAAAACTTACAGCACTGCACAGATCAGCAACTTGTTTATGAACCCAGCCTTCGGATAAAGGTGGTACTCCGACCTATATATATTATTTACAATTACACTTGCCCAGGGGTTCATTCTGCCCAGCTTTTTCTGAGATTGACCCATCTCAGCCAATTGCTGGTCACACCGTTGTCCCACAGTGAGTGGCTGGGTTCACACTACGTTTTTGCAATCCGTTTTTAATTGGTATCTTTTAAAGGACAGAAAAACGTAGTCAACACTACTTTTGTGTCTGCTTAAAAAAAAATAAATCTGTTTCCACTTTTTTTTTTTTTTTTTTACAATAGGAGTCAATGGAAAACTGATCCAAAACACACAATTGCATCCATTTTTGCATCCGTTTTTTTCCCATAAAACGTATGCATTAAACGGATTGCAAAAACGCAGTGTGAACACAACCTAACAAAAGGAGTGCATCTTGATTCCCTTTTACTTTAAGTTACTTAGTTGACAGGATCTGGCAAATTCCTGGAGGATCAAGTGGAAGGGAAATTTGTACAGGAGGAGATTGTCGGCATACAATGCATCCCTGGGTCCAGTCTGTATACCATGCATACTGCCAAATGGCCACAGCTAAGTGCCCTGTACCCAGAACATATAGTCAATGGGATATAGGACAGCCCTGTCTAGTCCTGTGGCCTGCACAGTAAATAACAGTAGGCAATGTGTTACGGCTGGCTATATCCCAGGGAGTTGGGTAGCCAGTACTAATTTGCTAATGGCTTGTGACTTGTATAACCTTTCTGATAAATGAGTGACTATTCCAGCTACCGCCTGACCGCCATCTGTGACTTCCATATGCCTTAATAAAGCAAATAGGAAGTGGTTATCCAGATGGAAGAACTCTGAGATTGTCTGTACTTAAAGGGGTTAACTTTAAGGGTGAGTGAGGAGAGAGTCCCACCAGTTGCACTCCCACTCATTATGAAAGTGATAGATTCAGTCATATGCACTGACAAATATTACATAGGAAATGTAGTGGAAATTCATACATACATACATAAGTCACCAGCACTGTTTGTATAGAACCTCACTAGAACGCTTGCCTTGTGTTTCTCCTGCCGGGGTATGAGAACAAATCCCAGTGCTAGCAATTGTACTCATTTACTCCCGGCTTAGTCTTCTATTGGTGCTAAACTTTATTCCATGTTCTCAATTTGTACACTCATTAATTTTAATGTTTTTTGGATTAGTATTCTCCTGTGTGAGTGCACATTGCTTTGCAACTGGGCAATTCTGCTCTTACGGTCACACCGCTTATACTGTGGCCGAGCCGAATTTTTTACTTGACTGACGTGTTCACACAGCAGTTAGTCTGTAAAAGTCTTCTCTTATAGGCCCTGAATGTGTGTGTGTATAGGCTATAAAGAGCCTAGTGGCATAGCCAACCACTGCTTGGTAAGAGAAGAAAGAAGCATTTTTGTCTGATAAGATATATTGGTGCATAAGCCAGAGTCCAGTTATGTGGGGTCTCCACTACAGTGTGATATATTTCTGTATGCATTATCTTTAGTAACAGGTGACCTCTTTGAAGGTATCTGGTGGCTCAGTGGTTTGCTCCTCTTCAGTTTTAGTCGCCTGTCATGTTCCTGTGTTAGTACTGTTAGCTGATAGAGGTCGTTCTAGATGTTTTCAGAAGTGCTGTAGGTAAAAGCATTGTGTGCAAACTGTAAAGGCTGCAATTTTAGATGCTGCCAGGCAGATCATTTTTATGGTATTGTATAGTGCGGCCTTGTGTAGGGTTTTGCTTCTGTGCTGTTAGAGCAAAAAAAAAAAAAAATCATTCATTACAATGGAGTGAATGCCATATCACACCAACATTAGATTTACTAGCCTTGTTCTGTATTATGTAAGTGAATTGCTTTAGGTCTAGATAGGTAGGCATACTCTTAGAATCCCCGTGCGGCTCTTCGGCCAAGTATCCTGTACATAGGTTATACCAGCTGTGTGCTATATATACTACATGTATTCTGGGGCATTGGGGATACATACGATGGTTTTGGTGTCTGTGATGCCCTATAGTTATGCTAAGACCGGCATAACATGTTTCATGTGTGTCCTTTTTTTCCATGTCCAAAAGTTGAATTTGTACCTTTACATCCCCTCTTTTTTGATCTAGGTAAACGGACCATAACGGCCTATAATCGTTAAGACCACGATCACCTGATATGCACAATGTTGGCTGATCGTGGTCTTTTAACATGTTTAAAAATAATGATCACGTCAGTGTGATAGGAGGGGGGGGGGGGGGCAGCAGACCACCACTAACTTCAATGGGCAGCCCGGACAATCTAAGGATTGTTCGGACGGCCTCTCCCGCTTGCCGTCTCTGCGTGTAATAGCGCAGACAGCGCCTAACAAGCGGGGGCTCTATTCCCCCTAGTATTGTGCTGTGTAATATGGCCTTTTAGTTACAGAAACAGAGCAGCAGAATATAGCTCACTGGTCAGTATCATGACAAGATTTTTATTGTAGCCCCAAAGGTAGTTTGCAGTAGTTACAGTAACCACTGTAGTACATAAGAATCTTAAAAGGTGACTGTAAGTTCCTAAAGTTTATTGGCAACACTTTAGTACTGGCAGTCACATTGTTACTTGTGTTTTTTTCGCCCAAGTATGAACAGCTCTGAAGTGTTTTCACGCGTTAAATAGCGCAGCCTTTGTGTGTCCAATTGCCATACTTGAGATTCTATTGTTCCATCTTCACTGGTCCCTTTAGAGTTTGAATGGTGGTTGGAATTGGAACTATGTTCTCATGACTGGTGGTGGTGGGGGGGGTCCACGTGGTCAAACCTCTGCTGATCACTATAACCTGTGGCGGCGATGAGCTCTGCACCTGTATTGCAAGAACACGTCACATGTGCTGGTTTTTGTCTCCTGCTTATTCATAGTAATCCTACATAAGGCTCAAATAGTGCGGTCTATGCGCACCCAACACTGTCCAACACAAAACCTAAAAAAACAACTACGGATGCAAGACCAGTATATATAAATTAACTTTATTGTTTACATATCAAAGAGTAAAACTAACTAACTAGTTTTACTCTTTGATATGTAAACAATAAAGTTAATTTATATATACTGGTCTTGCATCCGTAGTTGTTTTTTTAGGTTTTGTGCTTATTCATAGTGACTAGACCGTAGATTGTTTTCACATATGTAAATTGTTTGCTTTGTAGGAAACTGTCAATACCCAAGAAGAAGAAAAAACAACAACAGAGACTGGTCAGGAGATTGTAAACCCTGAGCACTACATTAAGCATCCACTACAGAACAGGTAAGCACTAAGGCACGGATGGCAATATGATGAGGTGGTTGCCTTTCTTTGTTTGTGGCAGGTGCAGCACGTGGTATCTAACAGCTTATATGCTGCTAATGACTGCGGTGGAGTATTTAACATGCGCATTACTTGGTGTCCTCCATAGACATAGTGGTCAAGTATTTAAAATGACTCTGTCACCCCCTCTTTGCATTCTGACTTCTCTACACAGGTGTAAAGAGTAAATTTTGCCGTTTTCACACCTTATTTTATATCATACGTCATGGTGCTTGTTCCAGTAAAAGTGATCTTTTATCTTTGGATTGTGCTATCACGATCAAAGTGGCACTTAGCCCTGCCCACAACACCACAGTTGGCCCCACCCCCGCGACGCCAGCCTAAAAGTCTAGGCCCTACCCCCTCTAAGTTGGCCCATACCAATGGCCACTGAGGGGGCGTGGCCTATGTGATGATGATGTCACTGGTGATGTGGGTGGGGCTAAGTGGCGCTTAAGCTGTGAAGCCCCTCCCATATAGCACAATCCGCAGATGATAAAAGATCTCTTTTACTGGAACAAGCACCATGACGTATGATATAAAATAAGGTGTGAAAACTGCTAAATTTACTCTTTACACCTGTGTAGAGAAGTCAGATTGCAAAAAAGGGGGTGACAGTGTCACTTTAGGTGGGTATTGTCATTACCAATAAAATTGAGGCCTGAAAGTTAACTTACAGTTTTATCAGACCAGAGGAGCTTGCGGGCTTTAAAGTGTCTTTTACAGAGGAGAGACGACTTTCTGCCCATTGTCACAAAGCCGAGAGTGTTGGAGTGCTGTAGGGGTAGTTGACCTTAGAGGCTACTCTAACCAGCTATTACCCGATGGCTCCCTGTTGCGCACAGGGTGCTGAAGGTCAAGGTATGCCTGTTGCCTTCCCTGTGCAGTTTTACTTGAATCCTGTTTCCGATAGGGGCATTGGGAGCACTGTCCCATCCCCAGAGCGCAGATCTAGCCTGCCATCAGCCAGCCCGCTCCACTAATGATCAGTAGAAGGAGTGGGCTGGCAGCGGTGGATCGGCAGTGCTCCAAACGGAGACAGGATTACATTAAAACTGCACAGAAGCAACGCCGAGGATAAATGTTAAGAGACATAAGTTCATGCACAGTGAGGACAAAACAGCAGGTTAGATTGAAGATGCTGAAAGTTTCTCTCTAACTCTCTTAGCAAGGCCTGCCTCCCTGAATTACTGGGGCAGGTGGCCAGATCTAGGAAGAGTGTTGGTTGTCGTATATGGCCACATGGTCTGAATACTTCCTGCATGCATTGCTTATGTTATCAGTTTAGGATTTTGCCTATAGTTTGCATGGAATTTTCTAGACACTTGTTTTGATTCCACATTCTGACTGCCTGACTGTCAATGTTTGCCTGTTACAGATGGGCCCTGTGGTTCTTTAAAAATGACAAAAGCAAAACCTGGCAAGCCAACCTTCGTCTAATTTCAAAGTTTGACACAGTTGAAGATTTTTGGGCGTAAGTATCACTTCTTTTGAAACCTAATATTCTGAATGGTTTTGATATTAAAGGCGAGCCCCTCACCATCAGATGTAAAAAAGAAATGGTACAGTGTCTGCTACAATGCCTTGTCATGTTTGTTTGAATTTTTGTGGAATAAACAGTATATTTGAGAAGACTATGGTGAGTTGCCATTCTTTTCTCTTTATGGATGCCACTATTTGCTGCTCTCACCATCTCCATTTTTTGGAACAGAGAAATTGCCCTCATACTGTGAAGGTTTAGGGTTTCACTGGTAGTACTGACTCAATATACACTTCATTTACATCATATGTTAAAAAAAAAAAAATGCATGGTATTAAAGGGGCATACCAACTGAGATGCCTCCATAGACAATCCAAGCCCAGGAGACACAGAAGCCAGGAGGTCAAGACCAGCCACAACCCATCCACCGCTTAAGGAGGCAACAAGCTGTCAACTGTCAGCTGTACAGAGAGATAAAGGGGCCAAAAAGCAAAACTGAGCAATTTTGCTAATGCCAGCTTTTGCAAAATTTCTTATTTTTGCATGTTTATCACCTAATAAAAGTTTGGGTGATGAGAATACCCCTTTTAACCCCTTCATGACCATAGGTTATTGAGGCACGGATGTCCAGGTCACAATGAAGCAGCACTCTCTTCCTCGCTTTCTGAGAGCCATAATGCTTTTATTTTTCCACCTATAGGACTGGTTGGGGTGTCCTTCCTTTTTTTTTTTTTTGCAGCTTGATCTCTAGTTTTTATTGGTATCATATTGATGTAGAAGAAAAATTTTGATCACTTTCTATTTTTTTTTTTTATATGTATAATTTAAAAAAAATCAGCAATCCTAGTGGTTTTTTCCTCTTTGTTTAGGTCGTCCAGCTTGTGGGAACAATATTGTTATATTTTAATCGGACAATCTAGGATTAATTTTTTAAACATATTTTTATAATGAGAGGGTGTGATTTAAACTTTTTTTAGTGGTTATTTTTTAAGGGGCTTTTAAAAATATTTAACATAGCATTGATCAGTGCCATTGGCGATCTTCTCTTAGAGCCTGCCTGAGGGCGCACTCTATCAGAAGATGGCTGACCTGACAAGACTGAGGTAAGGAGATCTCCTCGGCCTGTCAGTATAAGTGATCAGGGCCCCAACAGCCATGCTGCAGGGTCTCGATCAGTCAGTGACAGGTGCTTATCCTGTCACTGACTTTCAAAGAACAGGTTCATTCTTTGGACAGATGGTGGAATCTGCCTGTACATAGAATGGAGTCTATGGCACAGGTGGAGATGTACGCGGCGGGTGATCCACCCGGATTCCTCATTGTGAACCCATTGTGCATTACACTCAGGGCATGCGATCTTTTGGGTAAATGTTACAATAAAGGCACTGTAGGCCTAGTTATGCAAGTTATTTCATCTCTCATTGCAGTCTTGACTTGCACTAGGGTTTGTATTGATTCTTCTTGATATATAATGTTGTTTCTTTTTATTTTTTAGGCTTTACAATCATATCCAGTTGTCTAGTAACTTAATGTCAGGTTGTGACTACTCACTCTTTAAGGTAAATGTTACACATCGGGTGGGTGCCCTAATCTGTGACACTTGTAGCAATTGTATTTAATATACAGCAGTAATTATTCTAACATTTGTTTTTTACCCATTGTGGTGAGATAGTTGCCCATCAAGATCTGAAGTCACTGCAGTTTATAGAATGTAACATACATGGGTTCATCACAATGGTGCTTGACTACAGGCCATGAATATTACTACATGGCAGTACATTAGTGTATTGTATTGGACTCCACAAGGGATTGCATAGTCTAACTTTGTACGTTGGGTTGGGTAGTTTAAAAGTCTGTTTCACCTAGCAATTTTGTTTCCAAATTTTTTGGTAAAATTAAAGGTTCCACTAAAAAAATGCGGTTCTATAAGCAAAAAACAATGTGGCTTTGATTTATTTTTATTTTTTTTCTTGAGTTTATTGGCTGTGATCTATGCTGCTCTTAGGCTCCTGACTTTAGTATGGAAGACAGCATTATGTTTAAGTTTACAAACACACTTGCCGGATCTGCAGCGAGTCTCCTTGCTGCGTTTTTGCAGCGAGACTCGCTGCAGATCCCGGCCCTATACTTTCAATAGCAGGGATGTACATCCCTGCTGCGATTTTGTCTGCAGCCCGCCCCATTAACCCCCCGGCCGCCGGACATTATACATTACCGGGTCCCCGTTCCTGCTTGCTTCGGGGCTCCCGGTGTCTTCACGGCCTGCCCGGCCAATCAGTGCGCGGCGGAGCCGCTGAAGCAAGCAGGAGCCGGGATCAGGTAATGTATATCGCCCCCAGCCCCCAGCCCCCGGCCGCACGATCGCCCCCAGCCCTGCAGCCCCTGACCGCACGATCGCCCCCAGCATCGCAGCCCCCGGTCGCACGATCGCCCCCAGCGGGCGATCGTGCAGCCGGGGACTGCGGGCGATCATGCGGCCGGGGGCTGGGGGGCTGCGGGCGATCGTGCGGCCGGGGGCTGGGGGCGATCATGCGGCCGAGGGCTGCAGGGCTGGGGGCGATCATGCGGCCGGGGGCTGGGGGCGATCGGGGCTGCAGGGGGGCGGGCAGGATATACATTACCTGATCCCGGCTCCTGCTTGCTTCGGCGGCTCCCGGCACGTTCCGCCCGGCCAATCAGTGCGCTGCCCCGCCGCAGCGCACTGATTGGCCGGGCGGGCCGTGAAGACACCGGGAGCCCCGAAGCAAGCAGGAACGGGGACCGGGTAATGTATAATGTCTGGCGGCCAGGGGGTTAATGGGGCGGGCTGCAGACAAAATCGCAGCAGGGATGTACATCCCTGCTGCGAGTTTCTCTGCTATTGAAAGTATAGGGCCGGGATCTGCAGCGAGTCTCCCTGCAAAAACGCAGCAAGGAGACTCGCTGCAGATCCGGCAAGTGTGTTTGTAACCTAAAGGATTATTCCAAGACAAAACTAGGCCCCAATTCACAGGATAGGGAAAAAGTAAGAGGGCCAGACATCCATACCCCTGGTGATCTCCGCATCGGCTGCTTTGTTTTGAATAGATTGGTCGGTACGGTACGTGACCCGCGGGTCTATTCATTCGCTTTGGAGCCTCTGGAAAGATCTGAGTCCTCTTTCAGGTGGCTCCATAGAGAATGAATAGAGCTGCGGGTCACGTACAGTATTCAAAAGAAAAGAGCCAGAATGAAATCTGTCTTCAGGGTAGCTGATCGGTCAGTTTACTGAGCAGTGAGATTATGTGCTGCCTGTAGAATTCTATGGGAGTACAGAGGAGGGGGGAGTCATTGGAAAGAGCTAAAGGCAGACAGAATATTCTATAGGAGCTTATAGTGAGCACTAGATCTCTCCACCGTGCACAATTCACAGCATACACTGCTCAGTATTGCTCTATTATGTTCTCCATGCTGTTGCTACTTGTGAGGATATACTACAGTATTAGGGCGAGTTCAGACTACGGAATTCTCACGGATAAATTTGCGTGGCCGTGAGCCTGTACAGGCGACGAAATTCCGCTGAATTTATCCGCTAGAATTCCGTAGTCTGAACCCGTCCTTAAAGTAGAGCAGTATGTCCTTGTGTGCTGTGTATAGGAGCTGTCATAGCAGCTAGTCCTTACCCACTAGCTTGGAGACAATTAAGAATTTGAGATGAAGCCTACAGAGAAAGTTGGTGAAAAATAACATAAGTTAATTATAAAATAAAAATATAAAAGTAAGATATTGGTAGGAAACAGTACTCATGTGTGAGCGCACAGCAGCTTACCCTGAAATGATAGGTATCCTTTAAATGCATCAGATTCATCTTAGGTTGTAGCCTGCTCCTGTAGGTCCACGAGCAGAAATTAGGAGGAGTAATAGTCCTGATTCTGCTCAGTGTCTGTGTGTATTAAGGCACCATATAAACCCCAAATTTATGGTGGTTTTCTTCTCTCTAGGATGGGATTGAGCCCATGTGGGAGGATGAAAAGAATAAGCGTGGAGGCAGATGGCTAATCACTCTGAACAAACAGCAAAGAAGAAATGACTTAGATCGCTTTTGGTTAGAAACGGTATGTTTATTAATTATGCCCTGGACGTTCCACTAACCGTCTAAGAAGGCAAACTGTGCTTTGGGTTTTGGCTTCTTCCAACCTTAATAGACTTTCTCCAGACTTTACAAACCTCTTGTCAAAATGTTTTATCTTTAAGGGGTAGTCCAGCAAAAACCATTTCCTTTGAAATCAACCGGTGCCAGAGATTTGTAATTTACTTCTATTTAAAAAAAAAACTCCAGTTTTCCAGTATATCAGCTGCTGTATGTCCTACAGGAAGTGGTGTATTCTTTCCATTCTGAGGGTCCATTCACACTGAGCAAAAGAGGCATTCGCGGTGCTTAAAAATTCTGCCTCTTTTGCTCTGTGTGAACGGCCCCTGACTTTCTGCTGCCACTTCTGTCCATGACAGGAACTGTTCAAAGCAGAGGAGGTTTTTTTTATGGGGATTTGCTACTGCTGTGGACAGTCCCTGTCACTGTCAGAGGTGGCAGCAGAGAGCACTGTGTCAGACTGGAAATAATACATCACTTCCTGCAGGACATACAGCAGCTGACAAGTGCTGGAAGATTGGAAATTTTTTAATTGAAGTAAATTACAAATCTCTGACACCAGTTGATATGAAAGATAAAAATTTTCACTGGAGTACCCTTTTAAAATGTAGATGTGTAATGATTTGTATGTATATAATTTGTTTGCGCACAGTGGAGGACTAAGAAAGTAAAGCTAAAGAAGTCTTGTGGCTTTTACTGATACTATCCTCCTATAAAAAACAAATGGTAGAGGAACAGGCCTGGTTCTAAGATCTACTCAGAGTCTACTTAATCTACCAACATTATTTTTACCAGCATTAGTTGCATGTAACACAGTTGAATGTTGACTTAATGGTCAGAATAAAGTCCAATTTTGTTTTTTTCTTATAGCTCATGTGCCTTATTGGAGAGTCCTTTGATGAGTTCAGTGATGACGTATGTGGAGCTGTTGTAAATGTTAGAGCAAAAGGAGACAAAATAGCAATCTGGACTACTGAATGTGAAAACAGGGACGCTGTTACACATATAGGGTAGGTTACAATGTGATCGATGGTAAATTTTAAAGTGTCATTGTCGTTTAAATTTTTCTTCTTTTTTTTGCAGAAATCAATAGTACAAGCGATTTTAAGGAACTTTGTAATTGGGTTTATAATCCTAAAAATGCATTTTTATCATGAAAAAGCAGTTTGAAGCTCTCCCCCCTGTCTTTGTTCTCTATGGAGAGGGGAGGGTGGAGAGAGATGAGGCACTAAAACAGGACAACAAAGAGTTAATTTACAGCTACATCACCGAGCTATCTCCTCTGGCCTCTGAATAGTGCTTTCACATAGGTCCTGCTGTGTAATCCTTTGCTCTCTGCTGGCGACTAATCTCCCTCCTCCTCCCCTCTCCATAGAACAGACTGGATCCGACTGATGTAAACCAGTCGAGATTTCCTGATAATGAGCAGTGAATGAGAGGGGGGGGGGGGCTGGGGAAAGTCTTTTTGAATGCAGATAATGGCATATTTGCCTAATAAACCCACTTACAAAGTTTCTTAAAATCACCTGGACTATTGATTTCTGAAAAATTTCTGATTTCTGCTGCTTTTATATTGTCCCTGTTCTTAAAAAATTTCTGTATTTTTTTTTTTTTTATAGGAGAGTTTACAAGGAAAGGTTAGGACTTCCCCCAAAAGTAGTGATTGGATACCAGTCCCATGCAGACACGGCTACTAAGAGCGGCTCCACCACTAAGAATAGATTTGTTGTTTAAGAAGACGCCTTCTGAGTATTCTTTCATAGGAGACTGCGTCAACAATCGCGACTTGGGAGCTGTACCAAAGCCTCTACAAAAGCAGAGTGGACTGCATTAAAATTTGATTTCCACCTCAATATTGCTAAGAATTGTGAAGTCATTCGCCTATGTCTTGTGCTATGTTCAAATATTCCCTCACGTTTTATTTTTTCTTTTATTTTTTTGGAAAAATAAGTTATCCAATCAAAACATTTCAACGCGCAAATGCCCTTCCTCCCAGTTATCTGATAGGTTGCCCAGGTTATCTCTGTAATAGTCCCTTTTTTTTGCGTCTTTACTATTACAGAAATATTTATCCAGAGTGTGCACTTGCAACTCCCACAAGAAAATGAATCTTTATATTTGCATTGTATGCAGTTACAATAGTTTGCTGATTTGCAAGGCGGAGGATTAAAATGCATTCAAACTTATCTAGCGATTCATGGTTTGTTTTATTTTTTTCTCTTTTTAACAGCATTGTTTTGGCTGTATTTTGTGCTGATGTTGGCTGCTAGGTTTAATTTATTTGTTCCCTCCTCGATAACATTAGTGATATTCTGATTAAATTTTTTTTTATTAGTTCATGTAACATTTGGTGATGGATCTGGGGGAAAAAAAGCAAATTGGTTGAATAAAAGTGTTATTTTGTGCGTTTAGAAACCTTCTTTAATTTAATTTTTTATTTTGTATGCCATATACAAAGCTTTGCTGCAAGTTTATGCATTTCAGTAGAATCAGTGACCTGTTTCTGTGATATCTTAAACATAATTGTGGATTTATTTTTTAATGTACATCATAATGACATTCCTTATTCCTTACTAGAAATAGTATGCCTTTTTGTTTTATTATTTTTCTTAATTTTTTTTGTGTATTCTATGGCGTATTTTAACACATTGTATTAGACTATATTTTGCTTTGGTTATAAAACAAAAAAAAAAATGGCTCGAGTAGCAAAGCAGTCACCATTCATATTAAGACAGTGTACAAAACTGTAAATAAAACATGTACAGTGAATTGTCTTTTAGACAACTAGATTTGTCATTTTTTTTTCTTTCCGTAAGCGGAATCACTCTCTTCAAAATGGCAAGAGTGTCCCACTATACTTGTAGTCATTTGTATACGCTAAAGTAGGAATCTAACATGTACCGTTTATCAAAATATGGCAATGATTTTTGTTTTGTCTTTGTTTTTTTCATCTCCGGCAACTGCTCATCTGTAACCTAAAAATTGTCCTCTTACTTCTGGTACATTTGTTCCAAGCCGTTTGCCTTTAATTTGCTGTAACCAAGTCTAAATTGACTATAAATATATGTTCCAGCTATTGGTGGTATTTTGTGACTAGAGGTCATGTTACAAAGAGGTGGCTTTCTAAAATAGTTGGGGGAACCATGATTGGGGGGCACAAAATGTTTTTTTTTTTTCCTGCCCCCCTTCTTTTTCTTTTTTCTTCCTATTCTCCCTTCCTTCCTTTTTATTCTTCCTTTCCTCCCTTCTTTCTTTTTCTTCCTTTCCCCCCCCCCCCCTTCTTTTTCTTCCTTCCCCCCCCCCCTTCTTTTTCTTCCTTTCCTCCCCCCCCCCTTCTTTTTCTTCTTCCTTCCCCCCCCCCTTCTTTTTCTTCCTTTCTTCTTCTTTCTTTTCTCACCCTCCCTTCTTCCCTCCCTCTGTTTACTATATTAGGAATCTGTAGATAAAACTGAGCAAGACATTGATATATAGTTTTTTCACATTGTTTTAAGACATGACTACTTTTTCCCCCTCCTTTGATCCAACTACCATCCAAAAAATTTAGTTTGTTGCATAAACCTATGCCAATCTTTGACCTTTATTTTTCTTGAACAAAAATAGGATCATGTTGCTGCATAATTCTATTGTAATATTGTGTGAACTGTAATGTAAAATAGACAGTAACATGGTCTGAAAGTGTTTTTGCAAGACATGCTAACAATTAAAAAAAAAAAAAAAAAAATTGTAATACTGTAAACAAGCAAGATCTTGTAATAGGAGCACCCTGGTGTCCCTATCCTGATACTCTTAATGGCTAGAAAGCCGCCCTCTCAATTTGACCCACTGCTACCTGATCAACTCTGCTGGAGATCGATTGGACGCTTTAACTCTTTCAATCTGTGTCAGGGACCCTATAGAACTGTGGCGATTCTCCTGAGAAAGCGAGCAGCTCAGCCTTACCTCCTCTCCTTGCTGCCAAAAGACTGAGAGGCCGCAGCACAGATCAAAGGAATTCCGGAATGAATTACACACGTTATCCAA
Organism: Dendropsophus ebraccatus; assembly: GCF_027789765.1. NCBI lineage: Eukaryota > Metazoa > Chordata > Amphibia > Anura > Hylidae > Dendropsophus > Dendropsophus ebraccatus. Next base: position 124,067,116 of record NC_091460.1, on the reverse strand, counting down.
GGTTTCACTGTAATTTTCAAGTTTTTTTTTTGTTTTTTTTTCTGTTTAGCAGTCTTAGTTTCACTTTTTTTTTTTTTTTTTTACACCATAATTATATTAAACATACTGAATATTTTGAAGGTTGTTAAAGCAGCTCGGTACCCACAATTTGACCCCCACAAACCGCTCGTATCTTATAGCTGCTTTTAATCTAAGATCTGTGCTGGGGTCCGTTCGGCAGGTAATGCAGTTATTGTCCTAAAAAACAACTTTTAAACTTGCAGCCCTGTGTCAAATTGGCATGGCCTAGAGTGTCTGTGCATTAGACTTGCAACATCCCTCCGCCCCCTCTTCACTATTAGCAACAACCCCTGGCAGCATTTTTACTATTCATCGCCTGTGTGAACCCTGCACATGAGCTGGATCATTAAAGCACCTGTGCAGTGTTTTAAGGATGAACAGAAAAAAACCTGGCCAGGGTCATTCCTAATGATTAAGACGGGGAGGAGGGACTGAAAGGCGGTGCAATCCTAGGGCATAGACACTCAAGGCCACGCCAATTTGAGACAGGGCTGCAAGTTTAAAAGTTGTTTTTTAGGACAATAACTGCATCACCTGCCGAACGGAACCCAGGACAGATCTTGGATTAAAAGCAGCTATCCGAAGTTACAAGCGGTTTGGGGGTCAGATTGTGGGCACAGAGTAGCTTTATAGGGGGACTCGTATTGCCTGTTAACGCCTGCCTATATAAATTGCCATGATTTGCCACTTCTAAATGTTTTACCTTTCTGTCTACAAAGCTCTATAGGGGGCTCAGTTGTGCCTCACAATTGCTTTTTATTTCCTTTCACATTTGCTGTTCATTGTGCAGTTTGAGTAACCTAATATTTTAATAGTTTGGACATGTCTGCATGTGGCAATACCAAATATGTTTATTGGGGTTTTTTGTTTACATTTTAAAAGGGGGGGGGGGGGTCATTTAGCTTTTTAAGATAGAATAAGACTTTTATAAGTAATCACTTGAGTGCACAAATAATACATTGCAGTGCATAGAATTTATGTGGTGTCTGCTTGTACATTCTGCCATTGACAACACACTGTACAGGTCCATTACTGAAGCCACTATGACTTTGAAAAGGCCCTGGGCTGCCAAGACAATGGGTCAGCTCCCTGTGCTTGGTAATGAACCTTCATCGCATTGCTAAATTATGCCAAACTTTATAACTGAAATCTTAACTCTCTTGATTTAGATAAATTCTTGAGATGTCGAATGTTCCACCACTTAAGACTTCGTTATTTTGTTTTCAAAGTTCTCTTATACTCTTGTTCATCGTTGTCAAGCTTACAGCTCTCCTGTTGCAAAACTACAATTCCCATTATGACTGGACTGTCAAAGCTTTAGCTCTCCAGGCATGATAGGAATTGTCGGTGTGAAACCGTAGGAGGGCCCCCTGTGCTCTTGGTAGATGGCATGTCCAGGTGGAAAGTAACCTACAGGTATAGGTAATTATGTAGGGCCTCCGCTAGAGGTTCAGAAGAAGCTAAGCATAGATCTAAGTTCTGAGGTCAGTAGGTCTCCTGTTAAAACACAGGTGTTATAAAACTACTGTTCCCATCATGCATGGGGAGCTAAAGCTTTGGCTTTCCAGGCATAATGGGAATTGTACATGTGGTTTGAAGAAATGGATTTGAATATTCCCTTAAAGGGATTGTCTGAAATGTATTTTTAATAAATGAACATATGTTTGTAAATAAGGTTATTTTACCACCTTTCTAGGGTTTTTCATGCTTTCCTTCTGCTTTTGATGCAAACTATATGCTCTGTTGTCTTATGGGAGTTGCACAAACAGCGTAGCCCTACCATATTATGCAAATGATCAGCTTTGGCTTTTTTGGCATTCCCGACCACCTCGGACGGCTATGAGTATACTTCAATATGCTAAAGGAGTACCAGATGAGTATACTCCTTTAAATCCAAGCCATGAAATCTCTTTCTATCTGTAATGGATATTATGGATCGGATTGTTTCCGTTCTGGTTTACTTCATACTGAAGTCAATACCTTCCCTTCTTATGGTAGTATGGAGCTGGCCTGCATTATCCAATTCAAAGGAACCAGAGAAATTGTTTTCAGAACCCAGGAACCTGAGGTTTTGCCAGCTCAGAAAAAAAATAACTGCCCAACTTTTTGTTGTCTGATATATAAACTAGATCTAGACCCACGACTGTAGGCGAGACTACATACTTACCTAGTGCCAGGTCATTTTAGACAACTAATTATGGGTCTGTCTAGAGAAGCAAACGAGGGCTCAACAGCGAGACAGGTGCTTGTTTGCAGTGTCTTCACGATCAATCACTGATGGGCTGGACGAACGATCCCTGTATTGTTTGTGCGCCCATTTGACCCCTTGAGGACACATGTTGTACCGGTACGGCATGTGTCAGCTAGGGGGTTTCAGAGAGGGGTCACACCATGACTCTGCTCTGAATCCCGCCGCTCCTGGCTGCTATCAGCAGCCGGCGACCACGGTTATTAGAGGGTGCGGGCCAATTGCCACGCCTGCTAATAAGACACTTAAATGCCGTTAAAATGCATCATTGGTGGTGCAGTGGCGGTGACCAGGCTTCCCCTAATGCAATCTGGGAAGCCCTATCACTGTTACCTAGCAGGCTGGGATTCTGTGTTTTTCTGACGCTTATCCCAGCTCACGGCTCAACTACTATTGGGCTCCAGCAGGAGAATAATGGATTCAATTTTTTAAAAAGGTCTTTTTAATAATAAAAAACCCTTTTTGTATTAAAAGTTTAAATTCCCCCCCCCCCTTTTTCCCATTTTATAAATAAACATATTTGGTATAGCCACTTGCGTGATTGCCCAAACTATTAAATTGCCTTTCAAACACAGGAAAAATTTAAAGCACAAAAGTGAAAATTGGCTTTGTCCTTCTTAATATATTGCTCATGGCTGCATATCCCATTTACGCACGGACACATGTGGCTGATAGCGATTATATATTACAGCACGATCAGCCGAGGATCGGGTGTTTTCCAACTTCTTTGCTTATCGCTGACACTTTAACGCAGGTTATTGTCTGAAGGAAAGTTTCTATCAACTCTCCTGGTCGTTAATCGACTCATGTAAATGGCTCCTTATGGTGCGTTTACACAGTACGATTATCGTTCGAATTTATGCAATAACGATCGCATTTGAGCAATAATCGGCTCATGTAAACAGTGAACGATTAAGCGATGCGCGAGAAATTGTTCATTGTGACCTTTCAACAAGTCGTCGTTGGTCGTTTGCTGAAAATTCGCAGATCGCTTCGTCTAAATAGTCTTTCACCGATTCACCCTATGTGTGAGATAGGCTTAAGTGATCTTAAAACGATCGCAATAACAATTTTTTTATTCAAACGGTATATCCTTCCGTCTAAACGCTGATCGTTATAAAAAAAAAAAAAAAGTGACTTTGAAATTGTTAATTGTTCGATTGGGCGAATTATCGCTCCGTGTAAGCGTACCATTAGACTGCTTGCCCATCCTGTACTGGTTAGGGATGATAGAGACTTTGATACCAAACTCATGGAATTTTTCACTGCTTTGGAAGTGCTTGAGGCCTTCCCTCTGACAAAATTTTGGAGAGCGAGGCAGGTGGCTCTTAGCTCTCTTAGCTTTGTGGACATCAGCGCTACCTGGATGCATCATGTAGGGTCAAAATGAAAACCATAGCAGTCAGATAAGGAGTATCACAGTCCCAGCAGCTAAAGTGCTTTCACTTTCTGCCGCCAGAAGCAGCTGAAGACTATTAAGCAAATGCATTCATTAGAAACAGGCATAACTGGTTTTATAGGAGTATAATACCTATAGGATATTTACAGATAAATAAACATACAATAAAACAAAAGTCCCGTACTATACACCATGTGTGAACTGGAGTCCGAGAGGCAATACCACCTTAAAGGGAACCATTCACCCCGTGGCCCCCGGCAGAAACTGACATACAGTGACATAAAGGTCAATATACTTACCACATCGCTCCCGGTCCCGTCCCGGATCCCGTTGTTGACACGGAGAAATCGCTGATTCTTCTTCTCCCGCCCATTATGGTAATGAGCTGAGATGAGACCAACGTCCATAGGAAACGACGGACGAGTCCAACTTATTCATGAGGTCCTCTTCTCGTCGCCGCCCATCCACGCCTCCTGGAACTTGATTGACGTCTTCAGTCTTCTGAAGAATTCCCGCGCAGGCGCCGTTGCGATGGTCTCATCACCTCTCTGCGCCTGCGCGGTAAACAGGATACGTGTTCGAGGCATTCGGCGCACGCGCAGTAAACAGTGAAGCTGCGGAGCGGCTTCAATTGTGAACTGCGCATGCGCCGGAAACGACTGTCACGGCGCCTGCGCGGGATCCGGCGAGAAGAAAGAAGACGAGGAGGAAGAGGACCCGGCGTCAATCAAGTGTCGGAGGCGGGGAGAAGGCTGGACTTCGGACCCGGCGGCGCTCATTACCATAATGGGCGCGAGAAGAAGAATCGCCAATTTCTCCGTGTCAACAACGGGATTCGGGACGGGACCGGGAGCGATGTGGTAAGTATATTGACCTTTATGTCACTGTATGTCAGTTTCTGCCTGGGGCCAGGGGGTGAATGGTTCCCTTTAACATCACTGAATCATTTGTGCCTAGTTAGTTAGAAAAAAAGACCCTTACACCCATTTTTTTCCCCATTTTGAAAAATATCTTTATTTTCTTACAAATTATCCCCAAAAAAGTGTACATTCACCAATCCCGTTACAAGCATAACAAAAATATATTACATATTTCACAATAGAACACTTTCAATGTCCAACAATACATTCAGTTATGTAGTTAAGATCTAGTAGAAAATCACCCCCAATATTAGATAGATGCTCTCGGTAGGTATATAATCTCCCCCCATTAGGTAGAAGCCCCCACTAGGCAGTTAATCCCTTATTAGATATAAGTCCCATAGGTAGATAATGCCCATTCTTTTTACATGCAGTAATACAATGGATTGCAGTAATTGATCACTTCATTGTCGTAATTATTTAACTGCCGTCCAGCTATCCTTCATTGTGTTAACACAATTTAACTCCAGCATGTGTGAACACACTCTATAGGTAATTACTTCATTAGGTTGGTAATCCCCTCCTATTGTTAGAAAGATACCCATCATTAGGTAGGTAATCCCGCCCCCTATTAGATGTCCCCAATAGGTAGTTAGCCCCCTATGGATATGCCATAGGGGTCTCAAGTTCCTATAACCCTTTAGGCTGGGTTCACACTACGTATATTTCAGTCAGTATTGTGGTCCTCATATTGCAACCAAAACCAGGAGTGGATTGAAAACACAGAAAGGATCTGTTCATACAATGTTGAAATTGAGTGGATGGCCGCCATATAACAGTAAATAACGGCCATTATTTCAATACAACAGCCGTTGTTTTAAAATACCAGCAAATATTTGCCATTAAATGACGGCCATCCACTCAATTTCAACATTGTGTGAACAGAGCCTTTCTGTGTATTCAATCCACTCCTGGTTTTGGTTGCAATATGAGGACCACAATACTGACTGAAATATACGTAGTGTGAACCCAGCCTTAAACAGATTACATTATAGAATCTTTAAATAATAACTCCTTCAAGACCGAGCCCATTGACGCCCAGATGTCTAGGTCAAATTAGTGCAATGTTCCTCCTCGCCTTCTAAGAGCCATAGCGCTTTTATTTTTCCACCTACACAGCTGGTTGGGGTGTTATTTCTTGCGCCATAATCTCTAGTTTTTATTAGTATTGGTTATAACAGAAAAATTTTGATCCCTTTTTGTTAATTTTTTTCTGATATACAATTTAAAAAAAAAAATCTGCAATCCTGGTGTTTATTTTAATAGATTGGACGATTCCACACACTACGATATGTAATATTTTGTTTTTTTTTATTATTTTTATAATGAGCAAGGGGGTATTTAAAACTTTTATAAGGGGGTTATAAGGGTTTTTTTTTTTTTATACTTTAAAAGAAAAATTTTATTACACTTTTTTTAACACTTTTTTCACTGTAAAACATGCAATCAATAAATTGCATATACTGATCTATGCTATACCATAGCATAGCATAGATCAGTGTTATTGGCGATCTATGCATAGAGCCTGCCTGAGAGCAGACTCTATACATGGAACGCCAATCCGACAGAACGGAGGTAAGTGACTTACCCCCTGCCCGTTGGTACATGCTGATGCATGGCTGCATGCAGATCACTCAGTGACAGGAGCATGTCCTGTCACTGAGTACCTTAAACGGGGCTGCCTGTCATCTCTGGCTCCCAGGACACTGATGTGTGCGGGGCCGCTCTCACTGCAGCGGTCCCGCACACATCTACAGCCCCTCACAGTCAGGAACGTATATATACATTGCTACTGCACGGGGTATGTGCAGTAGGAATGTATATATACAGATTGTTGTTGGTCATAGGATTTCCCTGTATAAATACAGTAGAGTAGAAGGTATTTAGTAGATTGACCTTTTCCTCATCCTCCTTCCACCATAACACCCAGATTATTTTGAGGGGGTTGATATTTTCAGTTTAAAGTTTTAACTTATTATTTATGTACGTGACAAATAATTTGTGATCAGTAGTCTGAATCATTGCTTTATATAATTTATTGCAATCTAAACTGTTGTAGTTAACCACATTGGTTTTCCCCTGTTTCTACTAGGTTTATTTCCATAGGATATGTGCCATTCACAAGATGGTCTTATTTACTCAATTACTTTGTTTTTATTTCTGAGGGCACTGTCCCATTGTATTCCCATTCAGTATGATTGTTCAGGACCAAGTGGATCATGTCGATAACTGGTGAGTACAAATATGCCTTTAACAAGCTTAAGGCAGTGTGAGCTGTAAATATAGCCTGGGTTAGGATTGCACAGAAGCAAGATAGGAAATACTGCACAGTTGCAAAAAGGGTATCCATAACAGATATATGTGATGTCATATGAACATGGCCTAAATATTGGCCACTTAAATCTCATATAGTACATTCTAGTGATGTAATGTCACTTTATGAAGTGGAAAATCTCCTTTAATAATTAGCCTCTGTGTTTTATATATGGGAGATCCTCGGGACATGCCCTTCTTGAGGACAGGGTTAGAGAGCACTATTTATATAACATCTGGATAAACAGCTGAGTGTGCATGCTAGGCTGGTTCTATATCTCTCACTGACAAACGGAGGGTAATCCTCTGCACAGGCTCATGGTGCAGCTCTATAAGGGCTCTATAAGCACTTACCTCTCATGGTGCCTGCGGTGAGTGGCTGGACTGGCCTTGGGACCACCGCAGGGCTCCGGGATCTCCGGCTCCGTATACGTCACTCCCAGGTGATGGACTGGCGGCTCAGCCAGCCAGCGACTGGGGCAGGATGCCGCTCCAGTCACAGATAGGCTGAGTGGTCAGTCCATCAGCTGCTCACCACTGGCATGGGGAGGGGTAAACGCGTACCGATCCACACCACCAAAATGCTAGTATTTTAGTAATTTTAAAATGTGCCCATTTCCATGGTTAGAGCAAAAAATGATCTTTTAATCTGCAGCGCATGTGTCATACTGGTGCGGCCTAGAGAGTCTGTGCCCCAGGTCTACAACGCCTCTCCTTTCTTCCTCCCCATCATTGGGAACGCCTATATTCATTGCTCGTCTAAACAGTGCATCTGTGCCCATGTGCAGTGTTTAGACAAGTGATGAATAAGAGAAATTCTGCCTGGGGGGTTTCCTAATGATGAGGAGGGAGGAAAGGAAGAAAGGAGAGGCGTCGCAGACCAGAGGCGGATTAACTTTACCATAGGCCCTGGGCTGTTCACCAAGCCTGGGCCCCCCATCCCACTGTAACTATGGCAGCACTAGCGTAGTGTTCATAGTACAGGACAGATAATATCATGATGCCCTGATTTGTGCAAAATTGCGGAAAAAAATGCATTTTATTGCAAATCATGGCAGAACTGTGGCCAGGAGCCAATACACTACTGAAAGTAGTCTTTTTGGGTGGCCATGGGCAGATTAAAAGATCATTTTTTGTTCTAACCAAGGTACCAGGTACATTTACTTTCATCAAATGGATGGTACTAGCTGTTTGGTGGCGTGGGTTGATGGATACAGATTCACTCTAAAGGAGTGCTCTGGAAAAAAGTTTTCAAATTAGTCCTAGAAAGTTATATAGATTTGTAAATTACTTCTTTTTAAAAATCTCAAGCCTTCCTGTACTTATCTGCTGCTGTATGTCCTGCAGGAAGTAGTGTGTTTTTTAAAGTCTGAGACAGTACTCTCTGCTGCCACCTCTGTCCATGTCAGGAACTGTCCAGATTAGGAGCAAATCGCCATAGAAAATCTCTCCTGCTCTGGACAGTTCCTGTGAGGGACAGAGGTGGCAGCAGAGAGCGCTGTGTCAGACTGGAAAGAAAACACCACTTCCTGTAGGACATACAGCAGCTGATAAGTACTTGAACACTTAATTTTTTTTAATTTACAAATATCTATAACTTTTAGACATCAGTTGAAAACTATTTTCACTGGAGTACCCCTTTAATGAAAATAGATGCACGTTATAAGAGCATGTCCCTAGTATATAATTCTGATAATCAAGTACAACATACTGGCTTAATTTTAACTTTAATGATATTTTATAATGATATTTCCTTATAAAACAAATGAAAGTCGCACTAATCTAAATAGTCTGAATAATGATTTCACGGAGAGGCTGTCACTAGAATATGTTATCCTATTTAACAGCAGCACAAAGTTTACCATGACAGGTCTGACTAAAATATAATGTGCCAACTGGTCAATAACAAGAGTTGCAGATACTCTACAATATACAGGCAGTACCTCCATATTCACCTTCTTTGCTAAATTGCACATTACAGACGATACAAGGGGCCTTCTTACGCCAGATAAAGTGGGAGCACTTTGTTATAGTATGCCATGCTATTATATTTCTCAGCTTCTAACTTTATAGGATTCTGCAGAATAAATATTCAACCACTAGGGGGAAGCACCTTCATTCCTAGAGTTAGGCTATCTAGACATACGCTTCTCTGTCCCATAAACAAAACCGGAGACATTACAATGTCTGCATCCCAATGCATAACCAACACCTATGGAATGGTTTAGCTGCCACATTGTAACTTGTAATATTTGTACAGTGTTGACCACTTATTCCTCTTGACATGATAAACTCATCAACTAAAATAGATCATTTCACCTAATTCTTTAGGTGTCTAATGGAACAGATCACAGTGCTGTCATTCTTAATATATCATTCCTCACTTCATGCACTTAATAGAGCAAAGCTAGCAAATAAAAAAGCTTATCAAAATGTGAGGGGCTGTAGATGTATGTGGGACCACTGCAGTGAGAGAAGAGCTCTCCTGCAGCTGCCTGTCATTAACCCCTTACGCAGCGTTTAAGGTAGTCGGTGACAGGACAAGCACCTGTCACTGACTGATCGGGACCCGATCACCTATACCGACGGGCAGGGATAAGCCACTTACCTCAGTCCTGTCAAATCGGCCAACTATGTATAGAGTCTGCTCTCAGGCAGACTTTATGCACAGATCGGCGATAATACTGATCTATGCCATGGCATAGCATAGATCAGTATATGTAATCTATTGATTGCATGTTTGAAAGTGAATAAAAGTGTTAAAAAATGTGAAATAAAGTGTTTTTTTTTTAAAGTCTTTTTTTTAAAAAAACCTTATAAACCCCCCAATAAATGTTTAAAATAGCTCCTTGCCCATTATAAAAATAAAAATATTTATAAATAAATAAACATATTACATATCGTACCGTGCGGAAATGTCCGATCTATTAAAATATAACATTATTGTTTCTGCACGGTGAATGGCGTAAATGAAAACAATAAACAAAAAAACCCCACCAGGATTGCTGATTTTTTTTTTTTTTTATTATATATCAGGAAAAAAAATTTAAAAAGCGATTAATTTTACTTTTACACCATTATGATACTAATAAAAACTAGAGATCCTGGCGCAAAAAATTACACCCCAACAAGCCCTGTGGGTGGAAAAATAAAAGAGGTATGGCTCTTAGAAGGCATGGAGGAACATCGCATTAAAGGGAACCAATCACGCCGAAAATCCATCTTAAGATAAGGAAACGTGCTGGCACATCACCCAGCACGTTTCCCAAACATCCCCCTGTAACCTCCGTGCCCCCCTCCATCAGTCAGTTATCTTAATTTGAAGAAGTCCCGCGCTGTATGTAAATTTCCGGCAAGTAGTCACGGTGGGCGGATTTAGTCAAAGTGGGCAGAATCAGTCACAGGTCCTGGGTGTCTGTAATGGCTGTAATCACGCCCAGAGGGGCGTGATTGAGAGGTCTCATCCGCATGCGCGGACTCCGGAAGACGTCGACGCTGCGTGCGGATGACGTCAGTGCGCAGCCGGCGTGAAACACAAGCTGCCGGGTCACGTGGATGGAAGGCAGACCTCTCACTCACGCCCCTCTGGGCGTGATTACAGCCATTACAGATGCCCAGGACCTGTGACTGATTCTGCCCACCTTGACTAAATCCGCCCACCGTGACTACTTGCCGGAAATTTACATACAGTGCGGGACTTCTTCAAAGTAAGATAACTGACTGATGGAGGGGGGCACGGAGGTTACAGGGGGATGTTTGGGAAACGTGCTGGGTGATGTGCCAGCACGTTTCCTTATCTTAAGATGGATTTTCGGCGTGATTGGTTCCCTTTAATTTGACCCGGACATCTGGGCACCAATGGGCTTAATCATGAAGGGGTTAATATAATTTATTCATATAATATGATGTATTTGAATAGGGGGAAAAACTCAATATAGTCTTTCAAGTAACGGATTTCATATTGTAAAATTGTACTGAGGCAGGTGGAATGATCAGTAAGTAGCACTGGCAGTTGCATACATTGCCTTAGTGAGTAAGGGTGCTATTACATGAGACAATTTTTAGCGTTTAACGATCTCAAAGGACCGATATGATGAACAATCTTACATTGTTCACCCTATTACACAGGGCGATAGTCGTTACTTACGGTCGTTCTTGCGCTCGTCCTTTTCTGGCTGATAGACCAGGGGACGACTGAACAACGTGTTATTACACCCAACAATGTTCTAACGATTTGTGAGCGATCAACAATGAAAATAGGTCCAGATTCCTTGTTGGTCATTTAATCGTTACCTGCTATTACACAAATCGATTATCGTTTAAATCTGAACGATCTAATGATTTTATGAATGATAATCGCCCTGTGTAATATAGCGCTATGTCTATGCCAAACTCAGGCCCAAAATGCATGTCCGTAGCCATTTTCACAGTCAGGAAATAGTGATCAGGAGGCTGCAGGAAATAGTATTTTCTGACTGAATAAAAGTAAAGGGGAAAAAAGCAATAAAAACACATACTGCTCTCCAGCTTGTCTTCTCTGCTGGGGTGTCAGAGCACCATGGAGAGAGTGACCTCTTGTGGCCTCCAGCCAGAGGAGTGATTGTAGGGCAGGGAGCCAATGGCTCATCACCCTGTCCAACACATGGTCACACTTAACGACCTTAATTAGGAACGCATTTAGGGCCAGGCGCGGCACTTGCCCGGGTGCTGATGCTTGCCTAGGCTGGCTAGTAGCGCATCCGGATTTAACACAGTTTCCAAATGTGCATCCGGAGCTGTCCGGAATTCTGGATGCTATGGGGCATCCGTGACAGAATTCCAAACGGTAATAGGACAGGATCTAGGAATATGACAGGATGTAGTGATAGGACAGGATTTCCTGACCTATTTTCTGGCATGGACATCCTTTGGGATAAGTCCTGAAGGGTGCCTGTGCCTAGCAGAACCCTATGAGTGTAGAAATCTGGATTTCTTGATAGGTTTTCTGACGTGCATGGGGTCAGTGCTGTGCTAGGCTTTTTCAGTAGTAGTTCACTGTAGTTTCTTTCTCCAATGCAATAAAATAGTTCTTAGGACCAACTATTGACACACCAACACATTCTGGGGGAGATTTATCAAACATGGTGTAAAGTGAAACTGGCTCAGTTGCCCCTAGCAACCAATCAGATTCCACCTTTCATTTTCCAAAGGGTCTGTGAGGAATGAAAGGTGGAATCTGATTGGTTGCTAGGGGCAACTGAGCCAGTTTCACTTTACACCATGTTTGATAAATCTCCCCCTCTGAATGTAAATGTGGAAACAGCCTTAATTTCATCAAAATCTGCAATGTGTGATGATTTAAATGGCTAAGAGATGTGATCAGTCAATGAACAAACTTTTTCTTATTCAGCCACTCGATGGCCCATTTATACAAGCAAATTATAGGGGATGAGCTTTCCTATGAATTGTTCAACAGATTATTGGCTTTTTTCTAATTTTTGTTTATCATGGATGACCCTTTTAATTTCACAGTGATCTTTTTTATTGTCATTACACAGACAGGAAAGATTATTTCATATACAAAATCCAATAATCTATATTTTAATCATCTTATAAGAAATAAACCTAAGGCTGGGTTCACATTTTTTTCATCCGTTCTTGCAAAAAAAACAGATGGAAAAATGGATGCATTTGTGTTTTTAACATAAACAAAAACGTACTTGACCGTATTTTGTGTCCGTTAAAAAAATTGATGCGTTTTGATCCATTTTTTTTTTATAATGGAAGTCAATGGATCAAAACATGCACAAAAAAGCATCAGTTTTTTGCAAAAACGGATTGCAAAAATGTAGCGTGAACCCAGCCTTAGTGGCAAATTGATGGCTTCATATGTAGCCACTGATGGGATTGGACATCCGGGGCCCTGTTGCTGTGTCATGGCCTGGGCCTATCAAAGGATGCTCTGCTTCTTTGATCAGTCAGTCTGATCCTCCATTTAGTTACAGTTTTTTTAAGATGAGAGAAAATCTACTCCTAGTTTTAAATTCTGGGCAGAATGGAAAAAATTTCGAAGATATCTACCCCAGGTTATTTTTCTCTTAAAGAGAACCAATCTTCCCCCCCCCCAAATTAGATGTAAATAATTGTTTTATTAATATTTGTAAATATAATTAATTATTTTTACAGTCGCGTTTTTGAATTATTCACTTTTTACTTTTCCAGGAAACTCCCGTCATGCAGAGCGGCAGCAAGGCCGGATGCCGCCATCTTGATTACATTAATTGCGTTCCACCCCTGGAACGCAAGTGACGCAATCAAGAAGGCAGTGCCTGGCCTTGCTGCACCGAACAAGAGGATTGGGTAAAGTAAAAGATACATACTTCAAAGGCAATCTGTATCTTTATAAATAGACAAAATTAAGATACAGACTGCCTTTGCAGTCTGTATCTTATACTTTACCTAATCCTCTTGTTCGGTGCAGCAAGGCCAGGCGCCGCCATCTTGATCATGTCACTTGCGTTCCAGCGGTGAAACGCAAGTAACGTAATCAAGATGGTGGCGTCCGGCCTTTGGCCTTATTCACACGTTCCGTAATTTACGGATCCGTATTTCCGTATCCGAGTTAGTGCACATTGAAGTCTATTGGGCTATTCACACGATCAGTAGCAGAAATGGATGAAAATCAATCCGTAAAAAAAAAAGGACATGTCCTAGTGCGGACCGGGTGCGGACCCAGATTTTTTCACGGATGCTCTCATTGACATCAATTGTCTACGGATTGTTTGCGGATTGCAACATGTTTGGCATCCGTATTTCCGTAGAAAAATATGGATAACTCATGCTCCTATTGTGCACAGCAGTATATAGAAGTGCTGGGATCTATAGTTCTCCGGATCTCCGGGCGGACAGGTGACGGAATTCCGCTGACATTTTCCGCGAGAATTCCTCAGTCTGAACCTGCGGCTGCATCAGACCCCCTCCTGCGGCTGCATCAGACCCCCTCCTGCGGCATCAGACCCCCTCCTGCGGCATCATCAGACCTCCTCTGCGGCGGCATCAGACCCCCTCCTGCATCATCAGACCCCCTCTGTGGCATCAGACCCCCTCCGGCGGCATCAGACCCCCTCCTGCGGCATCATCAGACCCCTCCTGCGGTAAGGATGCGATCTCCTATGCGATCCTCCTGTGCCGCAGGTAATTGGTACTTGTACCTTTGTAGCCCAGCTGCCAATCATCATTACCAATTAGCTCAATAAATTGGTGTTTACTATGTGGTTAGGAAAGTATCAATGAATCAATTAAGAGCACTGAAGGCAGAACGGCACAGGAGGATCGCATAGGAGATCGCATCCTTACCGCAGGAGGGGTCTGATGATGCCGCAGGAGGGGGTCTGATGCCGCCGGAGGGGGTCTGATGCCGCCGGAGGGGGTCTGATGATGCAGGAGGGGGTCTGATGCCGCCGCAGAGGAGGTCTGATGATGCCGCAGGAGGGGGTCTGATGCCGCAGAGGGGGTCGGTCTGATGCCGCCACAGGAGGGGGTCTGATGCAGCAGAGGGGGTCGGTCTGATGCCGCCACAGGAGGGGGTCTGATGCAGCCGCAGGAGGGGGTCTGATGCAGCCGCAGGAGGGGGTCTGATGCAGCCGCAGGAGGGGGTCTGATGCAGCCGCAGAGGGGTTCTGATGCCGCAGAGGGGGTCTGCCATTCATTCACTGCTCAGTTGAAGTCTGGTCCAGCAACGGATGGAATACGGATGTCCAATCCGCAATTTCTCACGGGTTGTTTCAGGACCAGAAAAAAATACTGAACGTGTGCATAAGGCCTTACTGTATCGGTGGAAAGGATTAAGTAAAGTAGAGGATACAGACTGCAAATGCAGTCTGTATCTTCATGAAGTCTTTTTATGGAGATACAGACTGCCTTTGCAGTCTGTATCTTATACTTTACCTACTCCTTTATTCTTGTGCATTAGGCCGGACGCCGCCATCTTGATGACGTCACGCTGGAACGCAAGTGACGTCATCAAAATGGCAGCGCCCGGCATTGCTGCACCGAAAAAAAAGATTGGGTAAGGCAAAAGATACAGACTCCAAAGGCAGTCTGTATCTTAATAAATAGAATTAGGGAGAGATGACCTTTAAAAATAGGGACAGTGGGGGAGATTTATCAAACATGGTGTAAAGTAAAACTGTCTCAGTTGCCCCTAGCAACCAATCAGATTCCACCTTTCATTCCTCACAGATGCTTTGGAAAATGAAAGGTGGAATCTGATTGGTTGCTAGGGGCAACTGAGCCAGTTCTGCTTTACACCAGTTTGATAAATCTCCCCCAGTGAGTTTTAGGTGATAGGTTCTCTTTAAGTACAAAACATTTCACATAATGAAGTAAACATTTTGTTAAACCTAAAATGCCATCCGTAGGTGCAGTTTATAAAAGGAAAGATAGTTGATATGCTTTAGTAATCATCTCATTATTTTACTCTAGGGTAACCCACAAATTCCCATAGCCCATCTGTGTACATTCCTTACATGTCACCCCTCAAGCTGTGTTCTTATGTTTTTTCATTATTACATAAGTCATGAAGTATGAAAACATGTGGTCCACATTCAATTCAGATATACTTTTTTGTTGTAATTAAGTTGATCAAAAGGCCACAAAACCACCAAGGTTCACAAATTTAGGTAGCAATCAATCTGTCAGCTAAAATTCATGTTCCAAACTGCTGACACTGTTATAGCTTATGGGGGAAAAAGGGAAAAATTGGTAGCACCTCTATGCCTCTGTTCACACTGCAGGTTGCACGCTGCATGTGGCTAAAGTACAGGCAAAAATACAAAAAGTGCAACAGAAATCCACAGGTGCAAGATCTTACCGTATATACTCCCCCTGATGTACACACGATAGAAACCTGCTCTGTAGATCTTGGAAAAAGAGGATCTTAGCAAACTATTTGATCAAACAGAGTGTACCATGTCACCACGTTAAGGTGTCCTCAGACACATGGTCCCTACTCATTTTCACACTAGCCATGGTCTCTCCTGGGCTGAATAAGCCTACAACTGGGAAGGTATGATCCAAATTATCTCTTTTTATAGCAGCCTTGGGACATGGGTGGAGTGCAAGCCAAAAGGAGGTAGCCACACACCCCACGTTCAACAGAAAAAAAGGGAAAAAATGGCAGCACCTCACACTGCAGGTTGTATGCTGCATATGGCTACAGTACAGACAAAAATACAAAAAGTGCAACAGCAACCCACAGGTGCAAGTGCTTACCGTATATACTGGTGTACGCACGACAAAAACCTGCTCTGTAGATATTAAAAAATGAGGATCTAAGCAAACTATTTGATCAAACATAGTGTACCATGTCATCCTCATTTTTCAATATCTACGGAGCAGGTTGCACCTGTGGGTTGCTGTTGCACTTTTTGTGTTTTTGACTGTTACAGCTTATGTCAAGGAGACACATGGCACCTTTCTTATATCTGTCTGTGCTGCCAGAATGTAGAAAAAAAGCTTCTTTTCCAGTACAAAAAAAAATCAAAGACGTGTTCCTAAAGCTTACTGCCATTGCTATTAACTAAGTCCTTAGATGTGTCAAATGTCACTGATCTCACCAGGTCTCACTCTTGAGTGGAGTGCGCAGCAGCATGCTTTATGGCTGTATTACACGGCTCGATCACCAGTTTCTGCTAGATGGTGTCAAATTTATTTAAATCAGGTTGGGTTAACACTACATTTTTGTTGTCCATTTAACAGATCCATTTCATTAAAAAAAAAGTTATGAAAAAATTGATGCATTTGTGTACATCAATTTTTCCATTGACTTCCATTTAAACAAAAAAAACACTTCAATACACAAAAACATGGTCGATACATGTAAACTGGAAAAAAAAATTATTTGCATGGTGAAATAGAATTTTTGATTTTTTTTCTTGTTTTCATTTCTAGGGGTTTCATGTTTATGCCGTTCGCCCTATGGTAAAACTGCATGTTATCTATGTCCCTTAAGTCAGTATGATTACAACAATAGGCAACTTATATAACTTTTGCCACTTGAGATTAGGAATTTAATAATTTAATAGTTGGGGTGATTCCGCAAGTGACTTTAAATATGTTTTTTATTTATAAAATGGGGAACAGTGGGTGTTTTAAACTTTTATTATGGTGAGGGATTTTTTATTAATGATAAAACTTTTTTTTTTTTAACAGTAATTTGTAGTTCTCCTTCGGGGACTTTAATGATCACTGCACTGATCTCTCATAGAGATCAATGCAGTACATATGTACTGCATTGATCTATGAGATCAGTGCTCGATTACTATGGGCTGCTGGAGCCCATAGTAACGATGGTCGAGCCGGGATGAGCGTCATAGCATGACGCATCGTGGAGGACGACCACCAGGGATGACGTTATTAGAGCATTTAAATGTTGCTTTTGACAGCAGTATTGAAATGCTTAATTTGCCAGTGTGGCGCGGTGCAGTTCAGAGCAGGGTCACGGTGTGACTTCTCTTTAAACTCCCCTAGTAGTGCCATGATGTACCAGGTACGTCATGGGTCACTAAGGGGTTAAACTACAAAGTGCACGAAAGCAGTGCCAAGGATCGAGGTAAGAAATTTACCTTCATCCTAAGCGTACCGTGCACTAGGGCCATATCAGCAGGTTAGAGACTTCTAAACTGCTAATAGTTTCCCCCTATTGTAGCACATTATGAGATTCAAAATACAGCAGTTTTATACCTATTTTACTGTTGTATTTTGCTTTCATATTACTGTGTTTAAACAAAGGAGGACATTTATGAAACATCTGCCCGAGGCGTATGCCAGGGAGAAGGCGCAGAGTCGCCCCTTCTCCCTGGTGTACGCCTCTTGTACGCCCCGCTCGCCAGGTGATGGGCTGGGGGAGCGTGACAAAATGGGAAGGAGGCGTGGCCTCCTCCTTCACCTCATATATCATGATTTACGCCTGCTCGCAGGAGTAAAATATGATTCAAATCCACACCTGCTGGAAGCAGGTGTAGATTTAGTACACCGGGTGCAGGTTCGTGCGCCCAGTCGGCCGGATTCACTAAAAGGCGTGCGCCTCTTAGTGAATACTGCTGGGGGGAAAGGGGCGGGGCATAATATAAGACTGGCGTACTTGTACGCCGGTCTTCATTAATCGCTCCCATAGACTCTAAGGAGGAGTCCGGAGTGTGACATTTTTTTTTTAAACAGCCAGGAAGAAGGTGGCTGAACATAACCGCAGACACCTACATTCCCGGCTCCAGTGCTATCCTCCGGTCCCTGCTGAGGCTCATGTCCCAGGCTCATGTCCCAGGTCCCTGCTCAGACCAGGAAGTGGCTGGAGGACAGTGGACCCCATTGCTGGAGCTGGGGAGGTAAGTGCCTGTTTTGTTTATCCACCTCTTCCCTGGCTGTTTTCAAAAAAATGTTGGACCCAAGACTTCTCCTTAAAGGCGAATTGTGTTTTGTTAATAATTGCAAAAACTGCATTTATTATGCAGTTTTTTATGCTTTTCTGATGTGGTTTTTAAACTTCAGTGAAAAATTGTACTGTGTAAGAACACGTAGAAACATAGAAACAGAATATTGTCATCATAAAAAGCGGGTCCATCTAGTCTGCCCTATTAGCACCCTAAATAAAACAGGCCGCCCACTCATTGTCATCCAATTTTTGACACCTGACTGTAATTTCACCTTCAAATTATCTGCTAAATTTGAGGCTATGTTCATACATAATATTTTGTCAGTATTTTTTTTTTCCATAACCAGGAGTGAAAAGCTATAACTCAAAGACTTGCACCAACATACTATGTGTGAAACCGGCCTAAAGGTTTGTATTCTCCTCCTGACAGATGTGTGATAGTGAAATTATTTTTCTCAATAAATAAATTACCAAGTCTAATATTTCTGACTCATTTCTCTGATTTGGTTCTACTTTTAGGACTTTAGGTGAGAAAATCCTAATGTATTAGATTTTATGCAGAAATATAGAAAATTCTGACGTGTTCACTAACTTTCAAACACCGCTATAGTTATTGTGAAAAATATTGACAGATCTGAGAGTACAAGAGTTGGGCAGTATTTACATGGACTTTCCCCGAAAATAAGACATCCCCTGAAAATAAGACCTAGTAGAGATTTTGCTGAATTTCTGCCGTCATCCCATCCCCTGCTGCCATACTTACGCTGTCCCTGCTGTGCTGTACGAGTGTGCTGTGGTGAGCTCCCCCTTGTGGCTGGAAGGAGCCATACCGTACGGTCTGTCCCTGCTGTGCATGTGACATGTCAATTCTTCTTCATTTAAAAATAAGACATCCCCTGAAAATAAGACCTAGCCCATCATTGAGAGCACAAATTAATAGAAGACACTGTCTTATTTTCAAGGAAAACACAGTAGGTACCAACCACACTTCATGTATTTCCAATAAATTTTTAGCTAATGGCATTTATTTATTTTATTTTTTTTTTGTTTCATTAGTTTACTTTTAAACTATTATTGATTTGGATGGAAACAGTGAGTCCCACTAAAGTACAAGTCAAGGAACAGTCAGCGTCTCACCTTATAGCCCTATTATAACCTGTCTTAATTAGACAGATAAGCCTACTAAGCTGCTTTTATTCTCAGTGTTATCTATCTCACTAATACTATCCGCTGGGTCATCTGAATACACGTATACCATGTTTTATGATTCTGTTTTATTATTAGTGCTTGTAGTGAGATTAATTAATTTTATAGGTATATCCACCAGAATTGTTTTCAATCAACTGTTTTCATTATTCTTCCTCTTTGAAAGCTGTCATTTCCATTTTTCTGCCTGTTACTAATAACCAACGAGGTTCTAAGGGTCCATTTACACAGGAAGATTATCGGACAGATTATCTGCCAAAGATTTGAAGCCAAAGCCAGGAATGGATTTGAAAAGAGGAGAAATCTCAGGCTTTCCTTTATGACCTGATCTCTGTCTATAGTCTGTTTCTGGCTTTGGCTTCAAATGTTTTGCAGATAATCTGTCAGATAATCTTTCTGTGTAAATGGACCCTTACTGTGATGATTTTCGAACAGTTTCCCCCCTCCAGGCGTGATATTGATACATCATGCCGGGCAGTGAAAAACTTCCATTACAGGTGGGAATAAGCCTTATGGGTATGTGCACACTACGGAATTCTCACAAAGATTTCAAGCAGATTCCACTTGATGTTCCGTCCGTCCGATAGACTCAATGATATTTTCCGGCAAATTCTGTCTGCCCAAATAATTGACATGTCAATGACTTGGTCTGGGACTTACGTTTGTGAAAAGCACTGATTCAAATAGGTGACAAGGACGCACAATGGCTTAATAATTTTTTTGTGGCACGGATCATGTCCCCAAAATGGATCGGTAACACCTGATGTGTGAATGGGGCCATAGAAATCAATGAGTCTGCATGTGTGAAAGGGGCCATAATGTCTCATCCGAATATAACAATTTTTAGGATCCAATTTGCACCACATGATGGAATAATCTGCAAGTTTGGTTCTATTATGAAGTAAGTAATTGGGGGATGGTCCTATCAGGTTCTGACCTCCTATATACCATATATAACCTTGGTCTATTAACCCTTGCTAGCTATTAGTCTTTCTTGTAAAGCGTGCTAAGCACCCTTTTGTGTCTTTATTCTCTGTCTGTTATACCTGGTTACCTGACTTTGGCGTATTGTACCTTTGACCTCACTATTTGGATCTTAGTTTTGTACGGCGTTGCTCATTTGGTTTTGACCTTGGCTTGTTTTACTAGCCTTTTCTATGTTCATCCTGTCTTTGTTTCTTTATCGCAGGTTAGGAACTGTCAGCCAGTTCCCCACAGTCACCTAGGGCTGTCAGAGGCAAGTAGGTGGTGATAAATTCAGGGTTCACCATCTGTGTTCACTCCATCCCTTCCTTGGCTGAATACTATCTGCAATTGTAACACAATCATTTCAGGATGTTTATGAGAATCTCCTTGGCAACTATCAAGCACCAAACTACATCAAATTGGTTGACAACCTTCTTGTCGCAACCTTCTTCTTACAAAGTCATAAAGTGCAACATAACATCGAAAATTTATTTTTTGCATTTACATTTGGAGTTCTTTCCTGGAATCCCCCAATGCTAGCTTACTATTGCTGGACAGTAATCCGGGATGGACAAACAAAAATCAGCAGCGAAACACTTTTGTTTCAGTGTAACTAATTCTGCGGCTGCCAATTGAAGTGACTCTGTACCCACAATCTGCCCCCCCACCCCCACCCAAACTGCTTGTACCACTGGATAGCTACTTTTAAACCAAGATCTGTCCTGGGGTCCGTTCGGCAGGTGATGCAGTTATTGTCCTAAAAACCTACTTTTAAACTTGCAGCCCTGTGTCAAATTGGCGTGGCCTAGACCATCTGTGCCCTAGGCCTGCACCGCCTCTCCATCCCTCCTCCCCACACTCCTCATTATTAGGAATGCCTCTAGAACTATTTCTCCTATTCATCACCTGCCTGAACACTGCACATGTGCTGGATCCTTAAGGCCCATGTGCAGTGTTCAGACGGGTGATGAATAGGAAAAATCCTGCCCGGGGCATTCCTAATTGTCAAGAGAATGAGGAGGAGGGATGGAGGGGCGTCGCAATCCTAGGGCATGGGTACTCTAGGCCACAACAATTTGACACAGGGCTACAAGTTTAAAAGTTGTTTTTTTTAGGACAATAACTGAATCACCTGCCGAACGGACCCCAGGACAGATCTTGGATTAAAAGCAGTACAAGTGGTTTGGGGAGGCAGATTATGGGTACAGAGTCGCTTTAAATGCTTCTTAATTAGTAAACCTTACTCTCATGTTTCTCAAAATTTCAAAAATTTCTATGTGATACAGACCATCAGAAATCATATGTCCACTTAGCTGGAATGGGTTTACTATAATCACCTCAAATTTTCCAGGAAGCAAAACTTATATCAACAAAAAAATGTTGTCCAGTAATATCAATACCAGGTTTTCCAAAAAAACAACAACAACAACAAACTGTAAATTACCTTTAAGGCAACAAAAACATGGCTAATTCTCCCATGTAGCATTTTCAAGCTTCTTTTGTCCTTTCTATGAGCTTACCAGGAGTCTGATTAGAAGCACATTGGCATGTAACAATACAGCTCAGTAGGTTTAAACAGTTAATCCGTCCAGCAGCATTGAGTTTCTTAATCCCATCCTTTTAAATCCATTCAACCTCTTCGAAAAAGTTTCTGACTGTTACATGCAAGTTAAGTATCTTAAAACAGTTATGAATCTTAAATGGTAAAAGCCGTATACACATCAATGGTTGATAAAAGTTTGTGACAGTAGTACATATTCATAGAAGTGCTATACTACGGATACTATACCAAATAATAAGTGGAAGTAAGGCTAGGTTCACACTGCGTTTTTGCATTCCGTTCTTTTTATCCGTTTTTTTTACAAAAAACGGATGAAAAAAACGGATGCATTTTTTGTGCATCCGTTTTGATCTGTTTTTCCATTGACTTCCATTGTAAAAAAACCTGATACCTTTTTTTTAAAGAGAACCAATCACGGGCGAAAATGAATTTTTTTTTATTCCCTAATTAGATGTAAATCCTAATTTTAACAATATTTGTAAATATAATTAATTAATTTTAACCCTTTGAGGACCAGGCCCAAAATGACCCAGTGGACCGCGCAAATTTTGATCTTAGTGCTTTCGTTTTTCCCTCCTCCCCTTCTAAGAGCTCCAGCACTCTCAGTTTTCTATCTACATGCCATGTAAGTGCTTATTTTTTACAGGAATAGTTGTACTGTGTAATGGCGGCATTCATTTTACCATAACATGTATGATGGAATTCCAAAGATATTATTTATGAAGATATAAATTGGTGAAATCGTAAAAAAGAATGCAATATGGTAACGTTTGGGGGGCTCCTGTGTCTACGTAATGCAGTATATGGTAACAGCGACATGACACTATTATTCTATAGGTCAGCCCGAACACAACCATATGCAGGTTACACAGATTCTCTAATGTTATATATGTATTTTTTTTATGAAATCCTTTTTTTGGCAATTAAATATTAATAAAATGGGCCTATTGTGACGCTTATAACGGTTTTATTTTTTCACCTACGGGGCTGTATGGGGTGTCATTTTTTCCGACATGATCTCTAGTTTTTATTAATACCATATTTGTGAAGATCGGACGTTTTGATCACTTTTTATTGATTTTTTTTAATATATAATGTAACATAAAATCGGTAATCCGCGCACTTTTTCCCCTCTTTTCGTGTACACCGTTTACCGTTCGCAATGACGCTTATTATATTTTAATAGATCGGACAATTACGCACGCTACGGTATATTATATGTTTATCTATTTATTTATTTTTATATGTTTTATTTATATAATGGGAAAGGGGGGTGACTTAGACTTTTATTGGGGGAGGGGTTTTGGGGTAGTGTGTTGGTGTTTTGAACTTTTTTTTTTTTACACTTTTGAAGTCCCTTTGGGGGACTTCTACATACACTACTTTGATTTCTACACTGATGATTGATATGCCATAGGCATAGCATTGATCAGTGTTATCGGCGATCTGCTCATTGAGCCGGCCTGTGCAGGCTTAGTGCAGCAGATCGCCGATCGGACCGCACGGAGGCAGGTGAGAGACCTCCGGCAGTCCGTTTCAACGATCGGGACCCCCGCAGTCACACTGCGGGGGTCCCGATCGGTAAGTGACAGGGGACTCCTCCCGCCGCGGTCGTTTAAGGGGTTAGTGACACGCGGCAGCGCAATCGCTGCAGCGTGTCATTACCGGTGAGGTCCCGGCTGCTGATTGCGGATCTTCATGAAGTCTATTTATGAAGATACAGACTGTCTTTACAGTCTGTATCTTCTACTTTACCTAATCCTCTGTTCTGTGCAGCAAGGCCGGCGCCGCCATCTTGATGACGTAACTTGCGTTCCAGCGGTGGAACGCAAAGACGTAATCAAGATGGCGGCGCCGGCCCTGCTGCATCGGCACGAAGTAGTAGGTAAGGCATAAGATACAGACTGCAAAGGCAGTCTGTATCTTCATAAATAGACTTCATGAAGATACAGACTGCCTTTACAGTCTGTATCTTCTACTTTACCTAATCCTCTGTTTCTGTGCAAGCAAGGCCAGGCGCCGCCATCTTGATGACGCAACTTGCGTTCCAACGGTGGAACGCAAATTACGTCATCAAGATGGCGGCGCCCGGCCTTGCTTACACAGATACGAAAGAGTAGGTAAGGCATAAGATACAGACTGCAAAGGCAGTCTGTATCTTCATAGATAGACTTAGGGAAAGATATACTTTAATATTAGGGACAGTGAAATTTAGATGATAGGTTCTCTTTAACGTACACAAAAGTAGTGTCAGCTACGTTTTTGTGTCCATCAAAAAACGTTTTTACAATGGAAGTCAATGGAAAAATGAATCAAAACAGATGCACACAAATGCATCCGTTTTTTTTCCAACCGTTTTTTGCAAAAAATGGATAAAAAAAAAAACAGATTGCAAAAACACAGTGTGAACCTAGCCTTATGCCTTTTTAATAAGTTCTTGAGGGTTAAAAGCAGCCCTGGCACACAAACCCTAGCAGCCCGCATACAATATTGCTTCCCAAATCCAAATCACAGAAAAATAACAACATATCAGGCCATGTTCACACAACATATGTTTAGCATAAATCACGGCCGTTGTTGCAATTTGCAACAATGGTCGTGATTTATGCTAAACATACGTTGTGTTTCAATGGATGGAATCCCGGCCAAAGCGTATAACACATAGTAGATGCTCTGGCTCTGGGATTCCATGCAGCTGCACGAAAAACTGACATGTCAGTTCACACAATGGCCAGAGCCGCACGCTCCATTGTGTGCAGTGGGAAATTGGGATGCAGGAGCACACAGGTGCACCCCGCATTCAAAATCACCTGAAATTAACTTCATCCGGCCGGTACTGCAGGATGATCTTCTCTGACACCGGCCGGGTCACAGAATGGCCAGTCTTATACCATGTGTGAACATGGTCTCAAACTCCAAACCAATCCCAACCTAACCATCAAGACAAGGAAAACAAAAGTGGAACATAGTACAGCTAGTAATACAAGGACAGGCACACACCCGCTTTCTCAGCCAAGTGTACGCTGCCACTATATAAATACCCATGCAGTTTGGAATTGACCATTGGACTATACATAAAGCCACGGCGCAAGACTCCCAAAAGAGCTCCAAGGACCTCACCAGTGTCTTTCTTGGACGTTTGTTCACACTAGGCTTAAAAATCAGCGACTGACACCTTTATCAAGCTCCTCCTCACTGCCCAGAATGGGAGCTTGATAAAGGTGTCAGTCCGATACCGAAACGCGGCACTCATTTTAAGCCTAGTGTGAACAAACACCCAAGAAAGATACTCGTGAGGCAGTAGCGTAATTTGGTGGGGGCAGAGGGGTGGCTGCTCCCGGGCCTACACAGGCAGGGGCCCACTGAAGATTTGTCCAGTTAATGCTGTCCGCAGAAGCTATTGCTTTTGCAGACAGACTGAACAAATGTCTATTGGCTGTAGGTGCCCCCAGGCCAGAAACCAGTGCTCCTGGGGGGCCCACACGACTACTGAATGTTGTGTCCAACCATTTAGTTGTATGCGCTTGTATGCGAGGAGAACATACAGTTAAATGCAGCAGGATGATTGACAAGGCGAGGAAAGCATTGGCTTCCCACCCTGCCAATCACTGTTGTGGCCAGAAGAGGCCGTTCATTCCCTTAGAGCTGTGGAACATGAGTGATGTCTGTCGTGTGCTCACAGAGCAGGGAGAGAGTTGACATGAGAAGTTTACAGTACTGCAACCACACAGCAGGTAAGTATGTCTTTTTTTTCTTAGTTATAGAGGAGGAGACTTATGTGGGTTGGTGGGGCTAACTCCTGGGAAGGATGTTATCTATGATGGTTGGGGTATGGGATGTGCAGGCTAAATGAAAAGGGGGTACCTAATTTGGAGGTACAGTCTACTCACAGTGGTAGTGGCGGTGGTGGTGGTTGTCTAACCACCAGGATTACCAGATAAATTACTGCTGGGGGAGGGGGGTGGCTGCATGGAGAATACATACCGGGGGGGGGGGGGATTACCTACATGAGATGGTGCTGGAGGGGATTCCTAAATACTAGATAGATGCACAGAGGGGAGTCTAACTTCTATATGAGGGCACAAAGGGCCCTAACTACTACTACATGGAAACAGAGGGAAATTATTACTATATTGGGGCACAGAAGGCCTAACTACCATATGGGTGCACAGAGAAGCTGAATTTCAACATTAAGGTACAGAGGGGCCTGATTACTATATGGGGGTGCACAGGTAGGTCCTATCTTCTAAATACTACATGAAGTTGTCTGCTCTCATATGCCCTGTACACCAGGATTATCGGGGCCGATTTCTCCTTAATTTTCCATGTATTGTCATGTATTGTTTCTATGGATAAATAAAGTAATTATTCCATTTAGTTACGTTGCAGTAGTATGTGGCTTTTTTGTATATAGGTAATTTAGTATAGTTCCCTTGAACTGCATGGAACAATTTATTGTTATTACCCAGCAATTGTACTATACATTACTCTATTAGTACTGCGGGTATATCCTTCGGGTGTTGCTAATTTGGTCATTGACCATCAGCTATGGTGCAGATATTAGACAGATAGATATGAGATAAACAGATAGATATAAGATAA
This sequence comes from Dendropsophus ebraccatus, assembly GCF_027789765.1. Classification (NCBI taxonomy): domain Eukaryota; kingdom Metazoa; phylum Chordata; class Amphibia; order Anura; family Hylidae; genus Dendropsophus; species Dendropsophus ebraccatus. Next base: position 124,040,431 of record NC_091460.1, on the reverse strand, counting down.
AGAGATAGAAGAATGGATGGATGGCTAGATAGAAAACAGAAACAGCGCCATAGCTTTCTCTATGTTGTTTGTGGTATTACAACTTGGTTCCATTCTCTTATAGTGGAACTGAGCTGCACTACCACATCCAAGCTTTGGAGGAGAGTGGCGCTGTTTCTGAAAAAAGGCAGCTATGTTTTTGCAATACTGGATAACCCCTTTAATTTTTACATGGTTATATATGTGAAATGTAGAAAGTCTTTTCCCACTGTTCTCAGTCCCTGTTCACTATGAATAATGTAGTAGAAAATACCCTTTATTATTCGGAAAGCATTGTCATCTACTCAGGTTCCCTATGGGTAACATAATCGGTTGGGGGCCCACTGAGACTCACTCACTCCCCCTAGGCTGAACCCCTAGCTACGCCCCTGTCGTGAGGTCCTTGGAGTTCTTTTGGGAGTCCTGAGCCGTGGCTGTATGTATGGTCCAATGGTCAATTCCAAACTGTATTTTCGTGCTATGGCATCAGGACGGGTGTCGGGAGCAGAGATCCATAAAAAACGTTATGCAGAGATCCATAAAAAACGTTATGTCAGAGAGACATGTCAAAAGTTTCGATTGGTCCGTGTGTTCAGACCCTGACTGATCATGAGGAAGAGCAGGGAGAGGACCGAGCTACTGGTCAGTTTAATCCCTGCTCTGTGTCAGTGAAAAAAGTCATTCTCATAGGCTTTCATTATAAGTCTGACCAATCATGTGACAGAGCTGGGAGAGGACTGTGTGCTGAATGTGGACTACTCCCTGCTCGTTCTCACATTTGGTCAGGTTCTGGACACTCAAGCCCAGACCGATCAAAACCTTTGACATGTCTCTCCGACATAACAAAAAAAAGTTCAAAAGCGCCCAGGGAATAGATACTTAGTAGAAGGGAACAGAGTGAGGATGCACACTGTGTCGCTGGTATTCCCGGTTACCAGTAAAAGGACATCGACAGGAGAAGATTTAGCAGCATCCAAGAAGAGCTTTATTGCATATCAAAGTATGTGCGACGTTTCGACCACACTCTGGTATTTATCATGCCTGACAAAGACCAGAGTGTTGTTGAAACGTTGCATATACTTGGGCAGGCTCGGACTAGCCCACAAGGGAACAGGGGAATCCCCAGGAGGGCCCTACCTCTTGGTGGGCCCCTGGCAGGAGGTGGGCATCTCTGTCTGACTCTTTCTACCAGAGAATAAAAACAATTTCTATGCTATAGAAGCACAGACAAATATATTTAAGGTACCATGTGTCTTCTTGACCTAACAGCATCTAACAGTGTCAGCAGTTTGGAACACGAATTACAGCTGACAGAAGTCTCGTAACAAATGACAGGCAGGCAGGGGAGTGTGGGAAGATAATAAAGAAACTATACTCACCAGTCCCCGTGCCCCTGGACCGCCCTCTCTCCCACAGCTGCTGAAAGTTTTTCAGTAATTTTTGAACAAATTCTGTGTATTTCACGGCCCCAGCTCAATGTCACATACTCGCCTGATGGATTGCCTGCTCAGCCAATCAATAACTGCAGCAGTGTCCATCCCCAGTCAGTGATTGGCTGAGCGGGCACATTAAGGAAGAGCTTCGGGGGCACAGGGATGGGTGAATATACTTTCTTTATTATGTTCCTGCACCCCCCTGCCTACCTGAGATTTGTTAGTTTCATGGGACTTCTCCTTTCAAGGAACCTAAGTGGCAAGTTATGCTGTGTATGGCCTCTAGGGGTCTCACTACTTATATTGTTCATATTGGTCAACTGTACTTTGATATCTTGTTTGTTGTGGTTCAGTAGTTTACCTCATGTGTAATGGCAGCTAGCTGGGGCACTGAATAAAATGTCTGCTACTCACTACTCTGCCTGAGCCTCTGGATAAAGAACCCACTAACAGAACAAGGGGATATCAAGCGGAAAAAAAAAATCTGTCAAATCAACTGGTGTCAGAAATTTATAAAGATTTTTAATTTACTTTGACTAAATACCTCAAGTCTTCCAGTACTTATCAGCTGCTGTATGTCCTGCATGAAGTGGTGTATTTTTTCCAGTCTGACACATTGCTCTCTGCTGACACCTCTGTCCATGACAGGAACTTACTTTGGACAGTTCCTGACATGGATAGAGGTGGCAGCAGATATTAATGTGTCAGACTCAGGCCCGGACTGGTAATCTGGCAAGCCGGGCAAATGCCCGCTGGGCTGGCCAGATTACCAGTCTGTGGGCCGCCCGGGCTGCATAAAAAAAAAAAAATCACCGCCGCGGCCCGTTTCTCTTTCCGGTCCGCCTCTGCCCGTTCCGGTCACCGCAGCCCGCCTCTGCCCGCTCCGGTCACCGCTGCCCGCTCGGTCCGCCTCCTGTCACCGGATCACAGCCTCTGCCCGCTCCGGTCACTGCAGCCCGCTCGGCCCGCCCCTGACGTGCTCCGCTAATCCAATCAACGTGGAGCAGCGTGTGGCCGCTGCGGCCGGCCGTACATGCACCGCAGCGGCCCCACGCTGCTCCACGTTGATTGGATTAGCGCACGTCAGGGGCGGGCCGAGCGGGCTGCAGTGACCGGAGCGGGCAGAGGCTGTGATCCGGTGACAGGAGGCGGACCGAGCGGGCAGCGGTGACCGGAGCGGGCAGAGGCGGGCTGCGGTGACAGGAGGCCACAGGAGCGAGCTGCGGTGACAGGAGGCCACAGGAGCGAGCTGCGGTGATAGGAGGTAACAGGAGCGGGCTGCAGTGACCGGGGGCCATCTATAAAGGAGGGGGGAGAAGAGAGAGGGGGACATCTATAAAGGAGGGGGGACATCTATAAAGGAGGGGGGAGAAGAGAGAGGGGGACATCTATAAAGGAGGGGGGACATCTATAAAGGAGGGGGGAGAAGAGAGAGGGGGCCATCTATAAAGGAGGGGGGAGAAGAGAGAGGGGGACATCTATAAAGGAGGGGGGACATCTATAAAGGAGGGGGGAGAAGAGAGAGGGGGCCATCTATAAAGGAGGGGGGAGAAGAGAGAGGGGGACATCTATAAAGGAGGGGGGAGAAGAGAGAGGGGGACATTTATAAAGGAGGGGGGAGAAGAGAGAGGGGGCCATCTATAAAGGAGGGGGGAGAAGAGAGAGGGGGGACATCTATAAAGGAGGGGGGAGAAGAGAGAGGGGGGACATCTATAAAGGAGGGGGGACATCTATAAAGGAGGGGGGAGAAGAGAGAGGGGGCCATCTATAAAGGAGGGGGGAGAAGAGAGAGGGGGACATCTATAAAGGAGACGGGAGAAGAGAGAGGGGGACATTTATAAAGGGGGGGGGAGAAGAGAGAGGGGGGACATCTATAAAGGAGGGGGGAGAAGAGAGAGGGGGGACATCTATAAAGGAGGGGGGACATCTATAAAGGAGGGGGGAGAAGAGAGAGGGGGCCATCTATAAAGGAGGGGGGAGAAGAGAGAGGGGGGCATCTATAAAGGAGGGGGGAGAAGAGAGAGGGGGGGCCATCTATAAAGGAGGGGCGAGAAGAGAGAGGGGGGACATTTATAAAGGAGGGGGGAGAAGAGAGAGGGGGGACATTTATAAAGGAGGGGGGAGAAGAGAGAGGGGGGACATCTATAAAGGAGGGGGGAGAAGAGAGAGGGGGGACATCTATAAAGGAGGGGGGAGAAGAGAGAGGGGGCACATCTATAAAGGAGGGGGGAGAAGAGAGAGGGGGGACATCTATAAAGGAGGGGGGACATCTATAAAGGAGGGGGGAGAAGAGAGAGGGGGGACATCTATAAAGGAGGGGCGAGAAGAGAGAGGGGGGACATTTATAAAGGAGGGGGGAGAAGAGAGAGGGGGGACATTTATAAAGGAGGGGGGAGAAGAGAGAGGGGGGACATCTATAAAGGAGGGGGGAGAAGAGAGAGGGGGGACATCTATAAAGGAGGGGGGAGAAGAGAGAGGGGGCACATCTATAAAGGAGGGGGGAGAAGAGAGAGGGGGGACATCTATAAAGGAGGGGGGACATCTATAAAGGAGGGGGGAGAAGAGAGAGGGGGGACATCTATAAAGGAGGGGGGAGAAGAGAGAGGGGGGACATCTATAAAGGAGGGGGGAGAAGAGAGAGGGGGACATCTATAAAGGAGGGGGGAGAAGAGAGAGGGGGACATCTATAAAGGAGGGGGGGGGGGGAGAAGAGAGAGGGGGCCATCTATAAAGGAGAGGGGAGAAGTGAGGGGGGCCATCTATAAGGGAGGGGGAGAAGAGAGAGGGGGCACATCTATAAGGGAGGGGGAGAAGAGACTGTATGAGGTGATAGTGATATATGTACAGTGGAAGTTATTTAGTAGCAGCGGTGGTGTTTGTCAGTATGTGATGGTATTAGTCAATGTGCGGTGGTATTAGCTAGTGTGCGGTGGTATTAGTCAGTGTGCGGTGGTATTAGTCAGTGTGTGGTGGTATTAGTCAGTGTGTGGTGGTATTAGTCAGTATGTGTTGGTGGTGTTAAACTGAGCACAGTGACCGAGGGTAGAAGCAGTCTGTCTCTGTACGCTGTGTAGTGGTGACGACCTGTAACTGCAGCTCAGCTACACAGTACAGAGACAGAAGCTTCTGACCCCATTTACTGTGTTATTATCTGTAATTCCAGTCATGGCCGTGATGATACAACATGTAGCCGCGTTGCGCTCACAACATCGTCTCATAACTTATCACCGCACGGCGAGTGGGCCTGTGTGCTCGGAAATGCCAGGGCTGATTTTTAGTCCCAGTCCGGCCCTGGTCAGACTGGAAAGAATATACCACTTCCTGCTGGACATACAGCAGCTAATAAGTACTGGAAGAATGGAGATTTTTTTTGATAGAAGTAAAGTACAAATTTCTGGCACCAGTTTATTTGAAGTAATTTTTTTTGCTGGAGCACCCCTTTAATACTGTGGACTATTTTACTTTTAAACAATTTGACAACCCCTTTTGTACAGTCAATGCAGTTTCTCCAGTGATCAACAAATCGGGTGATGACCGATTTCCTATGACAGCCTGGGAAATGTGGTCTTACATGTCACCCATACTGTCTTTACTCTGGAGGATTTCCAGGTAGGGATCCCCTCCTTCTCTATTCATTTCAGCAGCTTTATTTATAATACTCTTTGGCTGCCCTTTCAACATACAACAAAATCAGATTGTCAACCATCTCCTACATGTTAAGAAATCCGCCGTATATAACCGTATACCAGTGGTTTTCTAAACTGTGTATAGAAATGTCTGTGAACCACAATGATGTCGTGTTTTCAGTCATCATCATAAGCTTTACAGTAATGGAGGAGCTTTATTAATCTGTGAGACACAAAACACGGTCTGATTTGCCCATAGCAACCAATCACAGCTCACCTTTCATATATTAACAAGCTCTTATAAAATTAAAGCTGAGCTTTGATTGGTTGCTATGGGCCTGTTATACTGTCTAAGTTGCGCATGGCAACCAATCACAGTTAAGCTTTTATTTTACCAGAGTAATTTGAGAAATGAAAGCTGAGCTGTGATTGGTTGCTATGGGCCTCATCACATTATATTATTTAGTGTTCTTAGTGAGGCCTAACCATAAGCTGTTTGCTTGGTTACAAGTGGGTTTAGTGACCTCTGCAGTAGAAGTGCATCACCAGTCATTAATGGGTTAATGCTTCAGATGTGTTTGCCTGCAGTAACCATGGCAACCGTGGACTGTGATGACAAGCGCTTATGTCATAAAGAAGGTTCCATAAAGCACTGCACCGCGCCCTGATCAGTGCCATCTTGGATGCGCCAGAGGACCTTGAGCTTGACTACTTTACTGCCCCCTACACGTAATTTGGAGGTTCTGGCAGGGGAAAAGGGGTGGTCTGCTTTAGACTATCCCTTTATCGAGTCTCCACCTTCTTGAGAAGTGGACCTGGATCTGTGAGGGAGAAGAGATACATCCGCCTGGCCATCAATAAGGTGACAGATATCGCAGTCAGATCTCTCTTACATCCAGTTTATTATATGTATATTATGGTATTACCCTCTAAGCCCAGGGGAGGGGCAACTCTCCAGCCATGGCTCCCTCAAGGTTTCCCCCACAGGGGTTTTCCTCACCTGAGTGCTGGAGGGTGACTCTTCGTGAGTCGGGGGTCTGCCATTTTCAGTGTCATGTAATTTTAAATAAAATTGGGCCCCTTTGACACCTGATTACAATGTGTTGTGTTTTTATTTTGCATCTTTGGTTTAACTTGGGAGTTGGGGATCCATCACATATTGCAGATTCATAAAGCCGGACATCTGCCTGCTACACAGATCTATCACCTGCACAATGAGAGCTAGAAGGATGGAGCAGTGGATATTAGAACTCCTGCATGTATGTGCGTATACCTGGATTAAAGGGAAACTGAAATCTTGAAGAAAAAAACATGCATCGCAAGGTTTATACCTACATCTGCTTGGCAAATGGTTTTATCAAGTGACAGGGTCACACCAATCATAGCAATATGGACAACACCATAAATATACATCATATATACATAACCCAGTGGCTCTTGTGTGTGTGGGCAGCATCAGGGGCAAGGCAGAGTATTGTGCCCCCACACCCATACATCCAGGTGTGGCCTAGGTAGCTGCCTCCCCCTGCAAAAACCACAGGATAGGGGATATCAAGCTGATTGGTGGGGGCCCAGTAATCACGAGAATGTGGGGAACGTGTCCTCCTTAAATAAACAGTGGGGACAGTGCTCCATTAATTCTCTATAGATCTTGTTATCCCTTATCCTGTGAATAACCTTGGGAGAGGGGTATGTTCTCATGTACTATATGGCTAGACTCAGACTTTTTTCAGAAATATGTCATATGGCATTTTTGGGGTTCAAAAATGCAGAGACCAGATGTTAGTTGATAGTCAGTGGGGAAAAGCGAAACACAAGACCCATAGGACATTTTTCTGCTATGGTGTTATTTTTTTTCTGTGATTTGTCACAGGCTTCTATATGGAAATTTAGTGTTTTTTCCCCAGTTCTTCAACATAAAACCAGGAATCACATGATAACGAATCACATGACTTGTACCAAAAAAAACCCACAGGGGATAAAATGCTAATAATAATTTACACTAAAATGAGAACATGGCAGAAAAAGTGCCAGAAAAAAACACCAAAAAGCAGGAAGATGTGCAACAGTCTTTTTCTTGGTTCACATTTGTAGTGAATTCAGTAGAATTAAATTGGTACTCCGGCAAATTTTTTTTCTTTCAAGTCAACTGGTGTATAAAGATTTGTATTTAACTGTTATTTAAAAAAAACAAAACAAAAAAAAACAGCTGCTGTATGTCCTGCAGGAAGTGGTGTATTCTCTCCAGTGCTGCCACCTCTGTTCATGACACGAACTGTCCAGAGCAGAAGAGGTTTTCTATGGGGATTTGCTACTGCTCTGGACAGTTCCTGTCATGGACAGAGGTGGCAGCAGGGACTGTGCACTGTGTCAGCCTGAAAAGAACACAGCACTTCCTGCAGAACATACAGCAGCTGATAAGTAATGGAAGACTTTTAAATAGAAGTAATTTACAAATCTATATAACTTTAAGACCAGTTGGTTTGAGAAGGAAAAACTTTTTTGCCAGAGTACCCCTTTAAATTAAATATAAAAGTCAATTAGCTTGACAGTGGAAACTTAAACTAGACAATGTAAAAAAAGTCTCGTTCACATCACGTTTTTATTCTTTTTGCTCCATGACCTCCATTCCTTTCCATATAGTTATGATGGAGGCCACTTTATACCATCTGTTCTACTTCATACTGCAATACCTCCCATTCCTGCTTTTTTTAATCACACCCCTTTTTCTATTTTATGAATAAAAATTAATAAATAAACATACTGTGGTACCTTAGTTTAAAGGGGAACTCCAGGTAGAGGTTAAAAAAATGAAACTTCTGCAGAAGCATATAGCATTACTTACCTATCTTACCTATTTTTGAAACTACCAAAAATCCATTTGTTTTGGGGGGTTTTGTTCTGTTTTGTGTTTCTGCACTTCCTGGTTTATCAGTTGTACACAGTACTACAGGTTCCAGAATGCAATGCTTTCCCTCCACCCTGCACCCCGCCCAAAGCTGTTGCAGAACATCTAGGCTGTGTTCATACATTGTAGTTTCATTGTGTTACTGAATTATTTGCAGTAATTTATGATTTCATTGTGGTCCCACCCGCACAGCGCACAGTTACTACCTGTAACACCACACAGCACACTGTATTCTCTACCTGTAACACCACACAGCACACTGTATTCTCTACCTGTAACACCACACAGCATGCTGTATTCTCTACCTGTAACACCACACAGCACACTGTATTCTCTACCTGTAACACCACACAGCACACTGTATTCTCTACCTGTAACACCACACAGCACTGTATTCTCTACCTGTAACACCACACAGCACACTGTATTCTCTACCTGTAACACCACACAGCACGCTGTATTCTCTACCTGTAACACCACACAGCACACTGTATTCTCTACCTGTAACACCACACAGCACGCTGTATTCTCTACCTGTAACACCACACAACACACTGTATTCTCTACCTGTAACACCACACAGCACGCTGTATTCTCTACCTGTAACACCACACAGCACGCTGTATTCTCTACCTGTAACACTACACAGCACACTGTATTCTCTACCTGTAACACCACACAGCACACTGTATTCTCTACCTGTAACACCACACAGCACACTGTATTCTCTACCTGTAACACCACACAGCACACTGTATTCTCTACCTGTAACACCACACAGCACGCTGTATTCTCTACCTGTAACACCACACAGCGCGCTGTATTCTCTACCTGTAACACCACACAGCGCCCTGTATTCTCTACCTGTAACACCACACAGCACGCTGTATTCTCTACCTGTAACACCACACAGCACTGTATTCTCTATCTGTAACACCACACAGCACACTGTATTCTCTATCTGTAACACCACACAGCACCCTGTATTCTCTATCTGTAACACCAGACAGCATGCTGTATTCTCTACCTTTAACACCACACAGCACACTGTATTCTCTACCTATAACACCACACAGCACACTGTATTCTCTACCTGTAACACCACACAGCACGCTGTATTCTCTACCTGTAACACCACACAGCACACTGTATTCTCTATCTGTAACACCACACAGCACGCTGTATTCTCTACCTGTAACACCACACAGCACTGTATTCTCTACCTGTAACACCACACAGCACTGTATTCTCTACCTGTAACACCACACAGCACACTGTATTCTCTACCTGTAACACCACACAGCACACTTTATTCTCTATCTGTAACACCACACAGCACGCTGTATTCTCTACCTGTAACACCACACAGCACGCTGTATTCTCTATCTGTAACACCACACAGCACACTGTATTCTCTACCTGTAACACCACTCCGGCACTCACCGGATTCACCTGGATGCTGTTTATTTGCAAAGTTTCCCTGTATGCCATTGCCTTTGTATTTGGTGATTTTTGCAACTAAACAGCATCCAGCTGAATCCAGTGAGTGACGTTTCGCTATTATTTTCTACATCATTCCCTATCAGGGGATGATGGGGGTTGTGTTCATGTAACACTGCAGCCTTTAGGGGATCATGGGGGTTGTAGTCATATAACACTGCAGCTATGAGGGTATGATGGGGGTTGTGGTCATGTAACACTGCAGCTATGAGGGTATGATGGGGGTTGTGGTCATGTAACACTGCAGCTATGAGGGGGTTGTAGTCATGTAACACGCACCAGCTACCAGGGTATGATGGGGGTTGTAGTCATGTAACACACACCAGCTACCAGGGTATGATGGGGGTTGTAGTCATGTAACACACACCAGCTACCAGGGTATGATGGGGGGTTGTAGTCATGTAACACACACCAGCTACCAGGGTATGATGAGAGTTGTAGTCATGTAACACACACCAGCTATTAGGGTATAATGGGGGTTGTAGTCATGTAACACACACCAGCTACCAGGGTATGATGGGGGTTTTAGTCATGTAACATACAACAGCTATCAGGGTATAATGGGGGTTGTAGTCATGTAACACATACCAGCTACCAGGGTATAATGGGGGTTGTAGTCATGTAACACACACCAGCTACCAGGGTATAATGGGAGTTGTAGTCATGTAACACACACCAGCTACGAGGGTATGATGGGGGTTTTAGTCATGTAACACACACCAGCTAAAAGGGTATGATGGGGGTTGTAATCATGTAACACACACCAGCTACCAAAGGATAATGGGGGTTGTAGTCATGTAACACACACCAGCTATTAGGGTACGATGGGGGTTGTAGTCATGTAACACACACTAGCTACCAGGGTATGATGGGGGTTGTAATCATGTAACACATACCAGCTACCAGGGTATAATGGGGGTTGTAGTCATGTAACACACACCAGCTACCAGGGTATAATGGGGGTTTTAGTCATGTAACACACACCAGCTACCAGGGTATGATGGGGGTTGTAGTCATGGAACACACCAGCTACCAGGGTATGATGGGGGTTTTAGTCATGTAACACACACCAGCTACCAGGGTATAATGGGGGTTTTAGTCATGTAACACACACCAGCTACCAGGGTATAATGGGGGTTTTAGTCATGTAACACACACCAGCTACCAGGGTATAATGGGGGTTTTAGTCATGTAACACACACCAGCTACCAGGGTATAATGGGGGTTTTAGTCATGTAACACACACCAGCTACCAGGGTATAATGGGGGTTTGGGAAATACTAGCAGCACTCAGCAGCCTGACAGACAGCACATTGATGATGACACTCACTGACAGAGTTGCTGCTGCTCCTTTTCATAGTCCAGTCCCTGGTAGGAGGCCTCCAGCTGCCGCCATCACTCCCCCTCCTCCCTCCTCACACACAGCAGGAGAGGGGGAGGGGCCGTCAGCAGCTCCATGCAGCATGTGAGTGTGAGGAGAAAACCAGCCTGGGCCAGAGGCGGCATCCGGGGGCTGATAGGGCCGCACTTGCCAGGTACTAATGGTCTGGGAAGTGCCTGTGTGGCCCGAGGGCGCTGTCAGGAAGGCAGGAGAGGGGAAAGGAACAAACCCCTGCTGGAGGAGGAGGGCGCACCTGCAGACAGAACATCTAACAGCAGGAGCGCCCCCTGTTGCAACCGCACTGGCTGCACACCCATAAGGCCGGCCCTGCATCACGCCCTGCCCCCTGTCTGCATCATCAGCCTGTGCTCAGCAAACACACACAATGTGAGACAGAGGCATGGAAGATTTGTCTCCTAAGGGGGGAGAGCAGAAGGAGCAGGAGACAATGTGCATTTGCACAGGGGCCACTTTTTTCCACTTTCTGGATTTCTATCAGCTACCAGTGTGGCAGAACTGTACAGATACAGTAATACATTGTATAGAAACATCTATATAACTTTTAATGTACTTTTAATAGAAAACAAGTTTTTCTTATCCGGGGTTCCCCTTTAAGAGTAACTTGGTTTAAGAGTATGTATACAGTGAGCACAGGAGAGGAGGAGGTGGTATATAGGTGTACAGTGTGGTATATGGCAGCACATGTGTATGTATACAGTGAGCACAGTAGAGGAGGTGGTATATACTGTAGGTGTATATTGTGGTATATAGCAGCACATGTGTAAGTATACAGTGAGCACAGTAGTGGAGGAGGTGGTATATAGGTGTATAGTGTGGTATATAGCAGCACATGTGTATGTGTAGTAGTGGAGGAGGTGGTATATAGGTATACAGTGTGGTATATGGCAGCACATGTGTATGTATACAGTGAGCACAGTAGTGGAGGAGGTGGTATATAGGTGTATAGTGTGGTATATAGCAGCACATGTGTATGTGTACAGTTAGCATAGTAGAGGAGGGGGGTATATAGCAGTATAGTGTATATGGCAGCACATGTGTATGTATACAGTGAGCACAGGAGAGGAGGAGGTGGTATATAGGTGTATAGTGTGGTATATAGCAGCACATGTGTATGTATACAGTGAGCACAGTAGGGGAGGAGGTGGTATATAGGTGTATAGTGTGGTATATAGCAGCACATGTGTATGTGTAGTAGTGGAGGAGGTGGTATATAGGTATACAGTGTGGTATATGGCAGCACATGTGTATGTATACAGTGAGCACAGTAGTGGAGGAGGTGGTATATAGGTATACAGTGTGGTATATGGCAGCACATGTGTGTGTATACAGTGAGCACAATAGAGGAGGAGGTGGTATATAGGTGTATAGTGTGGTATATAGCAGCACATGTGTATGTGTACAGTGAGCACAGGAGAGGAGGAGGTGGTATATAGGTGTATAGTGTGGTATATGGCAGCACATATGTATGTGTAGTAGTGGAGGAGGTGGTATATAGGTATACAGTGTGGTATATGGCAGCACATGTGTATGTATACAGTGAGCACAGTAGTGGAGGAGGTGCTATATAGGTATACAGTGTGGTATATGGCAGCACATGTGTATGTATACAGTGAGCACAGTAGTGGAGGAGGTGGTATATAGGTATATAGTGTGATATATGGCAGCACATGTGTATGTATACAGTGAGCACAGGAGAGGAGGAGGTGGTATATAGGTGTATAGTGTGGTATATAGCAGCACATGTGTATGTATACAGTGAGCACAGTAGGGGAGGAGGTGGTATATAGGTATATAGCAGTATAGTGTATATGGCAGCACATGTGTATGTATACAGTGAGCACAGTAGTGGAGGAGGTGGTATATAGGTGTATAGTGTGGTATATGGCAGCACATGTGTATGTATACAGTGAGCACAGTAGTGGAGGAGGTGGTATATAGGTATACAGTGTGGTATATGGCAGCACATGTGTGTGTATACAGTGAGCACAGTAGAGGAGGAGGTGGTATATAGGTATACAGTGTGGTATATAGAAGCACATGTGTAAGTATACAGTGAGCACAGTAGTGGAGGAGGTGGTATATAGGTGTATAGTGTGGTATATAGCAGCACATGTGTATGTGTAGTAGTGGAGGAGGTGGTATATAGGTATACAGTGTGGTATATGGCAGCACATGTGTATGTATACAGTGAGCACAGTAGTGGAGGAGGTGGTATATAGGTGTATAGTGTGGTATATGGCAGCACATGTGTATGTATACACTGAGCACAGGAGAGGAGGAGGTGGTATATAGGTGTATAGTGTGGTATATAGCAGCACATGTGTATGTGTACAGTGAGCATAGTAGAGGCCCTAGGGGGGTATATAGCAGTATAGTGTATATGGCAGCACATGTGTATGTATACAGTGAGCACAGTAGAGGAGGAGGTGGTATATAGGTGTATAGTGTGGTATATAGCAGCACATGTGTATGTATACAGTGAGCACAGTAGAGGAGGAGGTGGTATATAGGTGTATAGTGTGGTATATAGCAGCACATGTGTATGTATATAGTGAGCACAGTAGGGGAGGAGGTGGTATATAGGTATATAGCAGTATAGTGTATATGGCAGCACATGTGTATGTATATAGTGAGCACAGTAGTGGAGGAGGTGGTATATAGGTATACAGTGTGGCATATGGCAGCACATGTGTATGTATACAGTGAGCACAGTAGAGGAGGAGTGGTATATAGCAGTATAGTGTGGTATATGGCAGCACATGTGTGTGTATACAGTGATCACAGTAGAGGAGGAGGTGCTATATAGGTATATAGTGTGATATATGGCAGCACATGTGTATGTATACAGTGATCACAGTAGAGGAGGAGGTGGTATATAGGTGTACAGTGTGGTATATAGCAGCACATGTGTATGTATACAGTGAGCACAGGAGAGGAGGGGGCTGGAGCCCAGGCAGGAGGAGGAGGAGCACACACTGACAGGGTAGGAGGCGGCTGTGCTGCTGCCGGCTCTTGTGTCTGCTGCTGCTGCTGCTGCTGCTATCAGTCTGGCCGCTCTACATCACCCGGGAGGGCGGGACGGATCAGGATTAAGCTGTCACATAGGGCATAACATGAAGTGACGTCCACTCTGCCAGGATAAGTGACAGCCGCTCTGCCTCCATACACACAGCACATAGAGACGGATGATGTGCCCTCTCCGGTGTGTACACACTCCTATCTGCACCCTGCACCGGCTCTGACCGAGCTCCCTCATCCACACGGAGCAGCACACAGTGACTGGGAATCCCTGGGCTCCGGGCCTGGCTCCGGCTTCCAGCTGGCTCCCTCCCGGGCTCTGAGTCCTGATCTCCCCCACAGCCAGCTCGGGGATCTGCCCTCATGCACCCGCACCATGTCCGGGAAGCATTACAAGGGGCCGGAGGTCAGCTGCTGCATCAAGTACTTCATCTTCGCCTTCAATGTCATCTTCTGGGTGAGTGTGAACACTGCCCTACAGGGGAACCGCTCTCCACTCGGGGGAGTCTCCATGTAACTCGCGTGGATCTGTGTGCATGCTGTTATATTACAGTCAGGGGGATTCTGGATTGTTGTCACTGTAGGATGTGTGTGTATATATATATATCTCTACCAGTGCTCAGGCTCTCCAGTGTTGTGTCATCTGAGGTGACTTCATCCACAACCTGCAGCTCCCTGGTGAGTCCATCTATCTCCAGCACTAGGGGCACATTGGGGGGGACTAGGGGGGCTCTGTGTGTAGCCCCAGTAGTAAAGAGGTTCTGGGAGTTTAATAAATACAAGGAACTGAAGGAGAATATTTTGTGTACGTAAAGTGCTGCGGAATCTGTCGACGCTATATTAATAAAAAATATTATTATTATGGTCTACCATTCTGGCCAATGTTATATGGGGCAGACAACTCATAGGGCAGCATGTAGTACAGGTAAAGGTTACCCAGTGCCATCACATAGATGTTATATGGGGCAGACAACTCATAGGGCAGTACCCCGTGCCGTCATATAGATGTTATATGGGGACAGAAGGCTCATAGGGCAGCATGTAGTACAGGTAGAGGTTACCCCGTGCCATCACATAGATGTTATATGGGGCAGACAACTTGTAGGGCAATATGTAGACGTAAGGTAGTGTCTACCCTGCGTCATCACATAGATGTTATATGGGACAGAAGGCTCATAGGGCAACATGTAGTATATGGTAGAGGTTACCCAGTGCCATCACATAGATGTTATATGGGGCAGACAACTCATAGGGAAGCATGTAGTATATGGTAGAGGTTACCCAGTGCCATCACATAGATGTTATATGGGACAGAAGGCTCATAGGGCAACATGTAGTATATGGTAGAGGTTACCCAGTGCCATCACATAGATGTTATATGGGACAGAAGGCTCATAGTCCAATATATAAAACAGGTAAAGGTTACCCAGTGCCATCACATCCATATTCTGTGGTATATAAAAAACTCATTGGGCTGTATGTAGTGCAGGAATTACCCAGTGCCATCACATAGATGTAATCTTGTAGGGCAATATGAAGTATGGTAGCGTTTTCCCTGCCCCCATCACATAGATGGTATATGGGACAGAAGATTTGTACGGCAGTATGTAGTACAGGTTAAGGTTACCCTTGTGTTGTCATATCCATTTTCTGTGTGGCAGAAGACTCAAAGGGCAGTATGTCCATACATCCATATGATCAGAGGTTGGTTGTAGTAGGTTATCTATGTACATGGGCAGAATTACTAATTCTGCCCATATATCGCGTGACTGCTTCTTTACAGTGTCGCCAAGATTCAAACACTTTCCCCCCTCCCGACATCATATTGATACATGATGCCAGTCGGGAAGAGAGACCACTACAAAGCTTCCCTGTCCATAGGATCCGTGGAATACAGGACGTGGGAATAAGCCCTTAGGATACAGTCACACATTAAGCAGTCTTTCAGGACTGTATATGATGTCTGAAATCATCCACAATCCAAAAAAATCAGTCCGTAATGTATCTGAATTGCATCCATAATCCGTATTTTTTGCGGATGAACAAAAAGGAGGAAGGTGATAGGTTGGAATGGTTTGTGTATGCTAAAGGCCCTATTCCACCGAACAATTATCGTCCGTATTCGGCCGATATCTGCCGCTACGAACGATAATCGTCCCGTGGAATAGAGTGCAACGATCAGCCGACATCGTTCATGTTGGCTGATCGTTGCAGTCGCTTGTTTTTCAACATGTTTAAAAACAAGCGACTGATATAGCAGCGATCTGCTGCTGTCGCTCCATTGAATAGGAGTGTCGGCAGCAGACGCTGCTATATCCTATGGGCTGCCCGGACGATCAGCGATCCCCTGGGCAGCCCCCCCGCAGCTCCCCGTCGCCCCCTCCCACACTCACCCGCTCGCTGCAGCCGCGTTGAATAGCGGCGGCAGCGAGCGGGGAACGAGGAGCAAACGAGCGCGGAGAGCGCTCGTTTGCTCCTCTAAACGACCGGTGTAATAGGCCCATAAGGCTATGTTTACACTGCGTATGAGACTGACCGTTCTGTGATCCGGCCGGTCTCTGAAAAGATCATCCCGGCTGGTACTGCAGTACCGGCCAGATGATCTTTCCAGCCACAGTGTTCTGATGCGGCCTGAGCCGCTTGCTTCATTGTGTGAACTGTCAGGTCTTTCTGCGGCCGGAATTCACTGAATTGCGGCCGTAGAAAACTGACATGTCAGTTGTTTGCGGCGCTGCATGGGATCCCAGCCAGAGCGTATACTAAGTGTATACGCTCCGGCCAGGATCCCATAGAAAAATAGACATTGTTCAACACCATACAAAGTACGGCCGTTAATGCCGATGGCAACAACGGACGTACTTTTAGGCTGTGTGAACATAGCCTAATGGTGCGTTTACACAGACAGATTTATCTGATTATTGAAGCTAAAGCCAGGAATGGATCTGAAAAGAGGAGAAATATCAGTCTTTTCTTTATGACCTGTTCTGTTTATAGTCTGTTCCTGGCTTTGGTTTCAATAATCTGTCAGTTAAATCTGTCTGTGTAAAGGGACCATTAAAAAAAAAAAATCCATTTTGATTTTTTTTCTTTATAATGAAAAACCGATCCTGACGCATAGAATACATCTGCATGTTTTTACCGTCTGGCTTTTCCCCCCCATAAAATATACGTGTTAAATGGGCATCTAAAACACAGGATGACCTAGCCTATGCAGTGCATTAGCCTAAGGGGGCATTCACATGTTCCATGCATAGTCCGTATATACCAACGATGTGCTCCGGAATAGAATGCAGAGCTCTCGACATCATGTATACTTATGATGCCAGGAGCTCTGAATCAGTTTACATTTTAGCACTACTGTACAGACACAACCACGCAGCTGTGTCATAGTGTAGCAGGAAGATTTAAACTGATTCAGAGCTCCCGGCATCATAATAAATCACGGTTCTGGGAATTATTTGGACCATAATCACTGAACATATGAATGCTCCCTGAGGGTTGTATCACACGTAGGCCTAAATATATCAATCTGCCTGTAATCAAAACTATCTGGTTTCACCCATAGCAAACCAATCTTAACAAGCTCTGGTAAAATGAAAGCTGAGCTGTTCGTGTTGGCCATGGGCATAGCCAGACAGTTTGCCATGGGCATAGCCAGACAGTTTTTGGTTTCAGACAGACAGATGTCAACGTCATTGAATTAGCCAGATCTTCTTGCGGGAAGGAACAACCAAGCCAAGGAATGTCTCTAGTCAAGACAACCACCCAAGCAAGGTATCCATCAACAGACAGCTGTTTCAGGGTTTTTGCCCCTCATCAGTGTGGAGTAGGTTTCTGGCTAGTGGGAGCGACGCCTAGTAAGTGCATGCAAAAGAACACTGATTGACCTCGGGGAGATCAACCAAAACACCGCAGAGGCACCATCACTTGTCTCGACGTCAGTGTATTCTAGGACATTACCCCCTGGGAAATTAAATATGCAAAAAAACACTTACTAGGCATTGCTCCCACTAGCCAGAATCCTACTCCACACTGATGAAGGGCAAATACCCCGAAACAGCTGTCTGTGGATGGATACCTGGCTTGGGTGATTTCCTTGACTGGAGACATTCCTTGGCTTGGTTGTTTCTCCCTGGAGGAAGGTCTGGCTAGCTCACTGATGTCGAGACACGTGATTGTGTCTCTGCAGTGTTTTTTGCATATTTGATTTCCCAGGAGAAAAGTCGTTGCCTATAGCAACCTATCAGATTTTAGTTTTCATTTTAAATGAAAGGAGCAATCTTATTGGTTGCTATAGGCAGCTGTTCCTCTTCACCTGGTTTGATACATCTCCCCCATAGTGTTTGTAGGAAAACAACTTTCCAGTCTGGAGGGCAGGAGAGGTTTATTATAGGGATTTGCTACTGCTCTGGGCAGAGGTGGCAGCAGAGAGCCCTGTAATACACTGAAAATACACCACTTCCTGCAGGACATACAGCAGCTGAAAAGTACTGGGAGTTTCTTTAATAGAAATAAATTAGACCTTTCTGGCACCATCTAATTTGAAAGATTTTTTTTTTTTTTTTGCTGAACTACCTCTTTAGCATTGTAGAAGTCTGGGCATTTTGAAAAACCAGCAGCCGCAGGGAGGGGGAGAGGGAATTTGATAACAAGTACGAGCTTACCTCTTCCCATGCCCGCGGTGAGAGGCGGGACTGGCCTCAGGACTTCCTCAGGGTTTCTGGGGTGTACACGTCAAAACCCAACTGATGGACTGGCCACCTAGCCAGTCAGTGACTAGGGCGGGACGCCACTCCAGTCACTGGCTGAGCCGCCAGTCCATCAGCCGGGACAGGCATTTCCCCCCAAATTGTGACATCATCACAACTCGGGAGGAAAATGGCTTCCGGCAGGGTCCCGGCACTGGTCCCGCCGCTTACCACAGGTACAGGGAGAGGTGAGTGCTTACTTGTTATCAAATTCCCGTATTCCCGGCTTACCTCTTTAGTTTTTCTTTAGTAAACACATTGGATATTTTTGGCTGGAATTTTTCAGTTGATATATTAATAAAAATGTCAGCTGTTCTACCAGATGAAAGTTGTTTGGACCAACAGCGTCCCCCTTTTAGTCCTATTAATATGAGCATTTGTCTATGTAAAACATGCGTGCAATTTCTAGGATTCAAAACATCAGAATTACTTGAGAATAACATGGTCCAACGTCTCCTCATGATTGTCTGACGTCCCACTATACGCCTTGCTGACCCCAATGTGAACAGTGTGATCTGCCCCAGGAAGGTACTGTGTATGGAGGGAGAACTTTGCACCTAGCGGTCCAGGATTCACTTCCAGCAGCTGTCAGGAAACTGGGGCACTTGGTGGTGACAGACACTCGCTATCATTTATTTATAAGGTGCTGAATGCATTTATGAGTTGTGTGGAAATTAGGCAGAATTATAACCTAATGTATGCACAGAGCCTGCTAAGCGAGCCGGGAGCGTACCAGTGGGAATCTAAATGTCTATATTTTTCCTAGTAGTAATATAGGGTTCTATGATATCGTATGTTATAAATGTGTATATTTGTCTTGTTTATGTCTCTATACCATTCATCCTGCTCTACTACAGAGATCCCGTGGCCTCTCCTTACCCGTCTGATTTAGTAGACACATGTATTCCCCATGAAATAACAATTCTGAAACGTCTTTTCTTATAGCTCTGTAATCGGCCATTCCTTGCTAGAAATTTATGCCTAAATAGCCAAGTGGGTGTGTCCCTACACTGTCTGGCAATGTTCTCTTTGATTGGCCAATGTAATGCTGCGTTTACACGGAACAATTATCGTGCGAATTTTCGCGATAACGATGGCTTTTGAGTGATAATCGGCTCGTGTAAACACAGCGAACGATCAAGCGACGAGCGAGAAATCGTTCATTTTGATCTTTCAACGTGTTCTCAAATCGTCATTAGTCGTTCGCGAAAAAATCGCTGATTGCTTCGTGTAAACAGTCTTTCAACGATTCACCCTATGTGTGACATAGGCTTAAGCGATCTTAAAACGATCGCAGTAATGATTTTTCCAAACGATATATTGTTCCGTCTAAATGCTGATTGTTATAAAAAACACATAGTTATTTCAAAATCGTTAATCGTTCCATTGGGCAAATTATCGCTCTATGTAAACGTACCATAAGACAGTGTAAGGACACCTCCCCAGCTGGTAACACCAAGGTAGCTATTTAGCCATATATATTTTTTTGGATGGATATAAAAAAATTTCTGGATGGACATAAAATCCGGCTTTCTTTGGGGGCTCCCGGCTGGACGTCCGGCTCAGCCAATGTCTATCCCGCTGCGAGTATGTCTTCTCATTGAAAATAAACCAGCAATGGATCCGCAGGGTGAAATCCGCAGCAGATCCGGTGTGTGTGTGTGTTTGTACCCTAAAAGAAGAGAGGTTAAAAAAAGTACGTAAAATAAACTGTAATAACATAATTTGCCCCATAAAATCAACAATATTTTTTTTCCTTTTCATTCCCCCCTTCCATATAAAAAATATATTAGGTATCGCTGCGTTTGTTACAACATGGAAAACATTATTATTAAATGGTCCCAATAAAAAGTAGAACTTGTCTTGCAAAAAATAATGTAGATGGAAAAATAAAAAGGTTATACCCTAGGAGGTACCACTTGGGAGGTGACTATGGAAAAATGAAAATAAATAAAATTAATAACTTGGGCATTAAGACTGGGGAAGGGGTTAGCCTTAGAAAAACTAAACTAAGCTAAGACAGGCCGCACCAAAGCTGCTGCTGCGCGCGGGACCGGATGGAAGAAGGAGCGCAGGAGAAGACCTGCAACATGGTTAGGTAAAGTATGGTGCTTGTGAAATTGTCAGTCGCCGGCCGCGCAACGCTATTCCACACAGCAATGCGCGGTCGGTGCCCGATGATTTTAGGTTTGAACCTAAATAAACTATCAGCCGATGATCGTTGTCTCTATTCCACGGAGCGATAATCGGCCGATTCGTATGATTATTGCTCCGTGGAATAGGACCCTTAGTACAGTGGCATGAAGATATAAACTGTTTCAGAACTCCCGGCATCATCATGAATGATGATGTTTAGTGTTCCTACATTCTGTAGCATATCATGCAAAAGTGCGGACTCTGCACAAAACATGTGAATGACCCCTTAGGCACCAAAAATGTCTAAGAGCCCTATTGCTCAATGCGATTATTAGCTGAACCCGATATCACCCCGTGTAATAGGGCCAGTGGTTACCTGATGAATGAGCATTTATAATAAGCACTTTATAAGTTCCCCTTACACGAAACTATAATTGGCCCGATCGTACGATTAACAATGTCGGAATAACGATTCTTTTTTCATAATGGTCAGCGTTTAGACGGTACGATATATCGTACGGAAATTCGTTTTGCGATCGCTTAAGCCTTTCTCACACATTGGTTAAATCGGTAAACGACTGTTTACACGGAACGATCTGCGAATTTTTTGCGAACGACGATTTTAGAACATGTTGTAAGTTCAAAATGCAGCCTTTACTCGTACAATTATCGTTCGAATTTGATCGTTATCGTGCGAATTCGCACGATAATCGTTCCGTGTAAACGCAGCATAGGGTACTACTATTATGATAATAATTTCCTGCCACCATTATAAAATAATGTCCGTTATTTTACCTAAAAAGACATTGGGGGAGATTTATCAAACTGGTATAAAGTAGAATTGTCTTAGTTGCCCCTAGCAACCAATCAGATTCCACTTTTCATTCCTCACAGACAAAACGATGGTGGAATCTGATTGGTTGCTAGGGGCAACTTAGACAATTCTACTTTATACCAGCTTGATAAATCTCCCCCTTTGGCATAACATAGCCTAAAACTGACAATTATCATGTTTATTACAATAAAGGGCATAGTGAACCGTAGGCCACACCAATCATAAGAAGAATAAAAAGATCTTTACACTTCCTCTGTGTGGGCAATATTTGATATAGTACAGACACAGTAATATATAAATCCCAGAATCATTATGCCACCCACAGTGCCTCATCACATTACAGCTATAGTGCCAATCATACTACAAGCCACAGCATCCTATTGCATTATTAGTTATAGTACCTATCATACCACCTCAGTGTCCCATCTATTTTACTAGCTTTATTTGCTCTCATTATCTGTCACAGCCTTCTAGTAAACCCTTCCCCTGAGCTTACCAGCCAGTTAAGGCACGCAGCAGCAGATGGTAGGGGTGAGTAGCGTCCTTTAATAGTCCCGACAACCCCTTTAAGTCCCTCCCTTCAGCCAGTCTTAGGCTATATTCACACAAGGTATGTACAACAGTTGTTCTTGTCATAAAAAATATGTTGTGTAAACATAGCCTTAAAGCAACTCTGTACACACAATCTGCCCTCCCCAAACCACTTGTACCTTCAGATAGCTGCTTTTAATCCAAGATCTGTCCTGGGGTCCGTTTGGCAGGTGATGCAGTTATTGTCCTAAAAAAACAACTTTTAAATTTGCAGCCCATGTCAATTTGGCGTGGCCTAGAGTATCTGTGCATTAGGCTGGCACCGCCTCTCCCTCATCCCGGCCCTCTTCATCATTAGAAACATCCCCAGGCAGGTTTTCTACTATTTATCACCTGTCTGAGCACAGCACCTGGGCTGGATCGTTACGGCACCTGTGCAGTGTTCATACAAATGAGGAATAGAAGAAATTCTACGAGGGCCATTCCTAATGGTAAAGAGGGCAGGGAGGAGGGACGGGGAGGTGGTGCAAGGTGAGGACATAGACACTTGAGGCCATGCCAATTTGACACAGGGCTGCAAGTTTAAAAGTTGTTTTTTAGGACAATACATGCATCACCTGCTGAACGGAACCTCAGTACAGATCTTGGATTAAAAGCAGCTATCCGAAGGTACAAGGGGTTTAGGGGGTCAGATTGCGGGTACAGAGTCACTTTACAGTGACTCTGTACCCACAATCTAACCCCCCCCCCCCCCCAAACCGCTTGTACCTTCAGATAGCTGCTTTTAATCCAAGATCTTCCCTGCGGTCCGTTTGGCAGGTGATGCAGTTATTGTCATAAAAAAATTATTTTAAAATTGCAGCTCCGTGCCCTGCGGGCGTATCTGTGTCCTAACTTTGCACCACCCCTCTGTCCCTCCTCCCCGCCCTCCTCATCATTAGGAATGCTCCAGGCAGATCGCTTCCTATTCCCCACCTGTGTTACCACAGCACATGGGCTGGATTATTAAGACACCTGTGCAGTGTTCAAACAGAAATAAATGTTCCAGTGGCATTCCTAATGATGAAGAGGGTGGGGAGGAGGGACGGAGGGGTGGTGCAAAGTTAGGGCACAGATACGCCCGTAGGGCACAGGGCTGCAATTTTAAAATTAATTTTTTATGACAATAACTGCATCACCTGCCGAACGGAAAGCAGGACAGATCTTGGATTAAAAGCAGCTATCCGAAGGTACAAGTGGTTTGGGGGGGTCAGATTGTGGGTACAGAGTCGCTTTAAGCCAAAAATAGGGACTAGATACATTTCCATCATTCCTTCCCAGAGCCATAAATTATACTTTTTCTATTAACATAGCCATATTTCCTCATGTTTTGTGAAGGATTTGTATTTTTAATTGCACCTTTTTTAATGCACCATGATAAAGAAATGTTTTAGGGTACGTTCACACGTAACAATTTAGCAGCAGATTTCACGCTGTGCTTATTGCCGAAAATCTGCTGCGATACTCATTAGCATTAGTCTGTAGCCCTGCATTCTTGCAGTGGATTGTAGTGGCAGCTTTCTTTAAAGCGACTCATAATCTGACCCCCCAAACCGCTTGTACCTTCAGATAGCTGCTTTTAATCCAAGATCTGTCCTGTCGTCCGTTCGGCAGGTGATGCAGTTATTGTCCTAAAAAACAACTTTTAAACTGGCAGCCCCGTGCCAAACGTCCGGGGCTTAGATTGTGTATACGTTAGGCTGGCACAACCTCTCTGTCCCTCCTCCCCACCCTTCTCATCATGGAATGCTCATGGAATGCTTCGGGTAGATTGTCTCCTATTCATCAGCTGTGTGAATACTGAACATGGGCTGGATCATTAAGGCACCTGTGCAATGTTCAGACAGTAGAAAATGTTCCAGTGGCATTCCTAATGATGAAGAGGGTGGGGAGGCGGGACGGAGGGGTGGTGCAAAGTTAGGGAAGAGATACTCCCGTTGGGCACAGAGCTGCAAGTTTAAAAGTAGTTTTTTAGGACAATAACTGCCTCACCTGCTGAACGGACCCCAGGACAGATCTTTTTATTTAAATTTCCGCGGGATTCCGTAGCTTGACCCGTTCACGGCCGCGCGCCTTTCCGCCGGCTCCTTAGACATCATTCTATGGGTATGCCCGATTCCGCTATCCGCCGAAATAATTGTCATGTCTATTCTTTTGGCAGAATGCAGAATCCGCCCGTGCATAGTATGGTGTCTATGGCATGGGCGGAGAGGTGCGCGGCCATGTACTGGTACGAGCTACGGAATCCGTCGGAAATTTTCAGCGCGGGTTCCGTAGTGTGAACCTACCCCAAGAATGCAGCACTATAGACTCAATATGCTCTCTCTAGTGGATCTAGTGGCACCTGCCTGGATTGACCCACAGGTCGGATAGTCAGCAGTATTTTCATACGTTTAACCCGGTCCTACATCTTTCTGCTTTGGGGAAAAATACAAAACTCCACAGCTCAAAGGCATGCTACTATATGGGTCACTATCCACTATCATGACTCTGTATGAGCTCAGAGACCTGTTTTGAATTTATCATGGTTACAATGTGAACAACCACCATCTTTTATTCACAACACTTTCCTTTGGTTATTATAATCTACCTCGCTGTCTGAGTTTTAATAATCTCTTCTATCTTCTGGGTTGCCAAGGTGTCTGTAATGCTTGTATCCAATTTTACTATATTGAAGTAATAGAGCTAGATGTTACCTTTTAATCAAACAATATTCCAAATTTTTTATAGCATTTTATAGGCATCATGGGCAAAGGAGAAGAATTATAAGATCCTGTCTAAATAGTATTATTAGGGAATTGATATTACATATTAAAGGATCTCTGCATTATTCTATCTTGTCCTCCTTACACTATATTCTCCTATGTGCTACTTACAGTAAATTTTATAATTTTGATAATTACAGATAAAGAACCTATACTCTCCTTCCCTACTCCCCCAATTATGACTTTTCTGATTAAAGGAGAAGTCCGGCACAATTTTTATTAAAGTATTGTATTGCCCCCCAAAAGTTATACAAATCACGAATATACACTTATTACGGGAAATGCTTATAAAGTGCTTTTTTCCCTGCACTTACTACTGCATCAAGGCTTCACTTCCTGGATAACATGGTGATGTCACTCCCTGGATAAAATGGTGATGTCACGACCCGACTCCCAGAGCTGTACGGGCTGTGGCTGCTGTAGAGGATAATGACAGAGGGATGCTCAGTGTCCCTCAGTGTCCTTCTGCCATCATCCTCTCCAGCAACAACAGCCCCCACAGCTCTGGTAGTCGGGTCGTGACATCACCATTTTATCCAGGAAGTGAAGCCTTGATGCAGTAGTAAGTGCAAGGGAAAAAGCACTTTATAAGCATTTCCCATAATAAGTGTATATTGGTGATTTGTAGAGATGAGCGAACCTGGAGCATGCCCGAGTCCATCCGAACCCAAACTTTCGGCATTTGATTAGCGGTGGCTGCTGAAGTTGGATAAAGCCCTGAGGCTATGTGGAAAACATGGATATAGTCATTGGCTGTATCCATGTTTTCCAGACAACCTTAGAGCTTTATCCAACTTCAGCAGCCACCGCTAATCAAATACCGAACGTTCAGGTTCGGATGGACTCGAACCCGAACCCGGTTCACTCATCTCTAGTGATTTGTATAACTGTTGGGGGACAATACAATGCTTTAATAAAAATGTTCGGTCGCAATACGAATAGAAACCCCTGCACCACTCTCTCACCGCTTATGCATTTACACCCTTGCGCTGCCAATCAGGATCCCCGCTGAACAAGGTGCTCAATGACACTGGAGACCAATGATGTAATATACTTCCAATAACAGAAAGGAAAATCGGAGCACTTCTTTAAAGCAGCAATCTAAGTCTTTATTCAGCAACCAGGCAGTACAGATGAATGTGAAGACTGAACAGGCAACACATTCATCTGTACTGCCTGGTTGCTGAATAAAGACTTAGATTGCTGCTTCAAAGAAGTGCTCCGATTTTTCTTTCTGGTATTGGAAGTATAATAAAAATTTTCGCTGGACTTCTCCTTTAGGCCTGATCCCGCTGAAAACTAGTTTCTGGCGATGGTGTCTCTACAGGGTATTGCCAGCTCACCGCTGTGACTAGTTATTGGCTGAGTTGCCCCTAGCAACCAATCAGATTCCACCTTTCATTTTCCAAACAGTCTGTGAGGAATGAAAGGAGGAATCTGATTGGTTGCTAGGGGCAACTGAGCCAATTTCACCTTATACCATGTTTGATAAATCTCCCCAAGTATGTCTATTCTGCCCTATCTGGACCTCTGTCACTACAGCAGGGCTGCCATTATGTTCCCCTTCTTCTGCTTACCCTTTCCTTGCCTATAAAGCAAAGCTCACAAACGTGCTATAGATAACATGAAATGTGAAATTGAATATTTTGAAGATTTTTTTTTTTTTGTACGAAAAAAAAAAAAAAAGATAAAAACCTTGTTTGAAACTATCTACTTTTTAAAAATACACTATAGATTATTAATTATTTAGTGGATGGATTGCATGAATTTTGATTAAACTTATTTTCAAGGCTAACATAGCAATTGGATAAAATGCTATGAAGTTAAAACAAATATGTTTTTTGACAGATTTTCCCTTTGTAGCGTAGCTTGCGATAAATCCTCCAAGAGGTTTAGTTCAAAAGAAGCAGTCTGTGTGTAGAAAATAATCCTTAGGATATTATGGAGATTACCTCAATTTCCTGCACTGGTTTGCACAGGCGATAACATGGACAGAAATGGGATATTCAGCATAAATTCTCTGTTTCTGATTTCATGCAGTTTGTCATATCATATATGCTGTTTCTATAGAAACACTCTAGGACATTGCCCCAAGAAGTCTAAAATTGAAAAAAAAAATTCTTTTTATTCCTACGGTAGTTCACCAGCCACGTGTAATTGACTCATTCTCCACTGTCCGTGGAACCATGGTCTTCTTGACTATACAGGTTGTTTAGGTTTTGCTTCTGTTGAGGTTTGCTATTTGTTGTAATTAAAGGGGTTGTCACTTTATAGTAAAATTGCTCAGTGTACAGTATTAGTAGGTGTACTCACTGTATATACTGACAGCAGCTCCCTGTGTACCTCATAGAGCTAAAATCAGATTCCCCTTCTCCAGACTGTGCTGTCCTGGTCTGTGGTAATTCTGTCCATAAGATGGCCGACATGGAGAAGCATGTGACCATGCCCCACTCCACAGTGTCCACCACTGGGCCTGTATATGCCTATGATGGACACTGGAAGGCGGGGCATGGTTAAACGCTCCTCCATGTCAGCCATCTTATGGACAGACTCGCCTTAGAGCAGGGCGGCACAGCCTGGAGGAATGAAGTCTGATTTTAGCTCTGAAGTACACAGGGAGCTGCTGTCAGTAATTGCTGTGAGTACACTTACTGATACTGTACACCAACCCCTTTAAATGTCCCCATATACCTTAGATTTATGTGGGCCAAAGCCGCCGCTCATGGTGGATACAGCCATCGGTATAAGGTGGGGCCGTCAAGAACAACCACCAACTGGTGATAGGGGACGGCCATGATGGAAAATGACAGCCGACGCCTTTGTTCAGACTGAGAGATACAGGAGCTCTCGATGCAACTTACTCCTCCCCATAGAGAATACAGGAAGGCTTGGCCATGCCAAATATATACATAGGTGGTAGTCGTTACATTACCAACATGATATGGTCTGGATTAATTCAAGGGCTGTAAATTAATTTGGTGTCTAGTGTGGATTTATCTTGGGGTCTGCATTTATTTAGGTTTATGCAATGAGAATTCCAGATTAATTTCAAGATCTCCGTTGTTTTTTGGAGTACAGTATGGGGTGTGCTTTAGTTTTGGTTTCTGGAATGAGGTCTGAAGGTATTTTCATATCTGGGGGAAAAGTTGGGGTGCTTTAAAAGTAAAAATGAAAGCATACTGATTCCCTGGTGCACAGGGACTGCCTGCTCAGCCAATCGGTGGTTAACATTAAGTGCAGTGGTCTTTTCCTGTGATGTTGACACATCAAAGGAAGCCGCGTGCAGTGCAGTACTGTCGTAACTGCAGAGTGGTGCATATACTTTTAAAGGAGTATTCCACTCAAACATAACTTTTCCTATGTTGCTGCCTATGGTGAGACTAACAATTCATTCCATACTTGTTATTATCTATTCAGTCTCAGTCTTCTCCCAGTTCTGATCCTGGTGTTTCTACTGAAGACACAAAAACTGTCTCCCCCTCCTCCCATGTCCTATCTAAGACTGCTGATGTAAACAAGTCCCTATCTGCAACTTTGTAATGCCGAGAGGGATAATCACAGTGAGTTCATCAGCAACATGACCTCAGATTAACCCTCCCAGTATTCTGAAGAAGCTAAAAAGTTGCAGATAGGGACTTGTTTACATCAGCTATCTTGGAAGGGGGATGGAGAGAAAAGCTCACACACAGTTTTTTGTGTCTTCAGCAGAAAGCAGCAGCTCAACAACTATTAGATTGCTTAGTTACAAGTTAGAAGATTGGTTATGTGTTTGTCCTGGTTGGGGAGTCTGAAAATGTAAAGGTTTGGAAGACAGAAAATCCTAATGGTGCCCTCGTTGTACAGTTCCACGCCTCTTCTCCCAACTGGTTTTACTACTTTGAGACTTCTGGTGGGATAAGTGGCTATAATGGTCACTGAAGTTAGCCTTTATATAAACATTTAAAAAATGCTTTCAATTTTTTTCCCCCTAGATCATCTCTTCTAGATTGTGTGGTGGCAATACACAGGGTATAGACACTCTCTATTTCTTTTTGGCTGCAGACTTTATGGCTCCTTGGGCGGTATTAGGTTAAGCAAGACTCACTCCATATGTGGCCACAGCGGTTTGAAAGAAGTTGTGGTTTTCTCAAGTTTATTTACTGTATAGTTTTAAGTGCTTAAAAAAGGCATTTTGATCAAAGATTCTGTAATTATGGTTTAGTACACCGCCAAACCATGCCCTAGTATTTTTCATCGTTCATCGGCTGTATAAAATGTCATCTCTGGCTCCGAATGGCGGTACAGCCACATGAAACGCATCTCGAACAGTTAGTGGTTATGTTGTACTTTATTCTTTCCATACTATAGGTTTTCTTGATATTAGGTTAGAGAAAGTCCATTGAAGCTGTACAATTTTGCCTATACTTAAATTCAAAAGATTTCAGTACAAAGCAGTAGTGTGTGTGTGTGTGTGTGTGTGTGTATATGTATGTGTGTATATATATATATATATATATATATATATATATATATATATATATATATATATATATGCAGAAGATATAATTGCCAAAATGCCCACATATCATAGCCAGAAATTGTGGTATTACAGTCGAGGACACAGATTTTATAGACTTAAAGGGATTTTTCTTGTGTGTGTATATATATATATATATATATATATATATATATATATATATATATATGAACCCGAACGCTCGGCATCAGATTCCCGCTGTCTGCCCGCTCCGTGCAGTGGGTGGATACAGCGGGAGGACCGCCTGGAAATCTGGGATACAGCCTATGGTTATGTCTGTATCCCAGTTTTCCAGGCGTTCCTTAGGAAGTATCCACCCGCTGCACGGAGCGAGCAGACAGTGGGAATCCGACGCCGATCGTTCCGGTTCTCACGAACCAGAAATCCGAAAAGTCCGCTCATGTCTAGTCCCCATCTCGACTCAAGAAAGTTCTTACTCAGCCAGTCACTGAACAAAGTGAAATGCCAGACAACTCTTTTAGCCATAGATTCTGCCCACCTGTAATGTTAGTCTGTTACTAGTTAATGTATGTCACCAATCAAGTTATTGCTCATAGAAGTCTCCTAGGGGACTACAAAAGTGGATAAAAAAAGTTTTGGAAAATGTAAATATATCACATAATAAAAATTAAAATATTCAATATTCCCATATTTCAAATAAAAAAAAAATAAACATATTTGGCATCGCCACATACAGAACTGTTGAACTTTTGGAGTAAATGGAGCAAGAGCAAAAATACGTAGCCAAAATTGCTGTTTTTTTATGACATTACATTAATCAAAAAGTCACATCTATGCAAAACGGCACAGAAATTGAGCCCTCACACACCCCTACAGACTGAACATTAAAAAAAAAAAAAAAAAACTATAGTCAGATAGTACCATGATTCCCTGAAAATAAGACAGTGCCTTATATATATATTTTTTTTCCTCCCAAAGTGGCACCATGTCTTATTCTTGGGGGTGTTTTTTTTTTTATTTCTTTCTGTCTGCCTCCCCCCTTTCTTCTGTCCTCCCGGCCTCCCCCCTCATCTCTCTATCCCCCTTGGCTCTCTCTCCTCTCGGCTCTCTCCCCCCTCGTCACTCTTTCCCCCGGCTTCCCCTCTTGGCTCTCTCTTCCTCCCCCGGCTTTCCCCAGCATAATCACAAGACACCTGGACGTGGTGGGCGGGACATCGGGAAGTGTGGCGGGACATTTGTTGGTACATCGGGATGTGCGTTGGGGCATTGAAATGTGCGTCGGGACGTCGGGACGTGCACACGGACGTTGGGGCCATGGAACAGTGTGTCTGCGGCGCCTGCTGACAAGATCCACAAGGGGATTAGGTGAGATGAGGGGGCTGGGTCAGGTGGATGGTTAATGGCCTTTTGGGGGGTACCTTATTTTTCGAGGGGATGCCTTATTTTAGGCTAGTTGGTAGGATAGTGGGGGTGTCTTATTATAGGAGGATGTCCTATTTTCTGGGAAACACGGTAGATAACCTGTCATTTTTAATATATTGTAAACAGCATAGAAATGAACCCTCTTATGCAAATTTGAAAAATCGTGAGGTTTTCTTTTTACTCTCACCTTTCAAATACCATCTCACACCTTTTTTACTCTCACCTTTCACTTTACACCATGTTTGATAAATCTCCCCCTATGGCTTTTTATAATTAATGAGAAGAAAACAAAAATTTAAATTGGCCGTGTCCTTAAGGGGTTAACTAGCCTATGAGTCAACTTCCTGGTCAGTTATTCTTGGAGGTTTTCTTCCTGTTTTGGGGAAATAACAGATAAGAGACAAATGAGGAATGGATTGTTTTCCTTATTCCATGAAATAATCTGCAGTCATGGGCTCTTTTCCACCTACATTTATGGGCGGTGTCAGGAATATACTCTTCAATAATAAATATATTCTGTGACGTAGTTATAGATTTTTGTAGGTCAGATATGTCACAAGAGAGCGGTTTGACACATATTTGCTAAAAAAGGATAGATCGTCTAAAATAAAGGGGTATATAGAATAAAAAAAATTCTTTCAAATCAACTGGTTCAGAAAGTGCCAGAGATTTGTAAATTACTTTTACTTAAAAATATGCAGTCTTCCACTATGTATAAGCTGCTGTATGTCCTGCAGGAAGTGATGTATTCTTTCCAGTCTGATACAGTGCTCTCTGCTGCCACCTCTGTCCGAGACAGGAACGGTCCAGAGCAGTAGAGGTTTTCTATGGGGATTTGTTACTGCTCTGGAGCGTTTCTGTTACAGACAGAGATGGCAGCAGAGAGCACTAGAAAGAATACACCACTTCCTGCAGGACATACAGCAGCTGATAAGTGCTGAAAGACTGGAGATTTCTTAATAGAAGCAAATTACAAATCTCTGGCACTTTCTGGAACCAGTTAGTTTATAAGAATTTTTTTTTGTGAACAGCCCCTTTAAGTATATATATTTTTTTTTCATACTTTTTAACTATGTGGGTAAATGAGGCATCATTTTGATAAATCTGGGTAGAATTTTTACCTTTGTTGATAAGTTAGTCACATCTTGTTCTGGAATATTTACATTTTTTTTATTGAAGTCAGAAATTAGAAACTACTGATGTTTTTTTTTACTTTTTTTTTTTTTTTTTTTTTCTTTTGCCAACTTGTATATTTTGATATTATATAGGACATAAATTCTTATGGATTCCTTTGTTAAGCAATAACTGTTTTCCATATGTGCACATTATGGGGAAACCAGCTTTTTATGTGTTGTGGAAAGAGGAGAATAGCGCAGAAACCTTCACCTTGATCACAATATGACTTATGTTTGCAGAAGCAAAAACCACTTCATAACCAGTAGCCTGTGTGCCGTTCTCTGCGGAGCTACACATGACCCGCTCACAGTACACAGCTGCTTTTGCCATTATTATGTTACACTGGAGCGTCATATTGCAGAAAATGACTTCCAGACCAGGAAAATGCCTTTGACTCATAAACCTACCTACATAGGATTAATTGATGTGAGTCATACTGTTTATAGAACATATAACATAGTTACAGTGTAACAGCCATAATGCTGGGCTGCGCCTTCTTTTATTTTTAAAGAAACATTTAAAAAAAGGAAATGCAGACAGATGCATGTTACGCATTTACTTTTTTTTAGCGTAGCTTCACACGTACCGAATTCGCAGCGGATTTCAAGCCACGAGTTTGCTGCGAAATCCGCTGCGAATCCTAGTAATGTCACTTCAATGGGGTATGTAACCCGGTCCCTTTAACCCCCGCAGCATACATGCCATGCACTGATTGGCTGAGCGGAACCAATGGGAGCCTCACATGCAGCCGCGGCGCCAAACAGGTAATGTATGCTGCGGAATGAAAATTCAGCTGCGGGTATGTAACCCCATTGAAGTGACAGTACCAGGATTCGCAGCGGATTCCGCAGCGAACTTGCGGCATGAAATTTGCTGCGAATCCAGTACGTGTGAAGCTACCCTTAGGGTTTATTGTGTAAAAAAAAAATGCAATTGCTTTATTTCCAGTGTGTTCCTATCCATGGGAAAGGAAGGTGGCTGTGGCCTGTGGCCCAGGGTTCAAATCCCACCAGGGGCAACATCTGCCAGAAGTCTGTATGTTCTCCGCATATTTGTGTGAGTTTCTTCTGGGTACTCTGATTTCCTCCCACACTCCAAGACATACAGATAGAGGAATTTGGAATTTAGATTGGGAACCCTAATGAAGGCAAATACCAATTTGATTGATGACGAGCTATGTAAAGCACTGCGGAGACTGAGACTGGAAGTGGGCACTGAAACAAAATTGGATTTTTTTTAACCCTTTCACGACCAATGGGAATTGATGCCTTAATGCCCTGGTCGTCTTCGGACTTTAGCTTATGGGATCATAATGATCCCATAAGTTGATGTCCCTTGCTCTGCCCCTTGCTGCTGTTAGAAGCCTGTAACAGCGTCAGGGGAGAGAGGGAAGGGGGCAAAGCTCACGCACCGTGAAGTACCCTGCGCCGGCTTCCCCTCACTTGCCATCCGTAGCCAGGAAACCGGAATCTTTAGGCTTATGGTTTCCAAGGCTACCATAGGGGCTCTGCGATCAATTCACAGAGCCCCAATGGCTACCAGACAGAGAATTTTCCCTTTGTAGAGGGAGAATTCTCTGTCTGGAGCCCTATAGATGCTGCAGTTGTGCTGACCACAGTATCTATAGGGTTAACTGTCAGCTCCGAAGCACAGGAGACCTGCCATGGATGACACAGGCGCAGCTTCTGTGCCCGTGTCATCCTGCATCGTAAATTAATGTTGCTGCAGCATCGGGCATAGGCCGCCGCAACGTTAATTTACTGTGCAGTGGCTGGAGGGGGTTAATTTTTTTTTCTTATAATTTGCAATGAGAAAGGGGAGGTTTTTTTTTAATTTCATTTCCTTTTTTTTCTTTTTATGTTTTGCAGCAAATTACGAACAAAAATGTAAGGCTGAGTTCACACTGTGTTTTGTTTTTGTACTTTATGTGTAATTTTAATGCTTATGAACAGGATAAAAATGTATGTATTAAATGGATGCTAAAATGGTTTCTGCAGTCTATCAATTTTTTTTCCTGGACAAAATAGCGCCAATTACAGCGATATTCTATACAGAAACTTTTTCCCCCTAATGATTTATAATGCAGAAACAAGTGAAGCATAAATACAAATTGCTATGTGAACCCAGCCTAAGGGTAAATTCACACGGGCGTCTCGCATAAAAAAAACGCAGCTAATCCACAATACACGTATTAATAATAATAATAATAATAAATGTATTGCGGATTAGCTGCGGTTTTTTTATGCGAGACGCCCGTGTGAATTTACCCTAAGGCTATGTTCACACACAGTCAAAATGACAGTGGTTTTTATTATTAACGAGAAAAGATGGCTGTTATTTTATAAGAACAGATTATATTATACCAATATGGGCCCAAATTTATCAAAGGGGTAAATATAGAAGGGCGTTAACTGCCCCCAGCAACCAATCGCAGCTCTTCTTTCATTTTAACCAGAGCTAAAAGCTAAGCTGTAATTGGTTGCTATGGGCAGTTTACCCCTTTTAAAAAAATATTCCCCAATGTTATTAAATAACATAGCCATACTAAGGCATAAATGAACATAGCCATACTAAGGCATATTTCAGATTGTAATACAGTCATGTTCTAGGATCCATACTAGGACTACCAAACCTGGTCTGATGGCAGTGTTAAGTGGAACAGTGCAAGAAATTGTTATATTTATTATTATATTTTTACCTTACATAAAATTGCGCATTGTTTCACAATGGCACCCTAGGTGGTCGCCTACCAAGTATACCCTTTATCCCCTACCTGGTAGAAGCACATTTAGCTGCTCAGTGCAAGGACCTAGTCACTACAGTTGCTGTTTACATAATGCAGTTTACTTTTTTTGGCGCCTTGAGGCTATGTTCACGCAACGTATATTTTCGTAAAACCACGGCTGTTGTTCATTGAATAGCGGCCGCAGAAAACCATGTCAGTGCACACTATGGAGCGAGCAGATCCGGCTGCTCGCTCCATAGCGCGCAGTGGAGAGTTCTGATGCACCTGCATCAGAACTCTGCGGGGCTAAAGATGATCTTTTCAGAGATCAGCCGTTCCGTGACCGGTCCATGATACGGTCTGTGACCGGTCCGTGATACGTTGTGTGAACATGGCCGGGTCACAAAACGGCCGGTCTCATACATTGTGTGAACATGGCCTGAGGCCATGAGTTCACACACTGTAAGACAATGGACTTTCTCTGACACATGCGCTGTCTGTGAAGTTCACCCCGGCCGTTACTGCAGTACTGGCCGCGTTAACATCACTTCTTTTGAATTGGAATACGAGCACATTCGGGTGTGCCCACACTCCAGTTAATCATAGCCGACAATGTGAAGTATGGCCAAAGCCGCACTTTACATTGTGTGCACAGTCAATTTTGTGCAGCCGCTATTCATTTTTTTTAGTACGGCTGCACAGAATCCCGGCCAGAGTGTATACAGTATGTATACACTATGCCTGGGATTCTGTAGAACTCAATGTAATTTGATATTTTCAATAAATAGTGGCCGGTGTTGCAAACTGCAACAATGGCCGTTATTTATTGAAAAAATACATTGTGTTAATGGGGCCTGACAGTGAAAATCCTTGGAATGCAAAACATTGGAGGTTATGTATTGTCCTTGCACCAATTTCAGCTGGATTAAAAGTTTGTATCTCCTATATCTGTGTCTTTTCTTTGTAATTTCAATCTTGACAAGCCACATTTACTGTAATAATATTATGTGATTATAAATCTAACACTGTTGTATATATGTGTATATATATATATATATATATATATATAAAAAAAATTTCTTATCCCATAGTTATAAAGTATCTGAATAATTATGGGCCCCCTATGCGTCATATAACCTTGTATGCTTAGATCAATCCTAAATCTACTATAGTCATGAGGCTTTGGTTATACAAGAAGCAGATATGTATAATAGTGAATAATAATGAACAAAAGCCTCACTGACTTGTAGGTCCATTGTGAAGT
Organism: Dendropsophus ebraccatus; assembly: GCF_027789765.1. Taxonomy (NCBI): domain Eukaryota; kingdom Metazoa; phylum Chordata; class Amphibia; order Anura; family Hylidae; genus Dendropsophus; species Dendropsophus ebraccatus. The sequence continues at coordinate 124,004,408 of NC_091460.1, read as the reverse complement.
GGACAGTAAGATTTACCACAACAATCCACCCACGGCTTCAGATTCTTGTGTGAAATATGTGCGGGGTGATGAAAGTGCAAGTGTAGGAAAGAAATGGCTGTGACTGCAGTCTGACATCATTCATCATATACATATATGTGGGCAAAGTAAATCGTTTGCTTTGATTCAAATCGTATATTTAGCATACTATTACCATATGACTTTCAGGACTCTTTCTAACATGATAGGATAGGCTGTAGACAGGAACCAAAGAGGGAATGATATGTCCAAATAAAATTATTTCTCTACATTAAAGGGGTTGTCTAGTGAAAATCTGTTTCTTTCAAATCAACTGGTGTCAAAAAGTTATATAGATTTGTAATTTACTTCTATTTAACCCTTTAAGGACGGGGCCAATTTTCGTTTTTGTGTTTTCGTTTTTTCCTCCTTGTGTTTAAAAGGCCATAGCACTTGCATTTTGTCACCTAGAAACCCACATGAGCCCTTATTTTTTGCGTCACTAATTGTACTTTGCAATGACAAGCTGAATTTTTGCATAAAGTACACTGCGAGTCCAGAAAAAAAATTCAAAGTGTGGTGAAATTGAAAAAAATAAAAAATGCATTTATTTTATTTGGGGGCGATTTGTTTGCACGCCATTCGCCCTGGGGTAAAACTGACTTGTTATGCATGTTCCTCAAGTCGTTACGATTACAACGATATGTAACATGTATAACTTTTCTTTTATCTGATGGCCGGTAAAAAATTCACACCATTGTTAAAAAATATACGTTCCTTAAAATTGCTCCATTCCCAGGCTTATAGCGCTTTTATCCTTTGGTCTATGGGGCTGTGTGAGATGTCATTTTTTGCGCCATGATGTTTACTTTCTATCGGTACCTTGATTGCGCATGACTTTTTGATCGCAATTTTGCACTTTGGGATTTTTTGACGCTTACGCCGTTTACCGTGCGAGATCAGTAATGTGATTAATTAATAGTTCGGGCGATTACGCATGCGGCGATAGCAAACATGTTTATTTATTTACTTTTATTTAACACATGGGAAAAGGGGGGTGATTCAAACTTTTATTAGGGGAGGGGGCTTTTTACTAATAACAATCCTTTTTTTTTTTTTTACACATATACTAGAAGCCCCCCTGGGGGACTTCTAGTATATACACTTTGATCTCTCATTGAGATCTTTGCTGTATAGTTATACAGCAAAGATCAATGAGATTGGCACTCGTTTGCTTTCGGCTGCTGCAGCTGAAAACAAACGAGTACCGAGCCGGGGACGGCGCCATCTTGGAGCGGACCCCGGCCGGCACCACACACGTTGTCCCGGAGGAGCGATCTTCCCCACTAGACACCAGGGAACGGCTGCCTCCGGTAATTGGAGACAGCTGTCAACTTTGACAGCTGCCTTCGATTACCTTATTAGCAGGCACGGCGATCAGACCCACGCCCCGCTCTTGTGCTCAAGACCGCTGGACAGGGCCGCTGCCCCGCTTGCTGCTGCCATCTGAACTGTAACTATGAGCACTCGTAATGAGCGCTCATAGTTACATGCAGCAGCACTGACAGGGCGGGAGACATTGGCTCCCTTCCTGTCAGTCACTCTTGTGGCCGCAGGAAGGGTTTTTCCCTGCGGTCACAAGTGGCAGCTTTGTCCTTGTGGTGCCGGCGCTCCAGTGACATCACTGGAGCATCGGCGCCAGGACAAGAGGTGTGCGGTCTCTTGTGATCGCAGGGAAAACCCTTTCTGCGGCCACAAGAGTGAAGAAAAGAGGAGACGCCCGGACCAGGGTGAGTATAAGTGTTTGTTTTATTGTGTTATATACTATATGGGAGAGGGAGCACACAGGGGTCTGTTTAACTGGGGGAGCGCACATCGGGGGTCTATATAACTGGGGGGAGCACACAGGGGGGCTATATAACAGGGGGAACACACAGGGGGCCTATAGACTACTGGGGCTTCACAGAGGGGTCTATATACTACTGGGGCAGCACACAGGGGGTCTATATACTACTTGGGGCAGCAGAATGGGGTCTATATACAACTTGGAGAGCACACAGGAGGTCTATATCCAAGTGGGGGAGCACACAGGGGGGCTATATACTACTGGGGGAGCACACAGGGGTCTATAAACTACTGGTGGAGCACACAGGGGGTCTATATACTACTGGGGGAACATACAGGGGGTCTATATACTACTTGCGAGGCACACAGGTGGTCTATATATAACTGCGGGAGAACACAGGGGTCTGTATACTACTGGGGCAGCAAACAATGGGTCTATATAATACTGGTGGGGCACACAGGGGGTCTATATACTACTGGGGGAACCACACAGGGGGTTTATATACTACTGGAGGAGCACACAGGGGTCTATATCCAAGTGGGGGAGCACACAGAAGGTCTATATCAAAGTGGGGGAGCACACAGGGGGGCTAAATACCCCTGAGGGAGCACACAGTGGGCCTATATACTAGTGGGGGAGCACACAGGGGGTATATACAACTGGGGGCAGCACACAGGGGGTCTATATACAACTGGGGCAGCACACAGGAGGTCTATATACTTCTGGGGGAGCACACGGGGGGCTATATATAACTGGGGGGACACACAGGGGTCTATATACTACTGGGGGAAGCAAACAAGGGGTATATCCTACTGGGGGCAGGACACAAGGGGTATGTACTATTAGGGGCAGCACACAAGGAGAATATATTACTGGCGGTAGCGGACAAGGGGTATATACTACTGGGGGCAACACACAGCGGTCTATTGTTTTGGAATGCATGTCGAGGGGGGGCCCCAGACATAACTTCGCTTGGGGCCCCAGAAATGCCAAGACCGCCCCTGTGTACGGGTACAGCATATGTCCCTAAGAGGTTAAAAAATCTCAAGTCTTTCCATACTTATCAGCCGCTGTATGTCCTGCAGAAAATGTTTTCTTTCCAGTCTGACACAGTGCTCTCTGCTGCCACCTCTATCTCAGACCGGAACTGTCCAGAGGATGCCAGATCGCTGTATATACATATACATCACTAATGCCATTGTCTATGAGAATTACCAAAGTACTCATGCAAGAGTGCAAAATTTTTTTTTCCTTCTCGCAGTTCCTGACTCTGTACACACATTTGAGCTAAATCCCTAATTTTATGCATTGTAAACGCTCACTGTGTTGATATAATTACATTTAGTATTATAGAAAACCATAGGTAACATGATTACATAGTGCACTGTGCCAAGTGAAAAGTCTCTACTAGATAGATATTTTATGGGGCCAGACAGCTAGTTACGTCTCACAATAGGTTTTTACATTCCCAGTTTCTATGTATTAGCTGTTAGCACTGTCTATGTATTAGCTGTTAGCACTGTCTATGTATTAGCTGTTAGCACTGTCTATGTATTAGCTGTTAGCACTGTCTATGTATTAGCTGTTAGCACTGTCTATGTATTAGCTGTTAGCACTGTCTATGTATTAGCTGTTAGCACTGTCTATGTAATAGTATAAATGGGTGAATTACTTGGAAGCTTTCATTTGATGTGAGTGGCAAATACATACCAGTAGCTATTCTTCTTTATGAAATTAAGCCTGTAACATTTCAATACCGTATCATTTTGCCGTAGGGTTCAGAACGGAAACCAAATAATCTTAATCCTCTCGTGTATTATTTGCTTTTCAGTATTCTTATAGTACCCTCTTCACAAAAAAGAGAATCCCTTGCAAATTATGTGGGACAGCGAAAGGATCCTCCTCCTACAATTGCTGAAAATAAATTCATGTTGCATCATATTGACGCTTAGTGTTATTATCTAAAATGTGCTAATTTATGTCTATTGTCAAGATTCCTTCCATTACAAACGAGGCTAGACAGACCTTAAAGGAGAAGTCTGGCAAAATGTTTTATTAAAGTATTGTATTGCCCCCCAAAAGTTATACAAATCACCAATATACACTTATTACGGGAAATGCTTATAAAGTGCTTTTTTCCTGCACTTACTACTGTATCAAGGCTTCACTTCCTGGATGACATGGTGATGTCACTTCCTGGATAACATGGTGATGTCAATGACCTGACTCCCAGGGCTGTGTGGGCTGTGGCTGCTGGAGAGGATGATGGCAGGGAGACACTGAGGGACACAGGGCACTGGAGGGACACTGAGCATCCCCCTGCCATCATCCTCTCCAGCAGCCACAGCCCGCACAGCTCTGGGAGTCAGGTCGTGACATCACCATGTTATCCAGGAAGTGGCATCACCATGTTATCCAGGAAGTGGCATCACCATGTTATCCAGGAAGTGACATCACCATGTTATCCAGGAAGTGACATCACCATGTTATCCAGGAAGTGAAGCCTTGATGCAGTAGTAAGTGCAGGGAAAAAAGCACTTTATGTGTATTTCCCGTAATAAGTGTATATTGGGGATTTATATAAGTTTTGGGGGGCAATACAATACTTTAATAAAAATTTTGTTTCATGAGGCAATTATCAGAGGTATTTGGCAAATTATCAGCCATTACACCTGATAATCGCATTGTGTAATAAAAGGCAACAATCAGCCGACATTGCGAAAGACCACATCGGCAACGATCTGCTGCCATCGCTCCATGTAATAGGAGACTGCCACTATCTCCTATGGGCTGCCTGAACGATCTAAAGATCATCCGGGGAACCCCCTCGTAGCTCCCTGCTGCCCCCACACTATCCTGCTCGCTGTTGGAGCGTGTAATAGCGCCGCCAGCGAGTGGAAACTGGGAGCAAGCAAGTGTTGACCTGACATGTTGGCGCTCGTTTGCTCCCTCTAATCGCCCCGTGTAAGAGGGGCTTTACTGGTACCTTTGCTGTAATAATGGAGAGGGCAGGGGGGCTCCTGTGATCTGCCTATCCACACGTTCTCTTTTATTTTTACTCATAGAATCCAGGCTGTCTAAAGGGCCCCTGCATTCATCTGACATCACTGTTAGGGCTGTTGCAGAGAATCAATGCCTGACCTCCAGCATTAGGCTATGATCGCACAGTATCTTTTTTTTGGCTGTTTGACAGCCGTTTTTTTTTTTCTTTCCCCTTTCCATTTTGATTCCAAACAAAGGACATTATTTATGGAATAACAGCTGCTGTTTTAAAATAACTGCCATTATTTTGGCTCAAAATATCTGTCGTCCCAAAAAAATAGCTGTCAAACAGCTAAAAAAAAGACGGTGTGCGATCGTGACCTAACCCTTACTGCTCCAACACAAAAGGCAGCATATCAGTTTAAAGGAAATCCACTCAAACATAACTTTATATATGTCGCTGCCTATGGTGATACTTGCAGTTCATTCCATACATGTTATCTATTCAGTCTCCTCCTCTTTCTGCTGAAGACACAAAAAACTATGTGCGAGCTTATCTCTCCGTCTCCCTCTCCTCCCTAGTGAGATGGCTATTGTAAACAAGTCCCTATCTGCAACTTTGTAACAGCTTTGTAATACTGGAGGGATAATGACAGTGAGTTTATCAGCAAGTTGACCTCGGATTAACCCTCCCAACATTAGAAAGAAGCAACAAAGTTGGAGATGGCCGGTAACTTGTTTACATCAGCTGTCTTGGTTTAGTCTTAGTTTTAGCCTATTAGTGAGAATGAAAACTGCAAGATTTCAGGTTTATTCAAAAATATAAAATAATGAAGAATTATAAAAAATTCTTAACACCCCCATTGGAGGAGGTGACAATCTTAGCCGTATCTTGGACAGTGGCTGCTGCATGTTGTAAAAGTGCCTTTGTAAATGCTATTGTTTTAAGTTTATTGTTTAAATTTGCAGTTTATTCAAAATTTACTGCAGACACAACACATCCTAGGACAGGTGGTATCATGCCACAGAGAATGGAACTATAGTAAGCCCTCCTCCTGGCTCTGCCCGCCACTCATTATCACAGGACATTTTATTATATTGGAATAAATGTAGGTTGCTGGGTGCTACCTACATTTATCTTAGTATCATACTATGTAATTATGAAGCTATGGCTTCACTGTTTCTGAACACAATGCAGGAACAGACCAACCAAAGACACAGATGAAGTAAAAACTAAGTAAAGGCTATGAGCAAGATTTATAAACCTTGCTGGCGTAAAATCTGTGTTTTTTTTTGTTTGTTTTTTTAGACATAAACCCAGTTCACCTAATGTGTGGGTAGGGGGCATGGCTAGGTGAACCGAGGAGGCGTGGCCTCATCCTGCACCCCATATATCATGACCTGTGCCTGCTCCAGAGCTAGTATGTTTTTCTATACCTGCCATAAACAACCTTAGAGTAAGAGGCTTAGTAAGTCCAGCATGGGGCTTGGGGGCTGGGATTTATATTAGACCAGCGTACTCATACGCCAGTCTTTTTTTTTTTAAATAATAAAGTATGACGTGCTTATGAATGACAGGCAGGGCAGGAAGGACGGCTTACTTCACCCCTGTGCTCCATCTTCTTAGAAGAGAAACAATGAATTTCATAGTACCTGCCCCTTAATGGGCAGTCAGGCCGCCCTCATATACATTAGATTGAGTCTTTTTGCTTCAGTACATTTATTGCACAGTAGCAGCAACTTTCTCATGGAAGCGTAAAAACATCTGCATGTTTTATTAATGTGTGTTATTTTGTACCGGCCGGGGATCTGCTTTGCAGAATTGTTTGATCTGGTGAGTCAGAACAGAAAATGAGTAGAACAAGCGATGAGGCCAGCTCCCCTTACTCCACCTGTGGATAATCGCAGGCGCATATAGGCAAAATTTAAACACCGTTTGAAACTTCATGGCCTGCAGCTAAACGTTGCCTTTATACTTTATATTTTTCTAATAAAGATGCATGAGGTTATATTTTGTATTCAGTAGTACAAGCTCTGCAGTCATAGAGTAGTATTGCACTTGTAGTGCATTGCCACTACACGCACACGGCTGTCATAGTCACAGCTTGCTCTACTAAGAAAGGTCTGTTTTATTTGGTATGGAAACATGACATTAAAGGAGAAGTCAGGTGAATTTTTTTTTATTAAAGTATTGTATTGCCCCCCAAAAGTTATACAAATCACCAATATAGTGGGGTCGTGACATCACCATTTTATCCAGGAAGTGACATCACCATGTTATCCAGGAAGTGAAGCCTTGATGCAGTATTAAGTGCAGGGAAAAAAACACTTAATAAGCATTTCCCATAATAAGTGTATATTGGTGATTTGTATAACTTCTGGGGGGCAATACAATACTTTAATAAAAACTTTCACCGGACTTCTCCTTTAAACTGGAGAGTACCTGATATTATCTAGTGTAGAGTCAAGCTGTTTTAACCCAGCATGGGATCACTAGCTGTAAAAAAAAAAAAAAAAAAACACACACATTTTTTTCAGGGCACTGCTTTTCTGCTCTCTGGCAATTTTGTAAAATGGCTACACATTTGTTTGTTTTTTCTTTTAATTTTTTCGGTGAATCACTCAGTGGGGTAAGGCTAGAGAGACAGGATCGAGCTAAGACTGGGTTCACACTACATTTTTGCAATCATTTTTTTTTTTTAATCCGTTTTTGTAAAAAACAGATGGAGGAACGTATGCATTTGTGTGCATCCGTTTTGATCCGTTTTTCTATTGACTTCTATTATTTAAAAAAAAAGGCTCAAAACGCAAGTTTTTTTTTTAATGTACACAAAAATAAAGTCATGTACTTTTTTTGTGTACGTTAGAAAAAAAACGAATGTTTATAAAGATAGTCAATGGAAAAACATCCTAATTGATGGACTCAAATGCATCCGTTTTTTCCATCCGTTTTTTTCAAGGATTGCCAAAACGTAGTGTGAACTCAGCCTAAGATTCCTGTGACATGAGAAGATGACAGGAGGGAGAAGCTGGGGACAATACAAAATTCGTAGTTCATTTGTTTTCCATTTCCTATCAGTGGTGAAGCATGGAAAAGCCTAATAAAGCCAGTACTAGTAAATAAAAAACAAAATCATCCTGAGCTGCCATCACACATAGCTATTTTTTTGAAGGCCACTATGCTTCTGATTCCTGTTGGATCCACTTCTTACTTTCGCACAAAAATTGTAGTGGATTTTTTTTTTTTTTTAACTGCTGTGGTCGCAACAGCTTCACAAAGCAGTTTTTGCTCTTATGGAGAAAAAAGACAATTTAAAAAAATAAATACTACCAGAAATATACTATTTTGGGAAACAAGCCACAAAAGCTATATCATATAAATGCAGTCAAAAAATGATCGCTTTCTTCTTGGAATCAGACAGAAGACAGGAGCAGTAAGGTCAAGAGAAAGCTGCAGTAGGACCTGTGGGTGACTGAGGTAGGTAAGTACCTTTTTTTTTTTTTTTCATAGAATTATTTTAAAATTCTGAAAAATCACATTCATTTAATGATATTGTTTTATTGCCTAAATGATTTTCTGGATATTATAAAATCAGAATAAACCATACTAATAAATGAAGCTTGTTTAGTGGCTTGAACATAATTGCTGACTGATTTTGGTTTCTGTAAATTATCATCCAATTTTGTGAAACGTTATAGAGTGTGTAAATGATCCCTGCAGTCTATAACTGTAGATAGAGAATTCCTTTGGAAAGAAGCGTGCCAAGATTCCATTTTCAGTATTTACTGTTCTGCTTTCTTAATTCAATCCCTGGCAATCAGCGTTCCTGCGATATGAAAAATTAACGCCACTTTAATTACTGTTTCTGAATGCTTCCAGTTTGTAAAGAGTTTGATTAGCAGAAAATAACATGTCTTAGGTCAGCGATTTCAAACACTTATTTTAATGTATTCTAGAAAAATGATTAAAAAAATTTTGGTTTTTTTAAGCTAGTTGCTCTGTGTGTGCCGCGCTTGGCCATTTTCTGCATTTTAGAAAGTTGAAAATTACGTGTAAAATAATAAATAACTAAGTAACTTAGTAACTTAGTAATTTTGTGCTTACCTATTCAACCCCTTCACACGTTTTCAAGTTTGTGCACATCTGGGGTTGCTGCATGCTAGCGCGATAACACGTACATGTGAAATCATGCGGCGACAGTTTAATTTCGAGTGACATCTGCCAGTAGTGACAGGTCTTGGCAACCAGCCAGGGACCTATCACCACTTGCCTTGCCCAGGGATTGCTGAGTTTGGTCTATCATTACAGACCCAAATCATAACATTAGGGGCTGGCATCTGACAGCTCTCCCGTCTCTGATCACCTTCATTGTGTGTGGGAAAAGTTCTGCACTGAGAGAGAAGAACAGTCACCCAATACAATAAGCACTAACACACACAACTTAAATCCTGCCCTGTTCATCACCCTTGTTCCCTGCTGCTGTACCTACTAGTCTCCCTTATTTCTGTACCTGATAGTCCTCCCTGTCCCCTGTTGCTGCACCTGATTCTGTTAGTGTACCTAATCATTGTGTATTTGATTGTCGCTGCTGTTAGTATACATGATCGCTGCTCATGTTACTGTACCTGATCGTCGTTCCTGTCACTTTACCTGACTAACTCCACTGTTACTGTAAGGAAATTTTGAAAAATGTGCTGATACACTTGTAAGCCCTAAAACATCCTAAAAAGTTAGAATACCTTTACCAAATAATGCCAACATAGTCATATAGTAAGTGGGAAGTATTATCTCAATTGTGTTGCGTGGCTATCTTTGTTACAAGCAGAGAATTTCAAACCTAGAAAAAAAAAAAAAAATTCTGACATTTTAGAGTTTTTCATGAAGAAAGGGTTGATGTATTTACTACTAACATGAAGTACATTGACAAAGGTATTAGCACATAAAACAAAATTGGTGGGATTTGAAAAATATGGCTCTGTCCTTATCGCCAAAAGTAGCTGCAGAGTAAAGGGGATTTTGGCTGGCACAGTATTTCACAAATACTGGTCTGTATTTGCTCTGTGAAGTGATCTTCTAATGCTGCCTTCCAGAGATGAGCGAACCTTGAGCATGCTCGAGTTCAGAGTGGGTGGGATTTGATGACTGATAGCTGCAGAATTTGGATGCAGCCCTAGGCAGTCCAGAAAAACATGGAAACAGCCTATGGCCTGAGGCTGTACCTGTGTTTTCCTGGCAGGACGAAACTGATCATGCTTAAGGTTCGCTCATCTATGCTGCCTCTGTTTCTTATTTTTGGTATATGTACTCTACGGAATACACATGGAGACTTCAAGCAGATTCCGCCATTCCGCCTGTCCTATAGATTCAATGATAGAGTTCGCCAGCAAATGTCATTGAGTCTATGGGACAGGCTGAACTTCAAGCGGAGGCCGCGCGGCGGAATCCACTAAAAGTCTCTGTGCGTATTCTGTAGTGTGCACATACCCGAAGACTCTAGGTTTTCAGACAGAGGATGTGGAGTCTGAGCACTGCAGTTTCTAATGACTTATAAATGGGTTGTTGCCAGTTCACTTTTTACGCAGTTTTGATGGACTTTTTTTCTTTTTCTTCAAAGTGTGTTTTATCAGAGAAATTCCATCACAGGAGAAAGTGATATGACCTATAGTGACAATTAAGGTGTTTTATGAACAGTTAGGGGGACATTTATGAAGCGTCCACCAGGGAGTAAGTTCAGATTTGCCCCTTCTGCCTGGTGTACACCTGCTGTATGCCCCACTCTCCCGATGGGCGGGCTGGGGGAGCTTGGGCGGCGAGACAAGGCAGAAAGGAGGCATGGCCTTCTCCCGCGCCTCATTTATCATTATTTATTTTAAATCATGATCCAAATCTACGTGCTCCTCTGAGTGAATCCTGCCTGGGAAAAGAGGGTGGGGCTTTATATGAAACATGCATCGATTTTGATCCATTTTTTCATTGACTTTTCCTCAAAAATGGATGTTTTGATCAGTAGTGCTATGTTTATATACTGTTTCTCTATAATATTTTTTATAGATTTTTTTTTTTTTAAGGAAACCTGTCACCCCCAACCCCCCACCTCCCCCCCCTGTGTGGAGCACCATATACTTACCCCTTCCCCGAAGTCCTGGTCCTGGACCCGGTCCTGCCACCGCAATATTGCCGTCTGGACCCGTCCGACGCTCATGGAGAATGACGGCTCCAGACATTCTCTATGGGCGTCGGACTCATCTCAGATGAGCGCGCACACTGCTTCTGACGGCGATATCACGGTGGCGGGTCCAGGACTGGACTTCGGCGAAGGGGTAGTAAATGGTGCTCCACCGGGGGTCGGGCGGGCGTCACCCTGGCACGGGGGGTGACAAGTTTCCTTTAAGCATTTCTATTGTTTTTGTGTAATCACTTAGGATTACAATTCACACGGAGTGAAACTCCGCCGCGGAATCCCGCCAGCCTCCGTGTCATACTGGCAGTCTATGGGAGGCTCGTGCACCTCCTCTCTCCAAACGGAAGAATGGACATGTCAGTTCTTCCAAGCGAAAAGGTGTGGAGAGAGGAGGCGCCCGAGCCTCCCATTGACTGCCAGTATGACACAGAGGCTGGCGGGATCCACGGCGAAGAATTTCGCTGCGTAATTCCGCCAGTTTTACTCCATGTGAACTCAGCCTAAGTGTTCAGATTTGTGCATAGTAAGGGCCATTGCCTGATGCCTGGTGTAAGCAAAGCCAATCTGCTAGATCAGTGCTTGCTTAGTGAGCTAGTTACACGGCTCGATAATCGTGTGGTGAAGCAAGGGCTGTATCTTCAGTGTAAAATAATAAACTTCATACATACTTGTTCAATGAAAATTCCGCTCTGCAGTTCACACAGCGGAATTTCCGTGACAGATTCACTTTCCGCCAGAAGAATGGACAAGTTTATTCTTCCGCTGGCGGAATCCTATAGAAATCAATGGGGCTTTGATTTTCCTCTGTGAGATTTTTCTGTGCGGAATTTCCTTGCGGATTCCGTGTAGAAATGTAAAAAAAAAAGAGACTCCTTAAAACAACTTCCCACATTTCAGCTCAGAAATTCTGCTTGCATTCCGCGGAATATGCAAGAACTATGTACGAAATTCCACGAGTTCTGATTTTGGGCGGAACACTTTCCTCCCTGATTCCGACGCTTTTGACCTTTCGGCCACAGCGATAATCTGCCAAATTGGCCTAATTTGGCAGATTATCGCTCATTGTAATAGGCCCCTAAGGTGTAGCCTGAATATAGTTGTAAATGTATTCCGTTTTTTTTAAATGAAGTTACTGCACCATCAATTCTTCAAATTGAGATTTTTTTTTCACATCTAGTAATAAGCTTCTTACAGTGTCCCCTCGTGACAGCTTTGTCCAGATACCATAGTGTGTAGTGGGAAATTTCACAGGCACAATAGATCAGAAAAATGTCTCTTCTTTATGCTGATCTCATGTGGGGCGGCAATAACTTGGTGGCGCATTCCTTTTAATATGACATCAGATTATCATGACTGTCAATGTGTAATCGGTAGGGGTCTGAATTCTATGCCCCCCCCCCCCCATGACCAACAGGATGAAAGGGGCTGTGGCCATGCAGTGACCACACATGGCACCTTAATTAATTATTAAGTCATAGTGATAATATTGTATATGCAGCCGTGACATGAATTAGACTAAACTGCAATACCAGGCACAGCCACAGCCACACAAAGAGACGCACCACTGAGCTTGTATGAGCATGAGCATGTGCTCTTGAAAGCATCATTCTGCTGATCAATGGGGTTCCCAGTAACTGGGCTTTCACTGGTTACACAGTAATGGCCTAAAGAGAGGATATGGCTGTCACTAGCAGTACACAATAAGGCTGGGTTCACACTACGTATATTTCAGTCAGTATTGTGGTCCTCATATTGCAACCAAAACCAGGAGTGGATTAAAAACACAGAAAGGATCTGTTCACACAATGGTGAAATTGAGTGGATGGCCGCCATATAACCATAAATAACGGCCATTATTTCAATATAACAGCCGTTGTTTTATAATAACAGCAAATATTTGCCATTAAATGGCGGCCATCCACTCAATTTCAACATTGTGTGAACAGAGCCTTTCTGTGTTTTCAATCCACTCCTGGTTTTGGTTGCAATATGAGGACCACAATACTGACTGAAATATACGTAGCGTGAACCCAGCCTAAGCCTTTAAATCATGGAAAATTCTCAATGGGCTCATTCAGAATAAGCACAGTAAGGCCATATTCCCATGTAGTAAGACACCAGCCAGGTCACGGATTGGCCGGTGTCAGAAAAGATCCGTCCTGGTGATCTTCTCTACCGCTGAATTCGGATGCGGGAGCATCAGTGTGCTCCCGCATCCAAATTCCCCGCTGCACACAATGGAGCGTGTTGCACTTACAGGTTCTCTGTGTCCACTATTCAATGAATAGCGTCCGCAGAAAACTGACATGTCAGTTTTTTGCGGCACCGCTAGGGACAAAATTACATAAGTTCCATATTAATCATGGCTGTTGTTGCAAATCGAAACATAGCCTAAGAGAGTAAGCACAGTGTGAGCCCATGGCTAGGACTTTTGTATTGGCATTGGGATTAGAGAAGTCTAGAGTTAAGCTAACTTCAAGCACGCTTAGGTTGATCCAAACCCAAGCATGCAGCATTTGATTAGCGGTGGCTGCTGAAGTTGGATGCAGCCCTAGGGGGTCCTTGAAACAAACCATTGTTCAGGAGTGGTTTGTGGAACATGACAGACATCATGGTGTTGACTGAAGGTTCCTATACACTTTATACATTTTTGGCTGTACCTGATGCTCGCGGTAGGCTCGAAAACCAGCGTAAGATGTATGGGATCGACCACAGACATGGTGTTGGTGGTGACAATCACCACCCAACCCCTTGTTCTGGGAGAGATAAGCCATTACCAGAACTCCCTGGCTGCAGCTTACCCCTCCCCATACAGAACACAGAAGCGTGACGAACGTTCCTGCGTATGGGGAAGGATTGTGGCTGAATGGGAGAGATAACCGCCGGCTAAATGATATTTCGGCCATCCAATTTTTTTAAGGCGTATGACCACCTTTTAGCCTTCCAAATTCAAATAGAATCTTTAAGATTAGCTGGAAAATCTAACCTTATCCATAGAGACCCCACCTCACAGCTTTAAGAAAATTCCAGATTGCATCATTGTATTGCTATTAAGCTGTAGTATTTATTACAAGTAATAGACACAAAAATTACAGGGTGGATGACGTGTTTCTGGAATATTTCCCTTCATCAGATCCAAAATGTATACAGAATAAGATGCAGGTCTGGTATCAATATACACAGAACAAAACCAAACACCTGGGGATCAATGGGAGGGGAAAATCGGTGCACTGGGGTAGCTGGGCCCACCAGTTCGCCAGACTAGGTAGTTGGCAGATTTACAAAAACGTAGACCTCTCGGGAACCAGGTGTTGATTTTCATAATGAGGGACACTATTGGAGTTGGTGCAGCGGCACCGATCAAGTAGTGGTTAAAACTTCATTTACTGTTTTACTCTATTTGCTTTAAAAGCATAGGACAGAGCAAGTATGATATTTTCTTTTAAACAACAAAGCAGAATTAACGAAGGAAAATATGGAAATGATTCTACATGGAAAGAATTAGTAGGAAAAGGAAAGCGTAGTCTTTCCTTTTATGACTAATATGTATTATTATAAACTGTAAGGATCCATTGTTTTTGTAAGATAAGACCGAATATCCTGCACAGCAGTCGTAAGACCTTTGATCTTGAATTCCAGATAATTTATTATTATTAAAAATTACTGAAAATAAACTTTTGAGTATTTACCTACGAGTAATTCACAGTGGTGTCAGGGCATGAACATTTATCTTGGCACAATAACATCACATCGCAGGTTCCCGTTATTGACAGCACATAGAAATCTTTCACCATTGGTCATCTAGTGATAGCATACACTAGTGATAGACGTGTACAGAAAGTTGTGTTACTTACATTGTTCCGTGCAGCTAATCTCCTTATAGACGGGTGAACTGTAACGACTGGAGTCGTGGATCGGCTGTACCACCGATAGTGATGGCGTAAGCTACACCAGGGAGCGGAGTCTTCACCAGCACCCACCACAAGGCAGGATAGACTTGCAGCAGCAGGCGACCCCCAGGTCGATACCCCTGGCTTGGCTTGCTAGCAGTGGCGGGCAGGGTGCAGCTGGAGACATGTAGGCAAGTAGGCTGGGACACAGCAGGACTCAAGTCTGGAACCAGAATAGCAAACACAGGACAGGAATCACGGGAGAGCTGGGACCATACACTATGGCCTTCATGCAGAGGCTCCAAAAGAGGAGTCAGGGAAGTGCAGGGATTTATAGGAGAGTGTTGGTGCAATTAACCGATTAAGGGCGTACTGCCCCTTTAAATCTGTGGCAGGGACACACACACCGGTTGGGAAGCTAGTACACAGGACTTTGGAGCGGTAAGGTGCCTCCGGGGGCTAAAGAGGAGGCAATGCCGGGCCCTGGCTCCGATGTCCACAACCTGAGAGGAGCAGGCAGCCCGGAGCATGGGCCGCTGCCTCAGCCGTAACAGCCTCCACACGCCTAGCGATTAGCAGCTGTCTGCCTATAAAGTCTGTGGGCAGACAACTGTCCATCAGCAGATTTAATGTTGCAGATTTAATGCTGTGTTCAGTTATTTAAATGAAATCTGCTGCGGATCCACAGCAGAAAATCAGCTGCGGATCCGGTAAGTGTGAACATACCCTAAAGGACTTTTGCATCTCTTCACTGTGATGTGCCATTACTTTCAGATCACTAAGCATCCAGACGTGCTACTGAGCAGGAAAAAATTGTAAATAGGATGGAACTAGAGATGAGCTCAACCTGACTGTGCTCTGGTCTGATTATTCGGCATTTGATTACAAGAAGTTGGATGCAGCCCTAAGGCTGTCTGGCCTATAAGCTAGATCCATGTTTTTCAGGACTCCCTAGGACTACCGGTATTCAAATGCTGAATGATCAGACTCCAGCATGTTCGAGTTGCGCTCATTTCTAGATGGAACACTTAACCAGTGCTGCATCCATTCCATTTGAGTAATGGCCGTCACCACTGATCAGAAATTGATGGCATATTCTTGTAACTTTATTAGATTGGAAAACCCCTTTAGGGTGCCATAAACACACTTTTTTGTCTGGTGTTTTTCAGGCCCCCCCAAAAAAATGCCAGTGCAGCACTGTTTTATTTTTATTTTTATCCTCATGTTTTCCACTTTGTGTAAATGATCTTTTTGGTTTTTTTGGTGTTTTTTGTGTGCTGAACTTTTCTTTCTCTGCCATCACATGACTTAGTTGCTGGACCACAAAAGGTGACAAAAACGGCAGAAAAGAAACGCCATATGCACAGCAATGGTGTTTTTAAGACAACCAGAACAATCTCATTGAAGTCTATGGAAGAAAAAAACTCAACTATTTGTCGACAAAACGCCACACTCTCAGCATGCTGCGTTTTGGAAAAACTGCCAAAGAGCCTCTAGAAGGCTAGAAAAGACAGATAAACATCACACCAAAAAACGCTGTGTGTAAGGCAGATCATAAACTTTTATTGACTTAACATCTGTCCGCTGGCGTTTTTTTTTGGAAAAAAAAAAAACATGGAGTTTTTCCAAGGCAGTGTAAGGCCAGCCTTAAATGAATAGTCTCCCATTCAGTCTCATCTGTTAGCCAGAAGGGGTAGTGGCTACAAAGATGACCTCTCTCTAGAGGACATGACATGCCCAGTAATACTGGAGATCGGGTTCAGCACATAGGAGTCATTAGAGCTCCGTTATCTAGAGGATAATAAAACAGCACATGCATATCCTCGGACTAGGATCACAAAATGATTTTCTGGAACGCTTGATCCTAATTATTAAAACACAGATGTACATGGAATTTTAAGGCCAAAACTCCCCCTTTTTATTAGACGACGGACTGTAATATTTAATCCTAAAAGTGTTAACTAATGAAAGAAAAATGCTAAATCCCGATATTAGGATTTCCATAGTTTCACACCCGCTGGAAAAATGCGTAAATTGACTTTTTAAGGCGTATGCTGTTGTGTACATTTGTATTCTTAAAAAAAAAAAAAGGATCCAAACATATAATGTAACACTAACATAGGTTCCTATGGGTGAAAGACACGCCAAAAACATGTGCTCTTGGCATATTTCCGTGGCAAGTTTACATCAGTGGAGGAGACGGATCCAAACATATGGCATACATTTACATAGTATAGATTTAAATCCATTTGACCAATAGAAAAGCAAAAACACGTAACTGTATACTAAAAAGGATATGTTTCTCTTTTTTTTTTTTTTTTTTTTGCAGCCTTACTGTCACTTACAAGGCAAAAAAACAAAACTTATATGCAATGTATATATTATATAGACTTATATTCTCATATCGTCTGATAACACAACAGAAGGAATTATTTCTTTAGGGCTAAAAATAAAATAGCTAAGATGTTAAGAACCTTAGGCACACTCTATGTACAGCTGGGATTGTGCCTCTGGCTAGCTGAGGAGATCTCCTTCTGAGTTGAATATATTGCTGTCTTATATAAAAAGTTAGACTTTGTTCACACTGCATTTTCGTCTCCTATGTTAGGAACGGATGACGCTGTATGCTATACAGGAGAATCGATTGACTTACATTATAAAGAGACGTATAGAAACATAATTTTTTTTTTGTTTTTCTGTATGATGGAATTAAAGGGCAACTATCAGCAGGTTAGACAAATCTGTCCTGCTGATAGCCCCCTATAGCGCTGGGGATGCTGAGGAGGAAGGTATGTGTGTTACCTTCCTCCTCTGCACCAGTCCCATGCTGTTAGTCAGTGTTAACTCCACTGCGTAGCACCCTTAGGAGCACTGCCTTGTCCAACGATTATTATTAGAAGGGGTAAGTTGAATGACGTGGCAGCGCTCCTTACAGTGCTCCAGAATGGATTTTACCCTGACTAACAGCATGGGACTGGCGCTGAGGAAGAAGGTAAGAACATGCCTTGATTCTCAGCTTCCCTGGCATTGTTAGATTTGTCTAACCTGCTGTTAGTTCCCCTTTAAACATGCTGGAACAGACACTGTGAAAAGGACAAAAAAACAGTGTGAGCCTAGCCTTACACCTTTCTGTATAGGGCAAATACATTTGCAACATACTAGTCCTGCATTTACACATGATAGTTCTTAACCTATTTATGAATGCCAATACGTCTTTTTCTTCATTAACCCCATTAACCCCCATATTGGTAATCCTGTTGTTTTTTTTGTTTCTTTGTTCACCATGCGGGGCCAATATTGTTATATTTTAATAGATCGAATCATTTCGCATGCTAGGAAATATGTGTATAATATGTGGTGGGGGGTTTAATGGGAAGTAATTTAAACATTTTTAAACCTATTTTATAAGAAAAACATTTTTTCAGTTAAATATGCAATCATTAGATTGCATAAACTGATCGTTGCTATGCCATAGCATTCATCAGTACTATTGGCAATCTTTGCATACAGTCTGCCTATAAGGGCAGACAGTGTAAAAAGATCCAACAGGATGGAGGTAAGGAGAACTTCTCTGTCTGTCAGTGCAAGTGATCCCGATTAGTCAGTGACAGGTGCTTATCCTGTCACTGACTTCCTTAAACGTAGCAAATGACTGACTGCATCGAAACAGCGTCGAGGAGGAAGGTAAGTAACATACCATCCTCCTCAGCATCTCCTGTGCAGTAGGGACATAGCAGGTTAGATTCGTCTAAGCTACTCATAGTTCCTCTTTAAGGCCCCGTTCCCACTGAGCAAAACTAGCGGAATTCCGAGGTGAAATTGTCCGCCGTGGAATGCCGTTAGCCTCCCGCTCATAATGGGAGTCTATGGGAGGTGCGCGCTCCTGCCCTGTCCGCGCTGAAGAATGAACATGTTCATTCTTCAGCGCGGACAGAGCAGGAGCGCGCACCTCCATTAGACTCCCATTATGAGCGGGAGGCTAACGGCATTCCGCGGCGGACAATTCCGCCGTGGAATTCTGCTAGTTTTGCTCAGTGGGAACAGGCCTAGAGATAGAGAAGAGCAAACCTCGAGCACACCTGAACGGGTGGCATTTGATTACCGATGGCTGGTGGTTGAATGCAGCCCTAGGGAGTCCTGGAAAACATGGAAATGGCCTATAGGCTTTGGCTGTATCCATGTTTCCCATGGAAGCCACCAATATTCAAAAGACGCAAGTTTGGTGTGTTCGAGGTTCGCAAATCTCTAGCAAAAAAGTATGTCCTTGCTTGTATGGAAAAGTTGCTCAGCCTATTTTCTATGGGTGAAAGGGACTAAAAAGTCATGATTTTTTTTTTTTACAACTATGATCTTACAACACTCATTTAGTTTCTTTGGAGTAACAATTCTCAGAACACCAGGATTCAGCTTTCATCCTCTCCCGCTGGTTGTGGTTTCTGCCACCTGTAATAAAGCACGATACGCAATAATCGGCTTCATTTATGTCTCTGATAGCGGGTTAAGAAGGATTTGACTTCCTTTCCCATGTCAGTATATTTACACGTAACATCACAAATGATGCTTAAGGGGCTTGTAAGACAACTCTCTCGTGCCCTCTGTTAATGGTGAGACACCGTTCGATCCCGTTTTATCTACTCGTATGCATCATGAGAAAATAATTACACATCCTCGCTGGATGCCTGAGGGCACCTGAAATTACATTTTCTATTTTTGGAATCCCCATTGCAAGTGTAATGAGATAAACAGTAAATGAAATTCATCAAGCCAAGCCAAGCTTTACCAATGAGCATGCCCGTTCCCGGTGTCAGAAAAGGAAGGCTTGTTTAATAGGCAGTGATAAACCATAAAATCAATGAACTTAGGCCATCAGATTTTACGATCTGAAGCTTGAATTCCCTTGGATAGACATTTCTTTTAACTTCTGGTTTTAAAAACTTTACTTATTTATCCTAAATGAAGTATCTCGCTATATACTATTATAGCTACAAGGCTCGGCTCGTAATAAATTGGCCTCATTTTGTTGTGGCTTGCACGGATACGCTCTCTGATCACAGACCACCTCTTTATTTGGAGATCCCACTACATGAACACGGACCTTATTTGCCCTTATATGTACATTGTGGGAAATTTACCACGGGCTTTGCGCCTATTTTTAGGTAAATAATTGGATTTTTCGCCCATTTTTGGTCTAAGTTCTATTTATGAACCAGTATTCGACGGGGAAATATTTTTTAGATGTGACTTTTTTAAAATCTGCCTGTTTTGAGTTTTCACCATAAAGTTAGTATAATCCGGGTTTTGTGCCAAATTTATCATTTGCGACTTTTTAAAAAGTCGCACAAACAGGTGCAGGCTTAAGTCCGGTCAGTACCAGACGAATATGCTTGCGCAATCTTTGCATTTTTGCGACTTTTTCTGTGACTTTTTACTTAGATACATTCACTATGGCAGTGCTACATTTTATTAAATCATTCACAAGATAATTGGAACAAAATACCCACCAGTCCTCATTAGAAGAGTCGCACAAATGACACAGGTTTTGGAAATGGCAAGACACAGGGGGAAACAACAAATGGCAGTAATTTACCACTCCCCATATCATCTGACCAGCCTCGGAACTCCTGCCGGGGTCCAGGATCTCTTCTGCTGCTGACATCACGACCCAGCTGATTTACAGCCTGCTCAGCCAGTCAGTGACCCACTCCAGTCACTGATTGGTTGAGCGAGCTGTCCATCAGCCAGGTCAGGCATTTCCCCCTGTGTCGTGACATCATCACAACTTGGGAGGGGGGGGGGGGTAAAGGCTTCCGACGGTTTCCCAGACCTTCTGGCACGACGAGTTGCGGGCACTCTGAGAGGTAAGTACTTGTTCCTTATCTTTTCCTCTTTATAAAGGTACACATACACCTGTGCAGAACACTTCCAGCAGAGAGTAGACTGCTTCTTTTAGCCACAAGTGTGGTCTGGCATTTCTGTAGTTAGGTTTATTTTCCCTACGTAGAGAACAAATTTAAGTAGTTTTCCAACAAGCTGAAAATTATCTCCACGTAACCTTGATAAAATATACAAAGCATAAATCAAGCTGTGTAAAGTATATAACCAGATGCAATCTCTCCCCTCCAGACATTAGAATTGCCTCCTGTAAGTGTTCTGAAGGCTGAGAGAGACGTGGTGTACTAAAATGGAGCACAACAGAACCCCTCAGAGGAACATCAGCTGGATCTAATATCCTTATTTTTTACTTTTCTCTAAGCAGAGGAAGATAAAAAGGTTGATAATGGCCGAGCACCGCACTAAATAATACAGGACATAATGTAAATCCTTCCTATTGATGCTCATATATGTTCTCTTCCATGTTGTAGGGATGGGAATCCATTTTTTTGCCCTAGATGCTTTCGGCTTGTAAAATATTTTATGGTTTATTGCCATGGATGTTGTCTTGTATAAAAAGCTATTTAATAAGGCAGTTTTTTTAGACCTCTCGGCTGGGCCTTTAACCTGTCCTTTAGTAACTATTTGACATAGGTTTCCTGTAATTAGTCAAAGGGGTGTTGTACATAATCCATGTTTGGTATTACCACTGAATCTCATTGACTTAAAATGGTTATTTAGTGTTAAAAAAAACATGGCCACATTCTTCCTCTTGTCTCCAGTTTGTGTCGTGTTTGCAACTCTGTTTCATTGAACTTAAAGGAGAAGTCTAGCCAAAAGTATTTTTTAATATGTTATTGTATATGGAAAATTAGACAAATTCTTCAAATTCTCTCAAAAACCGTGACGTCACGAATCAGGTGTAATTCCTATGGAGTGTCCAGCAGGGGGCAAAGTATATGTAAAAGCCTATGGAACTGTATTGTCTATTAAGCTGTATGTAATGGAGTGTTAGATGGGGTTACAGTACACTGTGCTTTATTGATTAAATATGTTTATGGAATACTTTGGGGAGCAAGTGTCCTTGCTCCTCACAGTATTCCATAAATGTGGACGGCACCAAGCAGGGAGGGAGAGGTGTCGGTGCATCTAACCACCTCCCCCTCCCTCCCTGCTCATTGCTGTGGGCACATACACACTGTACTACTCCTCCCACCATGTGCTCATAGTATAAGCACATGATGGGGAATAGTACCAGGGCTGATCCCCATCGATGGGTTCGGCCTGGTTCATTTTACCTGAAAAACCCCTTTAAATACTAGACGTGTCTAATGAAAAAAATTACTATTTTTGTAAAATAAACCCTATTTTCTCTTCCTAGACAAATTCTGTTTCTGATGATTGGTGTATTTATTTTCTGCACATGGTTATGATTTTACCTGAGTTGTTCTTTCTATGAACAGCACTTTATCAAATTACTTTTATGCAGCCGCATAGACCTGTGCTGTAATCCATGATTGACACCTGTCTCTACGCATGTTCATACAATAAAGGATGTCAATCATTGAGTGATACCACCCACTGGACTCCTAAAGCCCCTATTCCACGGGCCGACTGAGAGGAGCAAACGAGCGCTGTCAGTGCTCGTTTGCTCCTCGTTCCCCGCTTGCTGCCACTGCTATTACATGCGGCGGCAGCGAGCAGGTGAGTGCGGGAGGGGCCGCCCGGGTGATTGCTAAATCCTCCGGGCAGCCCATAGAGGATAGTGGCGGTCTGCTGCCGCCGCTCCTATACCACAGCAGTTAGCTGCTATATCAGTCGTTTGTTTTTCAACATGTTTGAAAGACAAACGACATGAACGATCAGCCGACATGAACGATGTCTGCTGATCGTTGCCTTCTATTCCACCGAACGATTATCGGGCGATATCCGCCGATAATCATTACGTGGAATAGGGCCTTAAGCCCTGAATGAGCTGGTATTCACATTATATAGCTGCAATTCATCCTGAACCTTTCCCCATATCACTATTTACCAAGCCACTCACTCCATCCTCTTCTATAACATGATGCCAGTAGACTGAACAGCAGTTTTAGGGTAAAAGTTTGCCTTGATGTATGTTATGTGTATGACCTCAAGTGAGAATGTGGAGTTTTTGTATTTTTTGTAAGG
Organism: Dendropsophus ebraccatus; assembly: GCF_027789765.1. Classification (NCBI taxonomy): domain Eukaryota; kingdom Metazoa; phylum Chordata; class Amphibia; order Anura; family Hylidae; genus Dendropsophus; species Dendropsophus ebraccatus. The sequence continues at coordinate 123,981,468 of NC_091460.1, read as the reverse complement.
AATCAGTCTAAAGAGTGTTTACTCTAAATATGGGGTTAAATTATATTCAACCGCAACGTGTGAATAAATATTGGTAGTTTAGTGATACTTTAGTGTGTTTTTTTTTTTTTTACACAAAATATCGCGTATATTGGGGGAGAATCAAACATGGTTTAAAGTGACACTGGTTTAGTTGCCCCTAGCAACCAATCAGATTCCACTTTTCATTCCTCACGGACTCTTTGGAAAATGAAAGGTGGAATCTGATTGGTTGCTAGGGGCAACTGAGCCAGTTTCACTTTACACCATGGGGGGAGATTTATCAAACATGGTGTAAAGTAAAACTGGCTCAGTTGCCCCTAGCAACCAATCAGATTCCACCTTTCATTTTTTCTATTTTCAAAATAGTTTATGAGGAATGAAAGGTGGAATCTGATTGGTTGCTAGGGGCAACTGAGCCAGTTTCACTTTACACCGTGTTTGATAAATCTCCCCCCATGTTTTAACTTTACACCATCTCCCCCATAGTGTTTATAAATCTAATAAATAGATCCATTCAGGTCTCTTCATGCTTCACCTGCTTGGACTATTACTAACTATTCTTCACCACCAAACCTCCTCTTATAAATCCTCTGCTGATAGCTGGGCTTTACTGCTACGCTGCATCCGGACAAATAACTTTTCTTCATGGTCCTCTGCCAGTATTATCTTTATTATTCACCTTTTAACAGCAGCATATAAACAAGAAAACTGCACGCATATCCGTAGGATTTCCTTATTTCCTGCTGAACTGTTGCATTACTTTTCCTTTCTTCATCAACATAACTTTGGCATTCGTGAACATTCCTCAAAAATGTTCACTTTACCACCAGAACAAAAGAGAAAATACGGGCAGACCGCATAAGGTTGGCATATTTAGGGACTGTCTAGGGCTATGTTCCCACAACGTTTTTTCCTCTCCATTTTTGAAAAGAAAAAAGTGACTTTGGTCATTTCCCTGTTTGGCCGCCCGTAAAGATGACGGCTGTTGGTAGATTATTCTAGTTGAAGTGGAATAACTGGCCTTTGGGTGTGTCTTTAATTGACCGTTTTTACTAAGGATACTATTACACAGGCCGATGGGGGCCCGATAATAACGGTAAACGTGCACCGATCTGCTAGATCGGCGCTCGTTTACTGGGCCTATTACACGGCCCAATAATCATTTAACAAGGGCTGCATGGACATCGTTACTGATGTCCTTGCAGCCCTTTCTTAAACTCTATACATTACCTATCCATGCTGCAGGGCTCCAGTTGCAGTCTGCTTTTCCCTGGGTCCTGCACAGCATGGATAGGTAATGTATAGAGTTTGGAAATCGCCAGCCACGCACCGCTATTACACGAAGCGATGCGCAGTTGGTGCCCGACAATTATAGGTCCAAACCTATATCAACGATCAGCCGATGATAGTTGTCATCGGCTGATCGTTGTGTTTATTACACTGAGCGATAATCGGCCGGATAGGGCCGATTATCGTTCCGTGTAATACGGCCCTACTAAACTCAATGGACTTTTCACAGGGGGGTGAAATTAGGCCCCGACCCCTTTTTCCCGGACAGATTCACTAAAAGGCACACGCCTCTTAGTAAATCTGTCCGACCATACGCCCGACCCTGTGCCTGAGTACCAAATCAAATCCAGCAGGTGTAGATTTGGATCATGATTTACACCTGCGAGCAGTCATAAATCATGATAAATTAGGTGCGGGAGGAGGCCACGCCTTGCTGCAAGCCCCACTGCCCGCCCATAGTGCGAGCGGGAAGTGCGGCAGGCATACCTAGGGAGAAGGGGCGAATCTGCGCCTTCTCCCTGTGCAAGCCATACGCTTTAGCCCTGCATGCAATGGACGACCCGAGGTCCACGTGAGTGAGCGTCTCTGAGCACTCTCAGGACGCTAGTGTTCTAAGTACCGCCGCATTATTTTTATGTGATTAGCGGTACATGATATTTGCTGTTCCCTACCCTTTTGTGGTGTTATACTCCCCTGATGATTATCTGTATGAAACACGGTGTTGGGAGCTTAGGTAGGGGTAATATAGGGATAGAGGTGTAGTATTAGTACGGGGCAGGGGCCGCCCTTTCTAGGGCGATAACTCCGACAGTCCCTGAGCGAGTAGGGCTAGTTGTGGTGCACCCAATAGGGACCCTTAGGGTCAGGTGCTCCCAAATTTAGACGGTCTTATTATCTATACCGTGATTTCAAGCCTTACAGGTGGATACACGCTACGCACTTCGGTTTTTACTGTTTATATGGTTGTGTGTATTCATGTATGTATTTATATGTGGCATGCTTTAATACGTATATGGGGCTCCATATGCCTGATTTTTATAAGGTGGAGGTTTTTTCACAAGGTTTAAGTTTGGAATCTCTTTGTGCTTTTTAGTATATCAGTAAAAGTTATGTTTTAGAATTATTAGGGACCTATCTGTGCTTATTATTGATTTGTGTTTGGTCTGGTATTCCCAGTCCCTCATTAGGACTGTTCAGTGATTAGTGGTGTAAACATAGCCTAAGATAGAAACCTAAGCTCACACCATTGCACTAGGCAGCCTTCAGTTCTTTTCCACAATTCCTCATGTAAAGTACTATACAGGCTATAGATCTCTATTTAAAAAAAAAAAAAGTTTTCAATTTTCTGTTTCCATGTAAACAAAGAACAACAGTGTTTATTGTTTGAGCAGTGTAGATCTGGTGATTCAATACCAGTGCAGTGTTCTATTCCATTGTCGTTTCCAAGGCTTTGCAGAGTGGATGGGTTTTCATCCCTTTCATACTTGAAAAATAATTCCATTTCAATACATGTACAGATTATAGATGCACATGGGGCTAGGGGCAGCCTATCCAGATTAAAGGGGTACTCCAGCAAAATGTATTTTCTTTCTGATCAGCTGTTGTAAGAAAATGCCAAAGATTTGTAATTTACTTTTAGTAAAAAATCTACAGTCTTCTAGAACTTATCAGCTGCTGTATGTCCTGCAGGAAGTGGTTTATTCTTTCCAGTCTGACACAGTGCTCTCTGCTGCCATCTCTGTCCATGTCAGGAACTGTCCAGAGCAGTGGCAAATCCCCATAGAAAACCTCTCCTGCTCTCCACACTGGGAAGAATACACCAATTCCTACAGGACATACAGCAGCTGGTAACTACTGAAAGAGTTGAGACTTTTTAATAGAAGTAAATTACAAATCTCTGGGACTTTTTGGCACCAGTTGATTTGAAACATTTTTTTTTTGTTGGAGTACCCCTTTAAAGCTTATCACCCATACTGAGGATCTGACCACCACTGATCATAGGAAAGGAATAGAACAAGAGCCCACCTGCTCGACCACTTTACTTGCTATGGGACAGGTAAAAAAGTCCAGTTGCTGTGCTGGAAAGCAATATCAGGCCATATTCACACAGCGTAAAAGTACGGCCGTTGTTGCCATCGGCAACAACGGCCATACTTTGTACGGTGTGGAACACTGCATTGCCTTCTATAGGATCCTGGCCGGAGCGTATTGTGTGCTTCGTTGTGTATTGTGAGCTTCATTGTGTGCTATGAGAGTTCTGATGCAGGCGTGCACTGATGCGCCTGCATCAGAATACTGCGGCCGGAAAGATCATCCGGCTGGTACTGCTGGGATGATCTTTGCAAAGACTGGCCGTTCCGTGACCCGGCCGGGTCACAGAACGGCCGGTGTGTTCCGGCGCGTGAACATAGCCTAATACTGTAGAATTGTAAAGTTATGGAAAATGCTTCCACTGGATTTGGTGATGGTTAAAAATGTGAATAAAGTTAAAAAAGAAAATATATAACATTCTTGTAAAAACCAATACACAGGAGACTGATAATAATGTAGAGTATTGATTCAGGGATCTTTCCTTTTGACAGTAGAAGTCAGGATAGATTTCTTTTATGCTTTTTAGTGATTTAGATCCCTTAAAGCGAATGTACCATCAGGTACATCACTTTAAGTTTTTTATATGGATAAACCAATGCCGTCGCAAGGATGCCGGTGCCACAGGACTTTTTTTTTAAAACCGCGGCCTAGTCCCTGTGCAGGGTGCCAGTCTATTCCCAGGCACCAGCCCGGCCTGAAGCACTGGAGGCGGGCCCGTCCACCTTAACTGTGAGGAAACCCCTCCCCTTTGTATAACATGACATGGCAATTTTGGTCTCAAGACTTGGAACCACCGTGATGCACTGCCTGGTCACACGATCCCTTCACCCCAATGCGGAAAATTCCATTGTATGACTAGAAATCAGTGTGTAGCCCAGCCTTTACGACTACTTGTCATTAAAAAAAACTTTTGATAATTTCAGAGAGATACATCAAAAAAACCTCATCCCCACTCTGTGTCTGAGACCTCATAGACTGGTGTTAGAAGTCCGTATAGGTCACATGACACAGAGGTGTGAGTGAACGCACCATTTGTGCACTTCTTCCGGCTCATTCTTAGACCCTCGCACACTCAGGCCAGGTTCACACTGCGTAATAACAACGTCCGTATTTCATAACCATGTCCGTAGTTGTTTAAATAACAATCGTTATTTCACAAATAATGGCCATTGTTTGCACAACTATGGCCATTGTTATTAAATACAGCCATTGTTTTAACATAGTGTGAACCTAGCCTCAGACTGTAAGGTTTGGTTCACACTACGTTTTTTGCAATTCATTTTATTCATCCGTTTTTGCAAAAAAATTTATGCATTTTGTGTGTCTCCGTTTTGATCCATTTTGCCATTGACTTCCATTATAAAAAAACACAAAAACATTGGGGGACATTTATTAAGGAGTCTAATGTGTCCAACTATTCAAATGGGGATTGGTATTTTGTATTTTACTCCAATAGCTTGTGACTGATTCATTAATATGCAGCACTGCCATAGTGACTGCATGTAAGTAAAAAGTTGCAAAAATTGCGCAAATATATTCACCTTGTACTGTCCAGACGTAGGCCTGCACCTGTTTGTGAGACTTTTTAAAAAGTCGCAAATGATAAATTGGGCGCTTATACTGGATTATGCAAACTTTTGGGGTGAATTATTCACCTAAAAATACGCGCAAAAACCTTGATAAATTTCCCCTATTATTTTTGTGTACGGAAAAAAAATTGATGCATTTTGATCCTTTTTTTTTATAATGGAAGTCAATGGAAAAACGGATCAAAACGGACGCACACCAATGCAAAAATGGATGAAAAAAACAGATTTCAAAAACATAGTGTGAACCCAGCCTAACCGATTAAAACTTTTGATATGTCTTTTTTTTTTTATGACAGTGCTCATTTACTAGTAGCGCGAACTTCAGCAAGCAAGCACCCCTGACATACTGGCATCATCGCAGCTACAGGGAAATGTGATCTATCTCTGATGTTGTGTTTTTTTTTGTTTTTTTTTTCCAGTTTGTGCTGATCAATGTAGTTTAGATCCTGAACTCCTTATACCTGATTAAAAAGAAACACATTTAGCATTTCCTTTGCTAATGAAAAGCCTTCTCCTCCCATCCGCCCTCGCTGCATTACATTTGTATGATTGGACCGTAGCTCACGCTGCCGCTCTGCACATCTGGGAGTACGGTTTCTGTACAAATGTGGTGTTTTGAATTACTTGCTAGAAAATTTTTGAAATTACAATAACGTGAGTTCTTAAATTATGCAATGATGACATTCGGAGCAACAATCCAATCTGTTAGCATTTTAAAGGCGAGTTAAAGCCAAGAAATATGTCATTATATCTGAAATGAATAGATGTGAGTAATAAATCCCCGAGCTGCAGGGTGTGCCCTTAAAAAATGGGTGATTTAGCTGACATTTTCATACCGTGACTATACAATACATCTTTTCAATAATACAATGTATATGTAAAATGAACAGACTTCTCAAGTACTCTGCGGACAGTCCTCTTTATCATACTGCTCAGGGTAATTGTTCTGTTTCTTCTTAGAATTAGCATGTAATTACACCTCTGTATACTTACAGATCAGCTCTAACCTATAAGGTGTTTTATCACCTATGCGCACAGTGTCTTATCACTGGGGCACACAACTGGACCCCACCAATCACAAGAATGGGGGTCATGTGCCTTACCGTAATCATTACTGCATGAGTTCACACTACGTATTTTTTTTTCCTTATCCGTTTTTACAAGAAAAACGTGTGCATTTGTGTTCATCAGCTTTTCCATTGACTTCTATTACAAAAAAACGGATCAAAACACATCCGTTTTTGAAGCGTAAACAAAAACGTGGTTGACCACGCTTCTGTGTATGTTAAAAGAAAAAGGATGCATTTTGATCTTTTTTTTTTTTATAATCGAAGTCAATAGAAAAATGGGTGCACATAAATGCATCTGTTTTTACATCAGTTTTTTTAATGTTTTTACAAACAACTGTGGAAAAAAAAAACTTAGTGTGAACCCAGCCTAAGCCTGTTCCCTTTTGTCCATTTGAGTCCAAATAATGGTCTTTATTTAAGAGCAGCCGTAATTTTTTGTAATAATGGCCTTTATTCGGACACAAACGGGCAAATAAAAGATATTGTGGGAACATGGCCCAAGTCAGCGTTTTAAATGGAGTAATGATAAAAACAAGACTGTGGGATAGTCGGAACATCTGCAAATGGGGTGTCCCAGTAAATAGTGGTTAGTACCTACTAAGATAGATCCAAAGAAGGACAACCAGTGAATAGTGTTGAGCGGACTTGTCTGGGTTCACCAACTTACCCGAATGCTCGGCATTTGGTTCCCGGCTGAAAAAGTTGGATGCAACCCTAGGGAGTCCTGGAAAACATGGATCCAGCCTTCTCCAGACGCCGGGAGTCAAGTACCGAGCGTTCAGGTTTGAAGAAGTTGACGAACTTCTTATCAACAGACTCTCAGTCTAGGGACTTACAGAATTTAAAGGTCCTTCTACTAATGTTTTTGTACCAGATACCACAGGATGGTTTCACAGGTCTTATAGAGTCCATGTCTCGATGGGTCCCAACTGTTTCGGCAGCACAAGGGGGATCTACACAAGGAGATGGTTTTAATGTACATGTAGTCATGTAGTTCCTTATATTGTGGCTGTTGTTAGAAGGGGCTTTAATAGCCCCTTTATCATGTAAGCATGACACCTATCCATATGTGGTAATTGAATTATGTAACAGTGCTGTCAACCAGTGCAACATGAAATGGTGGTTGAGGGTTTTTGTTCCAAGATTATAACTTATTACCTGGATAAGTATGTGATCAGTTAGAGTCTGCTGCCTTTACATTCAATAACTAGCTATCTTCATTTACAGGTTGAGCTCTGCTTCATTTTTGTTATACAGTGTGTAGCCACATAAGAGTGACAAATATTATTTACTTATTATATTTTTCAGTTTTTGGGGATAGCCTTTCTTGGAGTCGGTTTATGGGCATGGAGTGAAAAGGTAAGCTAATAATACTATTCAATGTGTTGAGTAATTTTCTGCTAGATTTTTGCTCTTTATTTTACATTCTTCGAAACCCACTAAAATCTGATTTAACCCATCTGAAAATTCACTCAGATATAAAATTGACAGCAAAGTGGCCGTAGCAAAGGTTCTCTGTTGATAAATACCATATATAATATACATTTTTTTGGACAAAAAAAATTGTTTGTTTGCTATTTATACCCTGATTGTTACACTATTTTGTGAGTCTAAAATGGAGAAGGATTTAGGTGTAATTATTCACAATAAACACAAAATAAAATTACAGGATACGTTAAAACAATGTATCCTAGGAGATTTTAACCCTTTAAGGACATGGCCCATTTTCGTTTTTACGTTTTCGGTTTTTCCTCCTTGTGTTTAAAAGGTCATAGCACTTGCATTTTTCCACCTAGAAACCCACATGAGACCTTATTTTTTGTGTCACTAATTGTACTTTGCAATTACAGGCTGAATTTTTGCATAAAGTACACTGTGAAACCAGAAAAAAATTCAAAGTGTGGTGAAATTGAAAAAAAAAACGCATTTCTTTTATTTGGGGGAAATGTGTTTTTACGCCATTCGCCCTGGGGTAAAACTGACTTGTTATGCATGTTCCTCAAGTCGTTACGATTAAAACGATATATAACATGTATAACTTATATTGTATCTGATGGCCTGTAAAAAATTCAAACCGTTGTTAACCAATATACGTTCCTTAAAATCGCTCCATTCCCAGGCTTATAGCACTTTTATCCTTTGGTCTATGGGGCTGTGCGAGGTGTCATTTTTTGCGCCATGATGTGATCTTTCTATCGGTACCTTGATTGCGCATATACGACTTTTTGATCGCTTTATATTACATTTTTTCTGGATTTGATGCGACCAAAAATGCGCAATTTTGCACTTTGGGATTTTTTTGCGCTGCCACAGTTTACCGTACGAGATCAGGAATGTGATTAATAGTTCGGGCGATTACGCACGCGGCGATAGCAAACATGTTTATTTATTTATTTGTTTACTTTTATTTAAAACCTGGGAAAAGGGGGGTGATTCAGACTTTTATTAGGGGAGGGGGCTTTTTACTATTAACAACACTTTTTTTTTTTTTTTTTTTTACACATATACTAGAAGCCCCCCTGGGGGACTTCTAGTATATACACTTGGATCTCTCATTGAGATCTCTGCAGCATAGATATGCTGCAGAGATCCATGAGATCAGCACTCGTTTGCTTTCGGCTGCTGCAGCCGAAAACTAACGAGTGCCGAGCCGAGGACGGCGCCATCTTGGACGCGTCCCCGGCCGGCATCAGTAACGGAGATCGCTCCTCCGGGACAAGGTCCCGGAGGAGCGATCTCCCCCACTAGACCCCAGGGAAACGTTGCCTCCGGTAATCGGAGGCAGCTGTCAACTTTGACAGCTGCCTCCGATTAGCTAATTAGCAGCGGTCCCAGGCTACTCGCGGCACCCGGGATCGCGGCACTTCAAAGCGGGGCCGCCGCGCGGCCCCGCTTTGAAGTGCAAGTGAGGACATATGACGTACGCATACGTCCTATGTCCTTAAGAGGTTAAAGGAGAAGTCCGGTGAAAATTTTTATTTAAGTATTGTATTGCCCCCCCAAAAGGTATACAAATCTCCAATATACACTTATTACAGGAAATGCTTATAAAGTGCTTTTTTTCCTGCACTTACTACTGCATCAAGGCTTCACTTCCTGGATAAAATGGTGATGTCACTTCCTGGATAAAATGGTGATGTCACGACCCGACTCCCAGAGCTGTGCGGGCTGTGGCTGCTGGAGGGGATGATGACAGAGGGATGCCCAGTGTATCTCCAGTGTCCCTCAGTGTCCCCCTGTCATCATCCTCTCTAGCAGCCACAGCCCGCACAGCTCTGGGAGTCGGGTCGTGACATTAACATTTCATCCAGGAAGTGAAGCCTTGATGTAGTAGTAAGTGCAGGGAAAAAAGCACTTTATATATAAGTATCTCCCGTAATACGTGTATATTAGGGAGTTGTATAACTTTTGGTAGGCAATACAATACTTAAAAAAAATTGCTGGACTTCTCCTTTAATAGTTTTTAATAAAAAAAAAAATTAGATTTAGATTGTAGTTCAGACTTGAACCTAGATTTTACGAGTCATTGGTAGTTTGTACCCCCGACCACTAAGCTGCAGGTATACTACTTATACAAAGTACAGCCGTTGGACACAACTCCTGGGTTTCTAAGCACTCGAGGTAACAACCACCATTCTTCTGCCCATTCACTAGTGCAGGATGTGAGCTGTATTTGTTCAGAGCCATAGGTTTACCAATAATATAAAATTTTGGCTCAAAATCTTTCACTTTTTGCAAGGAAAGATATTTGTTACACAGTTCCCCCTGGGAATGGTGAAACCCAATATGTGCCCGTACAATGCTGTGTATGGAGAGGGGCGCCATTTTTAGTGCAGGTTTTGCACAAATGGTTTTAAGCCGCCATGTGTATTTGCAGCGCCCCTATGGTATGAATACAGTGGAAACTCTCCCAGAAGGACAGAAGACCTCATTTTTAAAACTAAACCCCTCAGAGAAGTCCACTAGAAGAGAACATTTAGACCCCAGAGGTGTTTGTGGAAAGTTTTTAGCACTAAGCTATAATAATGGAAATGGAAATATTACTTTTCCAATATGTACATTTTTAGCGCAGATTTACTAAACACAGGGGTATTTGCAACTGACCATACACTGTTGTTTTTTTTTGTTTTTTTTTGCTACACAACAGGGCTTAGGAGGCAATGGGTGCAATTTTCAGTGCAGTGGACTGGTTTAGGGCGCCATGTTGCATATGCACAACCCCTGAGGTACCAGTACAATGAGGAGCCCCGACAAGTTGCCCAATTTTGGAAACTATACCCCTCAACAAAATCTATTTTAGGTTATAGTGAGAATGTTGATCCAACACCCACAGATGTTTTCCAAGCTTAATGTAGATGATTTTTCAATGTGAAAACTGCAATTTTTCATAGTTATGACATTTCACTGCATTATGTTGTGCCATGTTGTGCCACCACAGACCACAGTAGGGCCTAGAGGAAGTGTAGTGTGCCGTGCGAAACGGCTTGTCGCCGTTATTAGAGACATGCCTTTTTAATGTCCAATTGGTGAGTGTCGCAAGCTTCTTCTGAGGAGTTTGAACTATTGATTACAAGTATAGAGGTCCTGAGTGACCTTGTATGAGAGAAGCAGCAGTGGTATTGGCGCTCTGCCACTGCATTCAAACTCTAGTGGTCTGACAGGGATAGCAGATAAGATAGCAGAATACAGCACTTTTATTGACTGAGCCGCCTGATGATGGTGGTGGGTTCGCTCATTAATCTAAGGTGTATGGGGCTCTCCCAAGTGTCCACCTTAAACTAGGGGCCCTGTTACACGGGACGTTTATCGTGCAAAAAATCGTTATATCGTTTGAATTTAAACGATAATCGCTCTGTGTGATTGCAGGCAACGATCGAAAAATCGTTTGCATGTCGTTGAGCTTTGATTTAGATCTGAGCCTAAAATTATCGTTTATCGTTTGCTAATCATTCGCTGTAATTCCATGTTCGTTCGCTCAAGTTTCGCATTTTTTCGCTAATTGTTCAGTGTAATTGCACATTGTTCATTGTTTTGCTGAGATGAGAAGGAATAAACGATTATAGCAACCATCGTAATAACGATCTTATCTAACGACCATTGTTATTACGGTGAACGATTTCAGGTTAACTATAAACAATCTCGTTTGCGATCCTTTATTGTTAGTCGTTAATCATTAAAAATTGCTCAGTGTAATAGGACCCTAACTCTACAGGATAGGGGACAAGTAAGTGATCACGGAGGTCTGACCTTCATACCCTCCACTGATCTCCAGATCAGCCCCCCAGCTCCTTTGTTTTGAATAGAGAAGCGGGTACGGCACATGACCTGCAATTCTATTAAGTCCTATGAAGCAGCTGGAAAGAGCCGACTGCTGTACTTGTCTCTCTCCGGTGGCTTCATTCATTCTCTATGAAGCCGTCGGAGAGAGCAGAGTACAGCAGTCTGCTCTTTCTGGCATGTAAATGAATAGAGTACGGAAGCTCTACAGAGGTCCTGTAGATAGGGGACAAGTAAGTTTAAGGTGGACAATATCTTTAGTACACTATGTGCCATATATGAAAGGTGTAAAATGTTTTAGAACCATTGTGTTACTTTTAAACTCTTCTTCACTGTTGACTCCGTAAGGATGCAGACTTTAAAACCTCCTTTTTTTTTTTTCCTCTTTGCTTTTCTTTATATTTGGATTCTGCCTCACTGACATTGTAACTGACAGCAAAGAACAGCTTTTATCTATAAGCCACAGGCAGCTAATGGATTTGGCCAAAAGTAGCAGATGGCACATGGCCCCATGGCTGTTGCCAATGTAATGACTCATTTCCACTTACACTTTTCAGTGCATTGTTGATGAAGTGCTAGTCTGTGTAATCAATGAACAGTGACCTTATGAAAGCCACTTTATGTCTTTCCTTACTGTAGTATAGTAAAGTTTGCTTATGTTTTGCTGGGCCTCACGAGTTATACAGAGAAGAACATATTTAAGTGCAAAACGGAAAGCAAATATACAAGTTTATGATGTTTACATGTCCCAGTCATTTTAGGATCAGTTCACGCAAACATGGGAGAGGCCCAATTTGTCTTCTGTTTTAATCAGGATTGGGAACAGATCCTAGTTTATGGAACACATAGGTCTTTTTGACTTTTATAGGTGAAGTATCATTGGAAAATTACATATTTCTTGCATTAGATATTACATATATACCTAGCGTGAGATCACTTCTAAATAAGATGTCCATCTTCATTGCTTTAAAGGACAACTCCGGCGGGACCCCCCAAAAAAAAAAAAACACAGACACACACAGACACCATACTCACCATCCCTCCGGTGACGATCGCCACTCCATTCGCCCGCCGTCCGCCTCACAGTCACCTGCGTCCGCCGTCCAGCGATGTCTCCTTCTTCCGGGTCCATGAGAGAGAAAAGGTTGCCAGCGCGCTTGCGCACCGGCAGCCTTTTCATTGGCTGGAGCGCATCACATGGCTTCCAGCAAGCTCAGCCAATCAGGGCTGAGCAAGCTGGAAGCCATGTGATGCGCTCCAGCCAATGAAAAGGCTGCTGGTGCGCATGTGCACCAGCAGCCTTTTCTCTCCCATTCACTCTCAATGAAGACGCCGAGAAGGAAGAAGACCCGGACCGCCCCCAGCTCTGACATCACCCGACACCAGAGAAGAGGACCGTGACGACCGTAATAGGTAATGTATATATTCTTTAACTTCCGGGGTGGGGGGTCGGGGGTCGGAAAGTGGGGGAAGGGGGCCAGACCGGGTATTTAACCACATTACAAAGTTATATAACTTTGTAATGTGTGTTAAATAAGCCAAAAAAAATTTTCGCCGGAGTTGTCCTTTAATTCTTTTTCAAACACATCAGACTAAAACAGAGTGGTAACGCCTCCCATCTGATTAATAAATTATAAAATAGGTATACCACATATATGTTGGCAACATATTTACATTGTTGTCAGCATATGTACCCTGTTTCCCCAAAAATAAGACTGTGTCTTATATTAATTGTTGCTTCCAAAGAGGCACTATGTGTTGTTTTCGGGGGAAGGTCTTATTTCTCTCTTTTCAGGCCCCCGACGTCCCCCTTCCCCGGAATACTCCCCAACATCCTTACGGTTTTCTTGTTGAAGCTGGAGCTCAGTAGCAGGGGGATCAGGAGCATGTGGCGGCACTGGCGTTGGGTGACCTCCAGCATGCAGCATGACGTGGAGACCATGGACCAGTATGCCTGCCGCACCGGCTGTGAAGGTCCATGAGGGGATTAGGCGAGTCCCGGGGGGTTGCAGCAAGCGGCCTTACTTTAAGGGGGCCTTACTTTAGGGTGGGGGTGCCTTATTTTCAGAGAGATGCCTTACTTTAGGCAAGTTGGTAGGCTAGTTAGGGTGTCTTATTTTAGAAGGATGTCTTATTTCTCTTTTTTCGGGGAAACATAGTAATAATAACCAATGGTGACACCAGAGTATTGACATCTGTGGGTGTGGAGAGTTGGAAGTGCGCAAAAAAAAAAAAAGAAAAAAAAGCACAGTGCGGTGCAAAAATTTTAGGCAGGTGTGGAAAAAGTGGGGAAAAAATAGTGTTAATGGAAGTGTTGATTCTGTATTAAGTACACACACACATGTTTTGAAGGAACTCGGCAAGGAGGTTGTTCCAAACATCTTGGAGAACTAACCCCAGATCTTCTGTAGATATAGACTTGCTCAAGTTCTTCTGTCTCTTCATATTATCCCAGACAGACTTGATGTTGAGATCAGGGCTCTGGGGGAGCTATAACATCATCTCCACGACTTGTTCTTTACATTGGAGATAGTTCTTAAAGTCCCCATACACTTTAGACTATTGATGGCCATACCCGTCTCTCATGGGGGGGGGTCAACTGATAGTTGTTAGTTACAATCGTTATTATTATCATCGTTTACTCCATCTGATCCCAGCAAATGAACGAACAATGTGGAATTACACTTAGCGATTGGTGAACTAATTTGGAACTATAGTGAGCGATTAATGTTGAGTTTAGGTTCAGCTCAAAAGATGCACTCAACTACACACCAATGATTTTTTTTATTGTTGCTTGCAATCACACAAAATGATTATTTTTTAAATTTGAATTATATAAGGTTGGTAACCATATAAGGTTGGGAACGATATAAGGTCGGTAACGATATAGGCTTGGGAACGATATAAGGTTGGGAACGATATAGGCTTGGCAACAATATAAGGTTGGGAACGATATAGGCTTTGGAACGATATAAGGTTGGGAATGATATAAGGTTGGGAATGATATAAGGTTGGGAATGATATAAGGTTGGGAATGATATAAGGTTGGGAATGATATAAGGTTGGGAATGATATAAGGTTGGGAATGATATAAGGTTGGGAATGATATAAGGTTGGGAACGATATAAGGTTGGGAACGATATAGGCTTTGGAACGATATAAGGCTGGGAACGATATAGGGTTTGGAACGATATAAGGTTGGGAACGATATAGGCTTTGGAACGATATAAGGCTGGGAACGATATAGGGTTTGGAACAAAATAAGGTTGGGAACGATATAGGGTTGGGAACGATATAGGGTTGGGAACGATATAGGGTTGAGAACGATATAGGGTTGGGAACGATATAGGGTTGGGAACAATATAGGGTTGGGAACAATATAGGGTTGGGAACAATATAGGGTTGGGAACAATATAGGGTTGGGAACAATATAGGGTTGGGAACAATATAGGGTTGGGAACAATATAGGGTTGGGAACAATATAGGGTTGGGAACAATATAAGGTTGGGAAGGAGATAGGCTTTGGAACGATATAAGGTTGGGAAGGATATAGGCTTTGGAACGATATAAGGTTGGGAATGATATAAGGTTGGGAATGATATAAGGTTGGGAATGATATAAGGTTGGGAATGATATAAGGTTGGGAATGATATAAGGTTGGGAATGATATAAGGTTGGGAATGACATAAGGTTGGGAACGATATAAGGTTGGGAACGATATAGGGTTTAGAACATAATAAGGTTGGGAACAATATAGGGTTGGGAACGATATAAGGTTTGGATCCTGAGGGCATTCCCAGGGACCCAAGGTCTGAGGTGAGATGCCATGTTGTGTATTGGAATAGGTATACAAAGGAGTGGATCTGTTGTGCAGAGAAATGGGGGAGGGCACCCTTGTCTGGTTCCCTTGTACAGGGGGAGAATGGAGGAAAGTATCAGCAGGACAGAGTCTGGCTATAATTGTATTTGCTGGGAACGATATAAGGTTGGGCACGATATAGGCTCAGGAACGATATAAGGTTTGGATCCTGAGGGCATTTGAAAGCCTCCCAGGGGCCCAAGGTCTGAGGTGAGATGCCATGTTGTGTATTGGAATGGGCGTACAAAGAAGTGGATCTGTTGTGCAGGGGGAGGGCACCTTTGTCACGTTCCTTTGTACAGGGGGAGAATGGAGGAAAGTATCAACAGGACAGAGAGTCTGGCTGTAATTGTATTTGGGATATATTTTTATAAAGCTCTCCATCCCTTCTCGGCCATGTTCCTGTATGCTCCCCTCAGTTTATTTACAATGTGTTCACTTACAATACGGACCAGCACACAGTGACATCTCTCTCTAGTCTATTGAGATCAGACACAGCTAATGTAAAGAGAAGGAAAAATCTATCGTTTATATGTAGTAGAAACCTTAGAAGATGGAGTAAGGTAAAATGAAAGGGCCTTATGAAATGCATACTGTCTGTCTGGCTCACGGTTGTGTCTATGCAATGAATCTTATTTAGCACACGGAGCAATGGGATAGAATAAAATGCATCTGCAGGATGTCCATGTAAGCCCAAAGCTATTTTGAATTAATCACGATTATACCTTTTATAGTTTACAAGAAATATAGTCTCATATTACCATATTGGCTGCAGGAACATCATCTTATTTTATTTGGATTGCGAGCTCATTTGGGTGTGCCAATTAACCATTGAAGTCCATGCAATGTACGGCCGTCAGAATGACCATACATTGTGTTGCCAGAGTGGGAACAATGGCCGTTGTTCCTGCATTAGCAGCCGCAAATAATTGACATGTCAATTATTTGTGCGGCCGTAGGGGAACAATGGCCGTTGTTCAGTACAGTTTGAGAACAACGGCCGTTGTTCCTTATAGAGTTTAATGTAGTAGATTATTTTAAGGCAAGAATGTCCGTTGTTTTAATTGCTAACAATGGCTGTCATTATCGATTCAGTTTCCTTCTCTCAGTTGTGAGCTGCTACTTTTTGCTGAAGACACAAAAAACTGTGTGTGAGCTTTTCTCTTCGTCTCCTCCCCCCTCTCTTCTGAGATGGGTGATGTAAACAAGTCCCTGGCAGGCTGTATCTGCAATTTTGTAGCTCCTATGTAATGCTAGGAGGGTTAAAATGAGGTCAAGTTACTGATGAACTCACTGTGATTAACAGAAAGCAGCAGCTCAGAACTGGGGGAAGCAGACTAAATGGATAATAACAAGTATGAAATGAATTGTTAGTCTCACTATGGGCAACAGCATATGAAAAGTTATTTTTGAGCAGAATACCCCTTTAATGCTGTTAAAACAGCCCTGGCAGGGTGGGAGCCCCCATAACCGTGTAAAAAAGATTAAATTAAAAAAAAAATTGTAAATCAGAAAAAAGAAACTGGTAAGAAAAATTCTTTTGTTTCAGTATCTGACTCTAATCAGTAATAGAAAATCAAGGCGGTAGATGCCCTTTAAAGATCCCTTGATCCAGTGACAAGCTGGTTACAGCCCACAGACTCCTGAATTTATAGCTGCTCCAGGAATCGAAAGAGAAACTGCTGGTTTCAGGTTTTTATGGTTTTTCAGTTTTTTTTGGATGAATTAATTCAGTATATAGTGGAACAAACCAATTTATATGCTGAACAATTTCTTGAGCAAAATCCAAGTTCATTTTATGCAAGGTGGAAAAAGTAGCAACCTTTGGAGGAAAAAAGGATTTTATAATATAATTTAGTAAAGGTAGAATAACCCCCTTAATTTTTTTCATATGTTATGGTATATATCTGGAATATGCGATAGATAGATAGATAGAATGTGACTCCAGAACTTTCACTGATCCTTACATCAAATCAGACAGATATCACCCTGTGTAACGGGGCCAACAATTAGCCAACAAACAGCAAACGCCCACTTAGAGGCTGATCGATCACGTCTGACACATCAAAAAATAATCGGCTGTAGGCCAATGTAGCAAGTGTTTGTGCAGCCCTGGCCACATGATCATTGAGCCATATAATAGGCTCCATAAACAAGCTCCAATCTAAGACATTGCCATCATTTTCTCCATAAAATATTTAAATAAATTAAATTATTATTTTATTTTATATTCTGCACAATGAACACTGGAGAAAGAGAACAAAAAAGCCAAGTTTTCTGTATTTTGCTTATACACCTCCCCCAAAAAAAACCTGAAAAGAAAATGATCAAAAAGTCCTATGTATTCCAAAATGGTACCAATAAAAACTACAAGTTTTCCCAATAAGAAAGCTTGACCCCATCAGGTAAAAAAAAATTAAAATAAAAAAACTTGACTTGTAATGGGACACTAATTAAAAAAATGTATTGCTATTTCTTTTGCACCAAGTAATAAAATGTAAAAACAACCCAAAAATTAGATAAATTTGGGGCTAGACCATGCTTTCTTAGTTGAAGGTTTTCAAAGTGTACTTTCATAAGATTTTAAAAAACCTACATGCCTTTTTTTTTTTCTTTGCATCCTAGATTTTTCAGGATACCGTTTCATCAATGCACTTGCCCTGAGTAGGGATGGTCCGAATCTGCCGAAGTTCGGGTTCGTATGAACCCAACGCTCAGCATCAGATTCCCGCTGTCTGCCCGCTTCGTACAGCGGGAGGACCGCCTGGAAAACTGGGATACAGCCTATGGCTATGGCTGTATCCCAGTTTTCCAGGCGGTCCTCCCGCTGTATCCACCCTCTCCACGGAGCGGGCAGACAGCGGGAATCATTTCCGAGGGTTAGGGTCCATACGAACCCGACCCGAACCAGGTTTGGACCATCCCTAGCCCTGAGTCCTATCTAAGTACAAGTGCAAATAACTTCTGTCCCATAATGCGCACTATAGAGTCAGGGCTGTATTTTCTACTAGGCACTCATGATCTCATGGCTGGGGCAGCATTTCAGTGAGGAAGAAAGCGACCATGTTCTTCTAACGCTGGATAATCCCTCTAACATATGTGTGAAATGCACAACAATACGCATGGAGCCTTACTTTTTCCTTTCATCTACTGAGCTGTGATGGCGTTTTCCGCAGTGATCTATAGTTTGTATTGGTACCATTTTGTGGTCAATAAGAATTTTTAAACCGTCTTAAAGGGGTTATCCAGTGCTACAAAAACACGGCCACTTTCTTTCAGAGACAACACAACTCTTGTCTCCAGTTCAGGTGCGGTTTGCAATTAAGCTTCATTCACTTCAATGGAACTGAGCAGCAAAACCTCGCCCAAACTGAAGACAAGAGTGGCGCTGTCTCTGGAAGAAAGTGGCCATGTTTTTGTAGCGCTGGATTAACCCTTTAACTTTTTCTGAAATGCAAAGTGTCTGAATAAATTTTTTTAGCATTTGTTTTGTTGTTCACTTTCCCCCCCCCCCCCCCCCTTTTTTTTTGTACAATTACCATGTGTTTTTTTTTACTGGAGGAATTTTATATGTTTTTTTTATATGCTTTTTGTTTTAAATTCTCCACAAGCGATAACATTTTTCTAAAAGACCAATTCTTTAAGAAGACCAGCCTCTTATGGCCTTTTTCTGGCAACAATCTTTTATGTTTCTTTGTTTTCCAGACCAGATTTTGTGTAGTAAATTTTTACATAGTCACAAGGCAAAGTGGCCACTTTCTGTAAGACCACTCCAATAGAAGATGAGAGGTTTAATTGTAGAGATGAGCGAACCTCTAGCATGCTCGAGTCGATCCGAACCCGAACTTTCGGCATTTGATTAGCGGTGGCTGCTGAACTTGGATAAAGCCCTAAGGCTATGTGGAAAACATGGCTATAGTCATTGGCTGTATCCATGTTTTCCAGACAACCTTAGAGCTTTATCCAAGTTCAGCAGCCACCGCTAATCAAATGCCGAACGTTCGGGTTCGGATCGACTCGAACCTGAACCCGGTTCGTTCATCTCTACTCAATTGTATTAGATTGTTTATATAGTATGCTGCAACACTACTGTATTGCAGTGTACTGTCAGATCAGCGCTACATCCTGCCATAGTAATGCAAAAATAACAGCTCTAATAGGCAGCCACAAAGGCCTCAGAAGGCCTCTAATTGTAACACATCCTTTATGGACGTCTATTTTTTTTTTTTAATTTCTTTGCCTGTGTAGATAGGATAGATTGTTACCCACAGCCTATGACTATGTCCAGGGCTCCCTAGGGCTGCATCCAACTTTTCTAGATGCCAGGTGTGAAATGCTGAGCGTTTAGGTTAACTCAAATGTTCTCTAACTTCGCTCTTCACTAATACAGTATGTACTGTTGAGCGGAGAGAGGCAGTTCGGCAAGTGATCAGAACGTACCTCAAGTCACATTGACTGTCCTGAATTACAAATTATAACGTTTATACAGTGTGCACTAACCACACTAACACACTGATGGTCAAGGTGGACCTTGTTTACTCAAAGATGGCAGCCAGTGTGTGTGTGTGTGTGTGTGCGTGTGTGTGTGTGTGTGTGTGTGTGTGTGTGTGTGTGTGTGTGTATATATATATATATATATATATATATATATATATATATATATATATATATATATATATATATAATCTATTTCCTGGGGGCATGTGTTCTTCTACTAAGGCTTGGTATCTGACTCAGGCCTAGAAAACATGAATAGTGTTGCCAAACCTGAAATGTTCAGCCTCTCCACTCAACATTACTATATGTACAGCGCTCTGGAATCAAGGGTGCTTTAAAAAGAAATAATACTTGTAATATTAACTAAATGTGTATTTCCAGGAGAAAATACAAAGTGCTTGTAAAGAGTGCCACTTTAACAGTGACTTCCCTTTAAGAAAAACTTTAACCCTTGATATCCTCCCTTCAAGAGCGACTTTGGTGCCGCCCCTTTAAGAGCAACTTCGGTGCTTAGGGTTTCTATTGTATCACAGTTCAGCTGTTTGCATGTGTGCTCTGATTGGCTGGTTAGGGCTGTGCTGTGTGATATTTGAATTCCTGAACATTCTGCCATTCATTTCTATGGGGATTTTTTATTTTTTTTTAAGACAAAAATACTTAGCACACCTGTCATCACTGAGGGCTTTGAAACGCAGTTTGAACATAGTCTGTGTGCAGAGCGGTTCGAGCTGTATTAATTGCAGAAAATTAACTGGAAGAAGAATAAAGAAAAGGGATGACAGTATAGCGCTTTTTCAAGCACTATAATATTAATGAAAGGCTTGTCATTCATAGATCATCATAGATAAACTGTGACATTTAAACAGCAAATTCTCCCCCCCCCCCCCTTGGTCTTTTGTTGATGGGCAGCAGATCTCTTATTTAGCATCAACAAACTTTTCAACACCTGCAAAGGAACAAAAAAATCCTGTTCAGCAGATAAATTTTTCCAGATATCGGACTACTTTTGCTCTGTCATGTCACAGTGTTATGCTGCGTTTACACGGAACGATTATCGTGCGAATTTGCATGATAACGATCGAATTCGAACGATAATCGTACGTGTAAAGGCTGCGAACGATCAAACGATGAACGAGAAATCGTTCATTTTGATCTTACATGTTCTAAAAATGTCATTCGCAAAAAAAATCGCAGATCATTCCGTGTAAACAGTCGTTCGCCGATTTAACCAATGTGTGAGATAGGCTTAAGCAATCGCAAAACGAATTTCCGCACGATATATCGTACCGCCTAAACGCTGATCGTTATGAAAAAAAAAAGTTACTCCGACATCGTTAATCGTACGATCGGGCCAATTATCGTTCCATGTAAACGCAGCATTATAGTTGTCAATTTATGGCCTAAATTTGGTCGTCCAGAATCTCAAGTATTTGCCCAGCTTTACATCCTATACAGTCGGATACCATGAATTTCCAGAAGATTGGCTCTGCAAAGTTATACAATGACTCTTTACCATTGCTTGGTGATTAATGAAGCCTCTAGGCAGTAAAACCTAGGTGCCAGTCTGCCAGTCGGCTGTGGGTATGTGCCCGTTTGGCATGTTTGATACAATACACAGCCTATTTGCACAGCTTTATCCTCACTAGGACCCCTGTGTAGATGATGCTCTTTATGTGTCAGATTTGCGATTGTTGAAGAGCACTCCCTTCTTGTAATGTGCAAAACAGTTATCACAGCTGGCAGGAGAGATTTTCCAGTCCACTGGTGCAGAGAGAAGGAGCCATTTAGTGAGGAAAGAGGTTGGATGAATCCCTTTTACTGTAATATTAAATTGATGGGAAGGAGAAAACAATGTGTCCTGTTTTATTCAACCAAGCTGGAAACTGAAGCCTGGCATTTCTCTTCTGAGTAAGCAAAATATTAAAAATACTACAGAAAAAAGTTTATACTAGCACTGTGTTCTATGGCTATTCTATGATAACAATGGCTAACAAGCCTGTTTTATTAATTACATGTATTTCCCATAGTTGTGGGGTATCTTTCTTATAGCTTTGATGGGCTCTTCCACTATTAACATTACTAAAAAAAAATTTTTTTAATTTTTAATAGCCAACTGGGTGTTACCAGTAGGGGGCGTGTCCTTACACAGTGTGGCAATGCCAGCTTTGATTGGACAGTGTCAGACCATGTAAGGACATTATCCCAAATGATAACACCAACTTTAAAGTGACTCTGTATCCACAATCTGACCCTCCCAAATGGTTTGTACCTTCGGATAGCTGCTTTTAATCCAAGATCTGTCCTGGCATCCATTCAGCAGGTAATTGTTGTAAAAAAACAACTTTTAAACTTGCAGAGCTGTTTCAAATTGGTGTGACCTAGAGTGTCTGTGCCCTAGGATTGCGACGCACCTCCGTCCCTCCTGCCTGCCCTCTTCACCATTAGGAATGCCCCCAGGCAGGATTTCACCTATTCATCACTTGTCTGAACACTGCACATGTGCTGAATCGTTAAGGCCCATGTGCAGTGTTCAGACAAGTGATGAATAGGAGAAATCCTGCCTGGGGGCATTTCTAATGGTGAAGAGGGCAAGGTTGTTTTTTTTACAACAATAACTGCATCACCTGCCGAACAGACCCCAGGACAGATCTTGGATTGAAAGCAGCTAACAGTACAAGCGGCCTCTGCCTCTTATGACTAGAACATTACCATGGCTGAATCTAACAATTATTGTTACCTTATCACAAGAATATGCATGTAAGGAGGGGGAGATGGGGTAATCATGAACTGTGCTGGAGGCACTGTTGCAAATTTATTTCCAACAGGGATTGTGATCGCAAGCTGGCCACTAGGGGTCTCCCATCACTGCGCATGTATACAGCTGCTGCACATCCACATTCAGTAGCAAAGAATCCTGGGGATGCTTGCATTGTATGGTCAGCTCTCCTGTCACACAGAACCAAAACCTTTGTAACCACAAAGTAACATTATACCAAATAAATTGTTGCATTACAAAGAGCATTGTCTCCTGGTAAGCATGCAGAGTTAATAATATAATTAGACTAAGTTGATTGATACACAACCTGCATGATGAACAGGTGTCTTTCCTTGCACGAGCGTGCAAAGGACTGGGACTTCCTGTGCTTGGTCTCTTTTTTTTAATTTTTTTTAAAAAGGCAGAGGGGCAGCAAATTCCACAGTTCGGCTGTATGTATAACGCTGTTGTAGGCCCCACCCCCTTCATGATGTCATTGGCATCTAGGCCTCGCCCCCTCTGGTCCGGCTATGTCTCTAGGTCAGCCCACTCTGATGACGCTGTGCAGGGGACAGGGCCTAGATGCCAATGATGTAATTGATGGTGCGCGACCTACAGCATCGATGTGGGCAGAGATATGGGCCACGACTGCCATTAAGCCCTGCCCCTATGGCACTGTCCACCAACAATAACATGCAAGAAATCCTTTATACGGTAAGATATGAAATGTTTAGAATATAAGGTTAAGAAGAATGCTGAGAACTCCTTAGGGTATGTTCACACTGAGTAAAGTAGGTGAAATTCCTCGGAGGAATCCTGCCTGTATCAGTGTTTTATTGCCCGTCTATGAGAGAGCGCGTGCTCCTCCGCTGCCACCGCTCTCCGCTGTTCCGCTGCGGAATTCCACCTAATTTACTCAGTGTGAACATACCCTTATATAGAAAGGGGGTGACAATATCACTTTAATTTCAGGAGACCCTCCATGATTGTGTTTCTCAGGTACTATGCCCCTCCTTAGTATTCATGGTTACATCATTTCGCTTCTGCAAACATTCTTTTTTTTTTTTATCTCTCTAGATTTTCTGTATTTATTCAGCGCTAGCGTGAGGCTTCTCTTCTCAGAGCTGTCCTGTAAACTAACAAGATTCTAGGCTAAAAATATTTTCTTCGTCACTTTCTCCTTCATGTGTTTAAGTATTTATGGAACTGTCAGAGCGGCGGACTTCTTTTTTTAAAGACATTAAATTGTGAATATAGTTTTGGCTGAGTGCACTTTTCTGAATTTAGACTGCGGGGAAGTAATGAGGTGTGAGCGAAAGACACGGATCTTTAGTAGTTTACACACTTAGCATTTACTATCCAACAATCATTGATATTCAAGATGACTGGTGCAACCATTGTCAGCACAGAACCAGGATCCTTTTGTCCATCATATTGATCATGGTATTTTCTTATTATTTTTTTTTTTTTTTGGGTACCAGGTTGTAGGCCCAGTGTCCTATAGTGAAGGACAATGTATGTGTTAGAGGCTAGATGAGGGGTTAATTTTGCACTATATTGTAAAGTTGCTTTACTATGTGTAAAGTTTTGAACCTAATCCACAGTGTGGGCCTTGATATGACAGCCATCTTGAATTATCCAGCCCCCAAGTTTACACTTACATAAGTTCAGGACATGCATCTTTGATGAGAAATTTAAAGGGGTACTCTGGCGAAAATCTTTTTCTTTCAAATCAACTGGTTTCAGAAAGTTATATAAATTTGTAATTTACTTCTATTTAAAAATTTCAAGTCTTCCAGTACTTATCAGCAGCTGTATATCCTGCAGGAAGTGGTTTATTCTTTCTAGTCTGACATAGTGCTCTCTGCTGCCACCTCTGTCCATGTCAGGAACTGTGCAGAGCAGTAGACGTTTTCTATAGGGATTCGCTACTTATCTGGACAGTTCCTGACATGGACAGAGGTGGCAGCAGAGAGCACTTCGTCAGACTGGAAAGAATACACAACTCCCTGCAGAGCATACAACAGCTGATAAGTACTGGAAGACTGGATATTTTTAAATAGAAGTAAATTACAAATTTATATAACTTTCTGAAACCAGTTGATTTGAAAGAAAAAGATTTTCACCGGAGTACCCCTTTTATTTGATGTTGCTGATGTTCTCAATTTTGCTATGGGGCCCTGTGATTTCTTTATACATCTCTGGTGTAAATCAGTCTGAAATGGGTCTTCTGTCTGTCTTTTTTCCTCTGCAGGGCGTGCTCTCCAATATCTCCTCCATTACTGACCTCGGAGGGTTTGATCCTGTTTGGCTCTTCCTGGTAGTGGGTGGAGTGATGTTTATCCTTGGTTTTGCTGGTTGCATTGGAGCGCTCCGGGAAAATACTTTCCTCCTGAAATTTGTAAGTATATTTTGAAGCCACCATATTAGATATATGGAAAGTATTCAATTGAAAAAGAGAAACTATACACACAGTAAGCTAAAATTTTTAACTTTTTATTTAACAGACAACAGCATAACCCTATTTTATTTAGGTTACAGATGAGGCTTTTGTGTCATGGTCATATATATATATATATATATATCACTTAAAATGTTACTGTCAGCACGCGGGCCCTACCTGAGGTGTTGACAGTGTGCTGTAACTGGCAGTCCCCTAGTGAGCATGTTACCTTTTGGTAATTTGTCCATGGAGTGGATTATGTGCAATCTCCGGTCTCCTACTGTAATGAAGAGTCAATGAGGAGTTGTGCCTCAACGTTGTGCCTTACTTTAGCATGCCTCACCACTGCTTCCTCCTCCCTCTTCTTCATGAATAATCTCTGCTGCCCTGCCTCCTGCTCAGTCAGATGTCAATCAGTATCTGCCAACAGAGGGCTGATCTGCAATCAAATATAGTTGAATCCCCTAGCTGTGGTTTAGGGCTAAATAACACGTCTACAGATCATCAACGGTTCTTTCTTTGGTTTGATTCCCCTGATAGAAAATTAAATATAGTTTTTAAAAAAATGTCTGTTAGTTTAAATTTGTTTTTAATACAATTATTTAAAAAATAAATATATAGTTTATTTTTTTTATTTTTCTCATCATTGTATTAAAAAAAACTAAAGTAGTTTGGTCCTGATTGAAAATTCTTTGCCCTTTGAAAAAATCATGTAATAATGAGAAAAAATAAATAACTATATTTCATTTCCATCAGGGCAATTGAACCAAAGAAAGATTTTGTTGCTGGTCTTCTACACATGTGATTTAACCCTAGACCACAGCTCCAACGCAGTCTGGGAAATTCAACTATATCTGATTACAGATCAGTCCTCTGTTGGCAGATGCTCACTGACAGCTGACTGAGTGAGTAGGAGGTCGGGCAGCAGAGATTATTTATTTACTGTCTTTTTTAAGTAAATAACGGCTGTTAATTTCAGTCTTCAATGATTTCCATTGAAGTCTATGGAAACAAAGTCCCTTAATTCACACAATGCATAGAATAACGGCTGCCATATTAATTTTCTAAACATTTATTGGCAGCCGTTATTTTAAGTTGTTCACACACAGATTTTTTTTTTGCCCATCCTTTTACAGTCTCTTCAACAAAATTTAACAAACATTCAAAAATAGCCACACCCAAAAGGGTGTTGAAATTCATTCATTGAATAGCGGCCGCAGAGAACCTGTCAGTTCACACAATAGAGTGTGTGGCTCCGGCCGCACGCTTCATTGTGGGCAGTGGTGAATTGGTCATGGGTGCGCCCACATCCGAATTCACTAGAGGGAAGATCGTCCGGCCGGTACTGCCGGCCATAGTGTGCAAATGGCCTAAAATTGTAAATGATTCTTTATTTATTGACCTTTGAATTCCTGTGTGCAGCCCATGAGACCCATCAGTAGGCATAAAGAGCCTGCCTTTCCCCCAGAGTGTTCCTTTAAGTGAATAGAATGGGTTTTTTTTCCCATAAAATGCTTTGTTCCATTGCAGTTGCTATAACTCATTATTTGTAATAAATTCTCAGAAACGGATGAAATATTTCCATTCTTTTCATTTTCACTATTGAAAGCACTTGAAATAGTTTGGCAAGGAAAGCCACTATAAAATGTACTGAGATGCAAGGACGTTCTCAGTTCACCGAACCACACAATCCAATACTTACAAACAAAAGTTCATGTAATACAGCTCTATGTGTTTAGAACATCTAACTCTTCCCCGGCAATGGCATTCAGCGGAATACTGCAGCATTCTGTAATTGTTCCATTATCTGAACTCAGAACACTGCATGAATAAAACCTTACAGAGAAACTGCAGTCACAAGTGATATTAAATGAATCGTACCAGGAAAAATTCCTTTTCTTCACTCATCTCTTTCCAAACACCAGTGGAATATTTTGAGATACCTTTCCAAATCCAACACCATTTTGAGGTGAAAATACCTCTGTAATTCAAAATAATGAGCATGTTGGACGGTCTTAATCAATTTACGACCGGTATTCTACGGAACTGATAGGTTTAACTTTTGTTTTGCATGACTTTATGAAGCCAGACTTTCCCCAGTTAGCAGCTGCAGTTCTGCTTACAACTTAAAATCACACAGCACAGACAGCTGATGTACGTATCAGTAACATAAGTTGGGGAAGTGCGCCCTTTATTGTTTTGTGTAAACTTTTATAGACAAAATAAGGGGTGGTACTACTCATGCGCAGTGTATTCACATGAAATATATAAACTTTCAATACAGGCAGGGTTTCAAGTCACAAGACACATACATATCACACTCTAATATATATCATATATTACCATATATTGTTTATTTAACAATTTCTCTTTCTTGCATCTGTATTGTGGCTGCAATGTAAGTTGAAGGTTCTATGCTCATTGGCCTGCTGCCAGCATTCTTTTCCTTCTTCCAGACCATCTTTCTGTCAAATCTAGCCCTCCAGCTGTTGCAAAACTACAATTTCCATCATGCCTGGAAAGCTAAATATTTGTCTTTGGCTGTCCATGCATGATGGGGAATGTAGTTCTGCAACAGCTGGAGAGCCACAGGTTCGACACTGTTTCTTTAGAGAATGATTCAGCTTATAAGCAGCAGTGCGTTGTATACATATAGAGATGAGCGAATCGGGTTCGAGTCCATCCAAACTCGATTGTTCGGCATTTGATTAGCGGGGGCTGCTGAAGTTGGATAAAGCCCTAAGGCTATGTGGAAAACACGGATATAGTCATTGGCTGTATCCATGTTTTCCAGACAACCTTAGAGCTTTATCCAAGTTCAGCAGCCACTGCTAATCAAATGCCGAACGATTGGGTTCGGATGGACTCGAACCCGGACCCGGTTCGCTCATCTCTATATACATATCATCCATATACATAATCATAACTTTTCTTTTTACTTCCTTTACAGTTTTCTGTTTTCCTGGGAATTATTTTCTTCTTGGAGCTCACAGCCGGTGTACTAGCATTTGTCTTTAAAGACTGGATTAAGGATCAGCTGTATATATTTATCAACAGCAACATCAAAGCGTACAGAGATGATATCGACCTGCAAAACCTCATTGATTTCACACAAGAATACGTACGTAACAGTCTGGCATGCAGTTATTATACGTTAGAATACGTGTTTGTGTTGCCCAGGATATAACCATAAAAAAAAAAAATTATGATTGTGATTCAAGTGCACATGCTCTTTGGCGTCTGTTTCAAAATATTCTGCATTGAAATTAGTAGTCGTATGTATATAACACATGCAGCTGGTGTCCACACACAAAACAGAAAGGACTTTTTCGAAGTTAATTTTTGAGTTCTTTTCTGTATATTCCTTAACCCTCTCCCGCCGCTGGGCAGTAAATTAACGTTGCTGCAGCCTGTGCCTGATGCTGCAGCGACGGTAATTCACGCCGCAGGATGACACAGGCGCAGTAGCTGCGCCTGTCATCCCCAGTGGGTCCCGGCTATCAGCAATAGCCGGGGACACGCTGCAACTCTCAGCACCAGAGCCGCGCTCCGATGCTGAGAGTTAACCCTACAGATACTGCGGACCGCAGCATCCATAGGGCTCCTAACAGAGAACTCTCCCTCTACAGAGGGAGAATTCTCTGTAGAGTGTCCATCAGGGATTTGCGAAGTGATCACAGAGCCCTGATGGTAGCCATGGAAACCGGAAGCCTAAGGTTTCCGGTTTCCTGGCTACGGAGGCCGTCAGGGGGAGGAAAGGCTTGGAGCGCGGGGTGCACCTCCGTGAGCTCTGCCCCCTTCCCTCTCTCCCCTGCCGCTCATGTCTACTAGAAGGCAATGCTACACAAATGCCTTTATAGGATTTAAAAAAAAGGGAAATTATATTGTACCATTGCTCACCAAACTCCATGCACCCTATGTCAATGATGTGGAAATGATGACAGCATTGGAGAAACTTTATACTATTACCTTACATTTCAGTCCCTCCCCCACCTTTCACACTACAGTGAAATCTCTTTAACATCTCTATAATTAAAGGAGAAGTCCGGCGCTGGGGACTACTTTGTAAAAGGCAAAAATGCCGGCTGCATAGCGCTTGCGGGCACATGGAGAGGTAAGTAATGCCAGCCCTTGCCCCGGCTGCTGGGTTTTTGAGATGTCCTGGTAAAAGGCTCTTTAAATGCAGATAATGGCATATTTGGCTAATAAACCCAAATACAAAATTGCCTGGACTATTGATTTCTGCAAAAAAAAAAAACAACAAAACACAACAGTAACTCTTTAAAGGAAGCTTACCCGAGAACCCAGGTGTTTTACTTTGTGGAAAATCAAAGATATGACCCCAAACAATAGCAGATTGTTTTACCAAATTAAGTAGAGAAAAAATAATGGAAACATCATAAAAAATAAATAAATAAAAATAGTACATTGTCGCCTCTCTTCAGGCATGGATAATCAATATTCTATATCAAGCTTGTTCCATCTTTTCCATGAGCAGTGTTTTTTCTTTCTTCATAGAATAGAGCTTTATCAATGACTAATTTATATGATTTCCACCAAAAATTATCATTTTCATTTGATCTGAACTGTTTGCTGGTTCTATTATTGGGTTATTATAACTTTCCTGGGGAAAATATTTAACACTGTTTCCTCTGCTCTGCATTATCATCCTAAGAAATGACTTCATCATCTCCATGACCAATGCAGACTGGTGATTCATCCCTGAATATTAATTTCATCCGGTCTTCTATGCTCTTTCGCCCACTGTAAACCCATATATTTTTTATTTACATGTTAGTGCTGGTTTTGATTAGTTTTTTTTCTATATGTAAATCCCATCTCATTTAGCTGATTTCTTACAAACTCCTTTATACTCACTTGTTTTTGATGTCATTGCTTTGTTGTGCATTCTCTGTTTTCGAGGCATATTGTTTTAAGTTTAGTATACTTTTCCTTGGTCTAGACTTTTATGTTTTCCTTATAACCTCATTTTATTTAAACATGCAACAAATTTTACACTTTAACTTGCTAGGAACAACCAACATCATCTGCCACACTCTATTTTGGATTTCCCTCTTGGAGATTTGTAACCCTTTCCATGGTTATAGTTGATAGCAATTTTGTTTGGGGCCACGTTTTCTTACATAAAAAGTCCAAGTTGATAAACGCTGTGAACGCTTTCCCGTTTAAGGGCCGTATTACACAGTAGGATCTATAGGAGGATGTAAGGGGTGACCTGTCAGATCAGCGCTCGCTTCCTCCTTGTTCCCCACTTGCTGTCTGTGCTATTTCAGACACAGACGGCGAGCGTTGGGGTGGGGCGTGGGAAGATCCAGTAGGGGTCTGGGTGGCCCGTTGAAGTCAGTGGCTATGGGCTGGCGCTCCTATTACATGGAACGATGTGCAGCAGATCATCGCTATTGTTATCGGGATTTTTCATCCTGTTGAAAGACTGCGATCAGCTGATTGTGGTCTTTTAACAGTCGCTAATACACTAAAGTATGACCGATAATTATTTGGTGTAATAGGGCCTTAACTGGAGAATTTGTATTTTTACACTTCTCAGTATTTGTATTAGAAATGTAAATTACAAGGTAATCATTTTTTTTTTGCCCTTTCACTTGCTCTGGAAAACCCTTCTGGGAAGTCTGTGTATTCACACCTTGACTAATGTGGATAAAAAAGTAGCAACTGTATGTGGCTAAAATAGAAGCTGAAGTATCAGTGATATAGTCCTCCTACTACCTGGCTAGTGAAGGGTGAATGTTACTTAACCCTTTCACAACCATCGGTCATTGATGCATCAATGCCCAGGTCGTTTTAGGACATTAGTTTATGGGGTCATAATGATGACATAAGCTGATGTCCCTATGTCTGCCCCCTCTCCTCTGTCCCCTGCCGCTGTTACAATCTTGTGACAACGGCAGGGGAGAGAGGGGAGGGGGCAGAGCTCACGGGCGCGCCTTTCCTCCCTCCCCCCGCCGGCCTCTGTCGACAGGAAACCGGAAGCCTGAGGCTTATGGTTTCCATTGCTAACATTGGAGCTCTGCGATCACTTCACAGAGCCTCGATGGACACCGGACAGAGAATTCTCCCTCTGTAGAGGGAGAATTCTCCCTCTGTAGAGGGAGAATTCTCTGTCAGAAGCCCTAAAGATGCTGCGGTCGTGCTGACTGCAGTACCTATAGGGGTAACTCAGCACCGGAGCACGGCTCCAGTGCTGAGAGTTGCAGCGGGTCTCCAGCTATCAATGAAAGCCGGGACCCGCAGCGGATGACACAGGCGCCGTAAATTAACGTAGCTGCAGCATCAGTCATAGATTAATGTTCTACAAGTAGTAGACGTCTGTCGTAATACAGTTGTAGGCTAGGTTTACACATAGTATTTTGGTCAATATTTTTTCAAGGAAAATCAGGCATGGAACTGACGGGCAAAATTATAATGGAAAAAAGACTGACCAAAAGACTGATGGAACTAACATGTGCGAACATAGCCGTATTGTGTTTCAAGTGTAATAGTAGAGAGTAGAGCCTCTTTGTGTGCTATGGAATGGATGATTGTAATGGAATTTATTCTTCAGCTTCAAGCAGCCAACAGCCATTACTCATTTAAGGGAACCCGTCACCATGAAAATGCTATCTAAGCTATCAGCATCATGTTATAGAGCAGAAGGAGCTGAGCAGATCAATATATATATATATATATATATATATATATATATATATATTCAGCATAACTTGTAATTTATTGATTGAAATCCCTGATCATACTGGGCTAAGGAGTCCAGGGGGCGGTGTCATTAATGGACTGGACTCTTTAGGATGGAAACATCAGAAATTACAATCAATGCGTTACACGCTATACAGAATAGACACCCGTTAAGATATATATCAATCTGCTCAGTTCTTTTTGCTCTATAACAAGATGGCGATAGATTAGATAGCAATGTTTTGTTGACAGGTTACCTATAAGGAATAGCAGTTTTATTAAATCGACTGTAGCCCTTTCTGACAAGGACTTGAACCGTGTTAGCCACCCGATGGCTTGGGACTGTACTTATGTGTGGAGTGTTGTGTGTCGTACACCGTTGCACATTTGCTGCCATGTGAAGGCAGACATTCTCAAAAAGTAGTGTGCTAGTAGCCATGAGGACCCAGTGGGGTGTAGAGCAGCATCAATACGTAATGGGTGCAACCCCACACGTGGTGTGTAGATGGTCTGGGCTGTGGCAGAGAGTAGCCTCTCAGAGAGCCACCCTAGGATGAGAAATAGCTGATGGTGGAACCTGACTTTGGTGGAACTTTGGATATATATATATATATATATATATATATATATATATATATATATATATATATTTATATATTTCTTTTTTTTTTTTCTTTTTTTTTTCCAGACTCCTGAACTAGGATAGAAACCTTCCAGAGAAAGTTGTACCCTTTTTGTGAATCGAAAAATAAAAGGTTATTTGTTTATCCCCGCTG
Organism: Dendropsophus ebraccatus; assembly: GCF_027789765.1. Taxonomy (NCBI): domain Eukaryota; kingdom Metazoa; phylum Chordata; class Amphibia; order Anura; family Hylidae; genus Dendropsophus; species Dendropsophus ebraccatus. The sequence goes on along the minus strand of NC_091460.1, from coordinate 123,949,092 downwards.
AGTTGTGCATCATTCTGTAGGGACCCCCTTACTAACGTGTATTTGGTTTTCTAGCAGGATGTAGAGGACAGACGGATGGCAAAATGACTGCAGCATGGTTTGTTTGTCTGATAAAATAGAAACATACAGAAAAAAACGAGACCCTGCTGTTTACCCCAGGCTAACTACTATGTGATGTTTCCCACTTGACCTCCCTAGAAAGATTTCCCTAGAGAGCTATTACAGTAAGAAGTAGGTGGCATATGGGGGGGGGGGGGTAAGATCAGACTACATAGAATATATAAAATCTTTAATTCCTTTAGACCTAAACTGAGCAGGTAACTACTGTAAGAATAGGTGTATTTTGTATGGATTTTCTATTTCTGGGGAAAAAAAAATAAGTAGATGATAGCCGTGTCCTGAACAGTTGTAGCATCTCCATTGGTTTTCGTTAAAGTTTAGAAGCAAGTTGCTCTTGATTGCTGGATTTCTTCCAGGTTGGAATGATGAGTTGCCTGTAAATTGCTGCGCCCGTCTTGTCGTAACAACAGCTATCTGCAGAGAAGGGAAACAGATGAAGAGCACAATTTTATCGAAGCACAAGAATAAGAGCTCGGAGTCATTCGGGGCTTCAGATAGTTACTTCCAATCATCAATCATTTTGTACCGTAATCATCTAAAACGCGGAGCATTATCTGTCAGGAAGCCGGATTTCCATCTGTTCCTCAAACTTTCCGGGCAGAAACTTTATTTTAATGTCACATAAATGTTTTGCTTCCAGTGCCTCATTGGCCATTGGCCTGGATTATACAATATATTGCTTCCATCTGCGTTGTTCAATTAAAGTATTGTTCTTCTAAAGCCCTGGTATTACTGTCCATAAAAACTATCGGGGAAAGTTCAAGTGAATTAGTGCTCGGCACATCCTTCCGGATGGACATGAGTGGACGTTACTGATATACAGGACATTATCCCATCTCCTGATCTCATCAGTGGACGTCGTACATTCAGCGTCTGATCATTGCTTCCTATCAGGCTAAATACAATGTTTTTTTAACCTGTTCAGCTCCATGGAAAACGGCATTAGCATAAAACAGCTATAAAAACCGAGTATCTTTGCCATTATTTGTTTTACAGGGTTTTTGTCCACATAAAAAAGGTAATACAAAATTGACAAGGTTTTCTGGCAAATTATTATTGACGTTGACCCAAGCCTTGGGGCGGTGGGGGTGGGGGGGAATTACATCGATCAGCAGAACATAGGAACACCACGGCCTCTTCACTGCCATAGCTAACAGAGCTGCACTCTCATCTCATGTAGCTGGTATGCTATATTATAGAGCTGTAGTACCGCTCATAGCTTCACAGACATTGGAAGGTGCTGCGTTAGGCCTCATTCGCATGTTCAGTGATTTTTAAGGACCGTCCGCTAGCCAACTCCGCGATCTGTGAAAAACAATCCGTGATTGCAATTGTTTTCACATCTGTGTCCATTTTTTACATGACCCCATGTGTTCCACATTCAGGCATAGCAGAGCTGAATGTCAGATGTAGCAGAGCTGGATGTGTCACCCCCCACATGTAGTAGAGCTGAATGTGTCACATTCTAATACCCCCGCCCCCCTTGGACAGCTGGCAACTTACCAAACACCCCCCCCCCCCCCCAAACACTGCCAGTACATACCCAACCACAACCATCTGCCTGGTATGTCACATTACCTTTCCCGGCTTCTGGAAAGCTGAATGAGCCGGTGCAGAACAAAACCAACCCGCCTGAACCGCAGACAAGTGTCGTCAGTCGTAAGTTGGGAGGCAGAGGCAAAGGCGGATCCGTGCCGCAATTCTGCTCCGAGAAATGACATGTCCTATTTTTTTGCAGTATGGATAGCGGAGGGGATCGTGGCACAGGTTGTCTAAATAGACTCATAGGGGGAGATTTATCAAGCTGGTGTAAAATGAAACTGTCTCAGTTGCCCCTAGCAACCAATCAGATTCCACCTTTAATTTTCCAAAGAGTCTGTGAGGAATGAAAAGTGGAATCTGATTGGTTACTAGGGGCAACTGAGCCAGTTTCACTTTACACCATGTTTGATAAATTTTCCCCATAGGATTCAATGGGACCAAAAAATGTTTGTGGTGGTGGGTCCTCGACTACTGACAATTTCACGGGACATGTGAATGCAGCCATAGGATGGTCATACACATTGCATAAAAGTAGGTTGATGGTTGAATGAACAATCATCTGATGAACAGTTGTTTTACAGACACAGTCATACACTTTAGTTCATAATAGACATTACAGTGTTTGGTTATCCATTAGTAATGGTCTGTAACACCGGGTGATGGATGAACGATCTTTAGGGGAATGTTTTGGGAATATTTTGAGTACAGTATATTGCTCCCAGAAAAATCACTCGTGGATGAAAGTTCTTTCTTGAATGTAATTTCTTTCGTCCAACTATCCAGCAAAAATTCCGAAATGTTGTATGCTAAAATTGTTTGCTAAATTTCCCCCCGATGAATAATTGGAGAGATTTATCAAGCATGGTGTAAAGTGAAACTGGCTCGGTTGCCCCTGGCAACCAATCAGATTCCACTTTTCATTCCTCACAGACTCTTTGGAAAATGAAAGGTGGAATCTGATTGGTTGCTAGGGGCAACTGAGCCAGTTTCACTTTACACCATGTTTAATAAACCTCCCCCAATTTGTTTTAGTTGAAAGTCAATAAAATGTGTATGGGTACCTTTAGGTATGCCCCGGTCGGGTCACAGAACGACCACTGTTTGTGAAGATCTTCCTTTGTGCTGAATTGGGATGTGGGCGCATCCCAATTCACCATAGCCAACAATGGAGCATGCAGCCGGAGCCGCACACTCCATTGTATGACTTGTCAGGCTTGTGCGGCCGCTATTCAATGACATGTCAGTTTTTCGTGCTGCCGCTAGGGATCCCAGCCGGAGTGTATACTATGGAGGACATTTATGAAGTCCAGCGTTTTTTAAGCCGGGTTTACAAATGTCCCCGCAGCTCTGGAGCTCAGGGGATTTATGTAGAGGTGCATTGCCTCTACATAAATCCAGATCGCACGGAGACTCACTGTATACCTATAGTGATTGATCTATCAGATGCAGGTAATACAGCTGAATACAACTGATGGAACATTCATTTGTTTTTTTGTTCCCCCCCCCCCTCTTCAGCCAGATCCATACGTATACTGTGAAAGTATATACAGCCATAGACCCTTACTTATGTATGTGATTTCCATTAAAATCAACATATTCCTCATTGTATATATTTGAATGCATGTTTTATGGCCTCCTCTTGTTTCTAGAAGTCCTGCAGGCCACTATTTTTCTATACAGCCAAAAACATAAAACTGCCAAGAAGAGACCCTAGTAACGTACAGTGTGTTGGCCCCCACAGAAGGCTATAGATGCTGAACACTAGAAGACTGGATATCATTTGTTAGTTCTAGCTGAATACTGTAAATTAAATGTGCAATTTAGTGTGAATTGAGCTCAGTGACTTCAACCGCACAAATAAGGATAAGATTTTAGGTAATTGTTATCAGTGGTAGAATTCCATTGAGAAGTCTCTGAAGTATCTTCAGGTATTCTTTATCAGCCAGTCTTTTGGTCTCCTACATAGATAACAGCTGTTAGGTGATAACTACTAATGGCCGCCATTACAGTGCCCATATGGCTTTCCACCCAGTTTCCCAGAATAAATAAATCAGCATTGTTACACAATATACAAGTGCAGAATTATATGCCATGGAGGGTTTATGGAAAGCTTTCGGTCAACCCTTGTGTGCACTGTAATAGCTTCCCATTAGTAGTTGTCAGCTGGCATCTGTGACTTGTGTAAGAGAACTCAGAATTCACTAAATAGATGAACTGAAGACTTTAAGAGGACAAATAAAGTATAAAAATTATATATAATATATGTAGTAGTACATAATGTACCCAACGCTGCCCGATTATAAAGTGTCAGCGTGTTAATTAGATTTGTTGTAAGGTGCCCAGGAGGCCAATCTCTGACCCCATTACCCTGACAGTTATGTACTGTGTATGCAGGCCCGGACTGGTAATCTGGCAAGGCGAGCAAATGCCTGCTGGGCTGGCCAGATTACCAGTCCGTGGGCCGCCCGGGCTGTCTAATGAAAAAAAAAAAAAAATCACCGCTGCGGCCCGCTCCTGACATGCTCCTCCAATCAAATCAACGTGGGGCAGATGCGGCCGGCCGCAGCGGCCCCTCGTTGATTGGCGGAGCACGTCAGGAGCGGGCCAGCCGGGGCGAGGTGAGCGGGCTGTGGTGGCGGGAGGGGGCTGCGGTGGCGTGTCTCCACCCCGTTGTTCCCCCCCCAAGTGCCGAGGGCCGCAGACTTGCCGCGCGCAGGCACGTCTGCAGCAACCTCCACCAGGCCCCCAGCGGTGACATCACTTCCCTGACGCGCCAATGAGGACCTGGAGGAGAGAGAGGAGAGGAGCCGCCGCGGACTGAAGATCCAGCCGAGGAAGAAGCTGCTGGGAGTGAGCTGAGGTGAGAATGTTTTGTTTTGTTTTTTAAATATTTTTTTTAACCCCTTCACATGTGGCCATGCAGGGGGGCTATTCTATATGGGAGGGCGTGCAGGAGGGAGGGCTATTCTATATAGGAGGGGGATGCAGGGGGCTATTCTATATAGGAAGGATATGCAGGGGGCTATTCTATATAGGAGGGGGATGCAGGGGGCTATTTTATATAGGAAGGGTATGCAGGGGGCTATTCTATATAGGAGGGGGATGAAGGGGGGCTATTCTATATAGGAGGGGTGCAGGAGGGGGGCTATTCTATATGGGAGGGGGATGTAGGGGGGCTATTCTATATAGGAGGGGGATGTAGGGGGGCTATTCTATATAGGAGGGGGATGTAGGGGGGCTATTCTATATAGGAGGGGGATGCAGGGGGGCTATTCTATATGGGAGGGGGTGCAGGAGGGGGGGCTATTCTATATGGGAGGGGGTGCAGGAGGGGGGGCTATTCTATATGGGAGGGGGTACAGGAGGGGGGGCTATTCTATATGGGGGGATGAAGGGGGGCTATTCTATATGGGAGGGGGTGCAGGAGGGGGGCTATTCTATATGGGAGGGGGATGTAGGGGGGCTATTTTATATAGGAGGGGGATGTAGGGGGGCTATTCTATATAGGAGGGGGATGCAGGGGGGCTATTCTATATGGGAGGGGGATGCAGGGGGGCTATTCTATATGGGGGGATGCAGGGGGGCTATTCTATATAGGAGGGGGATGCAGGGGGGCTATTCTAAATGGGAGGGGGATGCAGGGGGGCTATTCTATATGGGAGGGGGATGCAGGGGGTTATTCTATATGGAGGGATGTACAGCAGGGGGGCTATTGTATGTGGGGAGATGTGCAGCGGGGGGCTATTATATATAGAGGGATGTATAGATGAGGATGTATAGAGGAAGATGTTGCTGGAGCAAGAAGCCTAAAATGTCTGTCTGGCAGATCCCGTGGAGAGGAGTCATGGCCAGAGAAGCCTTCATGATGGCCGGAGCCAGATGGAGAAGAAAAGGAAAAGTGGCCGTCTCTTCATGCAGAGAAGACGCCTACTGTGAGTGACAGGATGTAACTGCACTATAATCTCTTATAAGGTCTGCAGAAACTTTATACAGCTGGGATCTACCTCTGTATCAGGGGTGTCACACTCTGGCCCTCCAGGTGTTGCAAAACTACAATTCCCATCATGCTTTAGCTGTCCAGTCATGATGGGATTTGTAGTTCTGTAACAGCTGGAGGGATGGAGTGTAACACCTGTGTTCTATGGTCACTGTTCTGGGAGAATATTGGTCTTTATATAGTGGCTGTTATTTGGTGCCAGTATAGTGGTATTATCCAGTCACTGTATAGTGAGGGTAGTGGGCATGGTGTGATGGTATAGTGGTATTATCCAGTCACTGTATGGTGAGGGTAGTGGGCATGGTGTGATGGTATTACTTGTATTATTGGTAATATTAGTGTTTTATATAGTGGATTGTATTCAGTCACAGTGTAGCGGTATTAGTCATTATGTGGTGATAATGGCCGTGCTCATGGTGTGGTGATATTATTTGTTACTTATATTCTGGTAGTATTGGCAATATTGGTGGGTTTGCTTAGTAACAGTATGGCAGTAACGTGTACAGTATGGAGATAATATTTGCTTACTGGTGTTATCAACTATGACAGTATTATCATGCACAGAAAATTCTTACCTATGTTACCATTATATATCCTTCAATTTTTCCTGGGGCCCTACTTATACGATAGATAGATAGATAGATAGATAGATATCCAGTAGGAAATGGCTATCTAGCAGCTTATTATGTAGCTTTGACCGCCATTATATGGAGTGCAGACATAGTCAGGATAAAAGGGATTTAAAAAATATAGTAACTTTTGTCCAAAAACAGCACCACCCCTGTCCTCAGACTGTGTATGGTTATTACAACTTGGCTCTATTCACTTCAATGGAACTGAGCTGCAATACCTCACACAAACTGAAGAAGAGTGTGGCGCTGTTTCTGGAAGAAGGTGGCCATGTTTATCTCCTATAAAGGGAATCTGTGAGGTCCATACCAGGTCTAGGGCTGTAGATCTTAGCAGACAGGAGTGAGGGAGATATCACTGACAGGACCTCTAGTCCAGTGTAAACTTTTATAATTGTCCTTTTCATTTCCAACTAAAGTTTCACAACAGCAGCCGCAGCAGCAGCACCCTATATGTCCATCAGTCAGGGCAGGAAGGGGCGGGGGCAGAAAGTGCTGCTGTGGCTCCACCTCTGTGACACTTCAGCTGGTAATGAAAAGAATGATTATAGAGGTTTACACTGGACTAAAGGTCCGGTCCCTGATCTGTACGCTGGGATCTACAGCTCTGTACCTGGTATAGACCCCACAGGTTCCCTTTAAGGGCACGTTCATACCTAATCCAATGCGGATTTGATGCTTCTGATTTAATCAGTTGAAACGAATGCATAAATATGCCGCATCAAATCCACAGCAGATCATGTTATAGCATTATTTTTAGGTGCTGATGGTGGGGTTCACATGTTTAAGGGAGTAGTGGGGGACATGGCTAAATGAAGCAGAATTTTCTACAGCGCGTATTTTACACCGCTATCCATGATATATAGGGAAGGATATGGTATGTGGGCTGCTGGGGTTTGATTGCCAGGGCTGATTTTAAGTCCCAGTCCGGCCCTGTGTGTATGTGTGTGAGAGAGAGGAGGACATGTAGTCAGACACTGACGTCATCTTTGTGAGGTAAAATCTGATCTCTAGAACCTTCTCCCCTTATTTCTATGGGTCTGTTTTCCCCATCCCTCTCCTCGTGATCTCCCACCAGGCCTGGCTGTCATATATGGGACTGTGATGCTTTTGGATCTGCACATTGATGTCTCTATAACTCTGGCTGAGGATAATCCCCTCACCTGTGCATTACTGGGGAGCTGCAGCGCTAATGATGTCACCTGTGTGTGCAAGGTAGAGATTCTCCTATTCACTTCTATGGGGCGCTCTTCCCCCTCCCCTCCTGTACATCTGGCAAGGACAGGACCTTCGCTCTAACCTGCCCAGGCACCCAATGTATCTGTGGGCCTATAGAGGACGGATGGATGGACAGACATTCATTTTTATTATATAGAGTTATACCTGTCCTCTCAAAAACCTTAGTTCATCTATTTAGTGAATTCTGAGTTATCTGAGTAATAGATGCTAGCTGAAAACTTATATATATATATATATATATATATATATATATATATATATATATAGCATTTTGGTTTAAGAGCTCACAGTTTTTCAAAAATTGTGACTTGGTTTAAGAGCATTGCTTTGGTTTAAGAGCTCCCTGTACTGGGTGGGAGGGGGAGTGGGGGAGGGGCATGGTCTGCATAGCGGGGTCTACAGCACTGTACTTTGACCCAGGAAGTCTCCCTCACCTTCCAAATCATAGCAGATCCACTTCAGACTGTGGCTTGCATCAGGGGACAGGACTGTGGAGGTAATCTCTTCATAGCTTTAACCCCTCCCTCCCCAGACAGAGAGAGTGCTGCATGTATGTGCCCACATCTGTCCTGCTCATTCCTTCATGCTCTTTGCAGTCTCTGTCAGTCCTTGTGTTTCCCATCCTCTCCATTACTGTACAGTAACTTATAATATCACATATTCTGCTGTTTCTGAATGTTTGTTTCATTTGTTTTACATGTTATTCAGAATAATAAATCATTATATTTGGGGTGTGGAACCAATTGTCTGCATTTCTATGATTTCTTATGGGAAAATTTGCTTTGTATAATAATGGATTTGGATTACAAGCACGATCCTGGAACGAATTATGCTCAGAATCCAAGGCAACACTGTGTATATATATATATATATATATATATATATATATATATATATATATATAAATTTGTCTAACTTTGCTTATGTAATAACATATTGAAAAATAAATTTTGCCCGGAGTTATCCTTTAAACTAGTTATTCCTCATTAATGCTGTGAGAATCTATTCTATTGTATGGCTTCAAGTAGAGAAGATGGTGACCCATTGAGACACTATATCAGAATGTGTATGGCTCTGTATGCCAACGTCCAGCCTGCAAAACTGAGTCCTGTATATACAACAGAATAGGAAATACTGCCATAAAAACTGAATAGATACAAGCCATAGAAAACATGATGATTTATAGTCTACTTTCTGCTTCTTCCACAGTGGCAGTGCTGTGGGGCATTTGGCGCTGATGACTGGAATCTGAATATTTACTTCAACTGCACAGATGCCAACGCTAGCCGAGAGCGCTGCGGAGTGCCATTCTCCTGCTGCACTAAGGATCCTGCTGTAGGTCACAGTTTCTTCATACGTAGGGCATCTACCATTCTTTTACACCCCTGGCTACATGGGAAAAAAAATTATACTGGGGCTATTTTTAGCATTTCATTCTTCTTATACGTGTTCTCTTATATAAGGATTCTAAACAATGCTAAAGCAGATTCTAATGCATGGTCTGACCAATGAAAACCAAGGAGGCTTTAGTTGTTTTTTGCTCCCCAGACAAGTCCCTTTAAATCATGAATTGCATTTTGTGTATTACTACATTATTGACATATTTTTATTTTTCTCACTCATAGGAAGATGTTATTAACACTCAATGTGGCTATGATGTCAGGCAGAAGTCAGTAAGTATGAGTTATTACTTACCTGCAAAAATTGGCTCTTAGCTCCCATTGACTTAGATAGGAGCGGAGCTGCACTGTGAGTTGCATCCCCTTCGATCTGATATTGATGATTTTTCCTATGGATAGGTTATATATAATTATACATAAGACAACATAGCTGTAAGACTGTTTTCTATATATGATTTTACTATATATATAAAAAAAAATAGTCATACAGTGACTAAATAATACCTCTATACAAGAAGCAAAGATATATGTATATCTCAGGCAGGTTTAAATTCAGTTATTGTAGAGTTACCAACCACATCTGCTGGAAGTTTGTTCCAAACATCTACTACTCTTTCAGTAAAGTAGTATTTTCTCATGTTGCGTTTGATCTTTCCCCCAACTAACCTCTCACTGTGTCCTCTTGTTCTTAGTTTCCTACAAATAATATCACACCACAACCACAGTTCTATTACAAAATTTGAAAAAACAGTTTTCACAGACAGTATGCCCTCCATACAGTGATAACACTACTGTACAGATTTTATTGATCATATACAACTACAATGCAGTTATGCCCAGTGATTTACAGGTGACTTAGACCCCCATACAGTAGCTAGGCCCCCATATAGTAGATCGGGGCCCCATACAGTAACTAGGCCTCTTTAAATAGTTGTTAGTTCCCCCATGTTGTAGTTAGGCCCCTCTTCAGTTGCTACCACCCCCCCCCCCCACCTTATGTAGTAGTTAGGCCCCTCTTCAGTTGCTAACACCCCCCACCACCACCTTATGTAGTAGTTAGGCCCCTCTTCAGTAGTTAATCCCCCCATTATGTAGTAGTTAGTATTTAGGCCCCTCTTTAGTTGTTAGACCCCCTTTTGTAGTCAGGCCAGATTTTTTTTTAAAATCACGCTCCACTCCCCCCAGCTAGTGTGTATGTGATCCGCTCCACGGCAGCTCTTCTCCATTCTGTGTTTTCTGTGCAGACACATAGTATAGAGATGCTTAATTCACCAGAAGTTCCCAGCTTCCTCCTCTAAAGCGATGGAAGAGAGAGCCACAGGCTCCCACTTCTGTTGCATCCCCCCTTCCAATTGTGTGCATCTTAAAGACGCATATACGGCTGCACTGATGTGGGATCCAGTGCATGTCCCCTTACCCTACAGCAGAGCTAGGTACAGACAACAGGGCCCACTGTAGTCTCCAATCCCCTGGTAGGCCAGTCCAATGCTGACCCCATGACTGATGGTGTAACTATGGTTTTGGCTTCTGTGGTTCCTAGTATGTGGCAGTAATTTGTAGAATAAAACACATTCAGTCACAAGCGGGAAAGACCCAATATGGTTTAATTGCGCAATTTCTATCATTTTTCTTATATTTGATTTGTGAACGTCCTGCGTTCTAATAATGAACATGTCTCTGAGTCCACTGCAGCCCAATATAGTAACAATATTATAGGATTTGAAATACTTTGTCTGTTGTCCTTATAACTGAGTTTTTTTTTCTCTTGTAGGAACTTGACCAGCAAGCCACCATACATACCAAGGGCTGTGTTCCTCAGTTTGAAAAGTGGCTTCAAGATAATCTAACCATTGTGGCTGGGGTGTTCATAGGCATTGCATTACTCCAGGTACGTAAAATAAGAATATTCTGAACTGAAAAGAGGAACAGAATTGTACGGACCACAGGTCAAAAATTATTCTGAATAATCTTTTGATTTTGCTTTAGTCCATTGTCTCTGGGAAAAAAATCTGCACAAAAACTTGTGTGTAAACTCTCTAAGGTCTAATCTGCCTATTATGTGTCTTTCCCTATTTCTTGCACACTTCCAGGGTTCCAGCTGTGTTCCCTCCATGAAACACAGTCAGTGTGTTGGTCGCATTTCATAGACTGATTATATCCCATGAAATGTGGCCAGCACCTGGACCGTGTTTTACAGACATGCAAATTCCTGTGTGTGGTACATGGACATTCACAGAGTCACAAAATTATTAAAGCTCCTATACCCCTGAACACATTTGATAAGTCTTGCCAAGATGGCTGCCAAGGGGAGTTTGTTCAAACTTTTTTTTTTTTTTTTAGCTCTTGGAACACTGTTCCCCTCACTTGTCGGGTCCTGAGGCCCACATATAAGGAACTTTGACCTGACCGGTTCTGTGTGAATAGACAAAACTTTACTATAGGGAAAAACCTCACTCAGATAATAGTTACAAACTGTTGTTGCTTCGATCAGTAGAGGTACCTAATACATACTGAACATATGTAAGCAGAGAGGCATATAGAAAAACATATATGGTATTAATGACTGCACAAAAAAAATGTTGATCCTTGTCTTATTTAAAGTTACTCTGTACTCACAATTTGCCCCCCCCCCCCCCCCCCAAAAAAAAAAAAAACAACCACTTGTACTGTCAGCTGCTTTTAATCCAAGATCTGTCATCCTCGGGTCCGTTTGGCAGGTGATGCAGTTTTGTCCTAAAAAACTACTTTTAAACTTGCAGCCATGTGTCAGATTGGCGTGGCCTAGAGTGTCTGTGCCCTAGGTCTGCATCGTCTCTCCGTCCTCTTTATCATTTGGAGCGCCTCTAGAAGGACTTCTACTACAGTATTCATCATTTGTCTGAACACTACACATGTGGTGAATCGTTAATGCACCTGTGCAGTGTTTAGACAAGTGATGAATAAGAGAAATCCTGCCTGATGGTATTCCTAATGGGAAGAAGGGACAGAGAGGCGTTGCAAGGCTAGGGCACATACACTCTATGCCACACCAATTTGACAGGGCTGCAAATTTAAAAGATGTTTTTTTAGGACAATAACTGCATCACCTGCCTTGGATTAAAAGCAGCAATCTGAAGGTACAAGTGGTTTGAGGGTTGCAGGTTGTTTGTACAACGTCGCTTTTAACATGCACCAAAGTATTCAGCATTCGCATATTTTATGACCATTTATCAGAATGTATAAATCACCCACATATAGAGCTTTATGATATTTCATCCATTTATATGCCAGTTTGGAGTTTCGTGCCTTTCCAATGTTCTTCTGGCATGGAGCACAACTCTGTAGCGTGAACAGTTAAACAATGATCCAAGTCTGCCACGGCTGGGCATGGACGAATGCCAATGTTATAACACACTATACATCAAATTCTCTTTGTTCACTGCAGTGTGCGAATTACCAACTCACTGCCGCAAAGAAATGCATTAGTCATCAGTCCCCTGTTTATCTTCAAAGTGTGACTTAGCGGGGTATAAGTCGCCCAGTGACAGACCTCCAGCAGCTGCTCTCTTTCATTTATTATCAATGCTATGCCAAAAGAGAGCGCCATCTATATTAATACAATGAAGGGCTAAGGGTAATTGTGTAAAGTTAAAAGGTTCAATAAACGTTTCTGACTTGTGCACTAATGTAAGGATCCAATTACGTATTACTTTGTGGATATCATACAGCTGTATTGTAAGTAGTTACATGTTTTACTGGCCATCTGAGCAGCGGCTGTATCGGGAAAATGCTATTGTGATCTCTCATTGCAACAGCTATACTGAGCAATTTGTCAATTTGGCCGTCAGCCATCACTCCCCCATAAACATGTATGTTAGGACTGGTCAATAATGCATGTTATTCCAGTAAGGGGAGTGAGATAAGATGTTGTCGGACAAGCTGGGCTATTCTCCTGGTGGTGGGGGGGGGGGGTGGATTCAAATTGTTGAGATCAATGGCCAGAGCAAGCCTTACTGTAACTGCACTAAAAGAAACACATCTCATATATACAGGTCTGAGACCCATTGTTGAAACTGACTTAAAGGGAACCCGGCAGTTAAGAGCTGCAGACAAGGGCAGATAGATAAAACAAGTGACACCTATCTCTTAGCTGATGGTTGTTTTCTGAGTTATAAAATCATGTTTTCCTTCCATGCTCAAGTGTCAAAGAAACAATACTAGAAGCCAAATCCTGCACTTTTAATCGTGCAGCGCAAGGAGGGGTAGGGGGAGGAGGGGGCATGCATGCTGCGGCTTAGCATGACCTTCATGAGACTTGAGCTAAAATATGCAAAACAAGAGTCTGTGGAGTCTCGGTTGCGAGTCTCAAAACACAGGATAGCCAGATATCTCTAGCCTGTTGCCAACGGGGTGCCTCCATGATCGGGAGAGCACCACACCACCCTGATAGGTAGCCCCTTAAGTCCCACTCTGTTGCGAGTATTGGAACATAAATAGGGAAACACCAGGGTGGCCCCTTTTGTCAATGTCTAACTCAAGGTACGAGTATTGCGATCATGGCAAGGGCTTGCCGGGGCAGGCATCCATCCACAGACAGCCGTTTCTGAGTATTTGCCCCTCGTCGGTGTGAAGTAGGATTCTGGCTAGTTGGGGCCATGACAAATCAACCAACAAAACACAGTAATCACTGAACTCCAGGAGAACAGTGAAAAAATTCCAATGAAGTACTCAATCAGTCTCCACTGATGCCCCAAAAATGTAAATATGCAAAACAAGAGTCTGTGGAGTCTCGGTTGCGAGTCTCAAAACACGGGATAGCCAGATATCTCTAGCCTGTTGCCAACGGGGTGCCTCCATGATGTGGAGAGCACCACACCACCCTGATAAATAACCCCTTAAGTCCCACTTGGTTGCGAGTATTGGAACATTAATAGGGAAACACCATGGTGGCCCCTTTTTGTCAATGTCTAACTCAAGGTACGAGTATTGCGATCATGACAAGGGCTTGCCAGGGCAGGCTTCCATTCACAGACAGCCTTTTCGGGGTATTTGCCCCTCGTCAGTGTGGAGTAGGATTCTGGCTAGTTGGGGCAATGACAAATCAACTAACAAAAGACTTGAGCTTGAAAGAGAACCATGATTTTATAACTTTACAAACAACCATGAGCTAAGAGACAAGTATCATTTGTTTTATATTCCTTTGAGTTATTGGTCCATGTCTGCAGTTCTGATCCTGGCAAATGGAGCTTATACTGCAACATAGCATTGGGGTAGAGGTCCAAGCAGCTGAGTGGGTCTCATTCCAAAGCCTTATAGGAACCATTAACTAGTTTACTACTTTCTTTAGTATTATGTATTATTATCTTATATATCATATCATGTCTTATATAAACTACGTTGGAAGACCTTGTATTCACCCCTGAGGAAGGCTCGTTGGACAAAAAACGTAGGGTTTTCACTTGAGAGAACAGTAACTATATCGTTCATTTATATCTTTTTTTTTATACTTTTTTTTTTTATGCACTTTTTTTGCTGCATCTTTTGTACATATTTTTGATACTCTGGTCATTGGCACAAGTATTTCACTGTTTATACTGTTCATTCCTATTATTGATTACTATCTGTGTATTTTTCTGCTCTCAACATATCATGGGTGTGAATGGAAATTATAAGGTCTTATCGGGACTCATACTGCGCAATCTTGGATTTTAATTGATTTTAATTGTAGTGTTATCTTGTATGTTACAATAAAGATTTTTTTCATGTTAATTATTTCTGAGGAGCAGCCCATTCATCCTTGCTTGTCTGTTTGTACATTACATAGAGTTAAAGAGACTCAATCAGTAGGTTTATGCCGTCCGATCTCATAAACTAGTGACAGAGAAGCTGAACAGAATGTTGGATCACTTACATTGTTCTGTGCAGCTGATGCGAAGATATCCTCCTGAATAACATGGACAACTAGTAGTCCTCTCCATTATGTCCATGAGCCCAGTAGTCCTGGATATTCATGAGAAGCAGGAAACTCCGCCCAACAGCTGCTGATTGGCAGTTATCTATCCATGCTGTGTATAGGCAGTGAACTGTCAATCAGCAGGTGGGGGGAGGGGTGGGGCAAGAATCCTATTCCCCTGCATATTAGGAGAATGGCTGAACAAAAGAAATAAGTAATACACAGATCTGTTTAGCATTTCTTTCACTGGTTTATGCTGCCTTTGTTTAAGGCGGCATAAACCTAGTGACAGATTCCCTTTAATGATAGGTTAATATGGTTACTATGTTATCTGCCCTAGTATGTGGGAGAGGGAAATGACATTGTACTCAGACTGATGGGAGGGATTTTATTGTGTACAGTGCTGTGACATATGTTAACACCAAACAAACAACAGTCAATAGATCAATGTAGTCAAACAGAATACATATCAATAATTGAGCCTGAATGATATGTTACTGGTTCCCGTAAATCACATGTTTCTGTTTCCCCCCGCAGATATTTGGCATATGTCTGGCTCAGAATTTGGTGAGTGACATTGAAGCTGTCAGAGCCAGTTGGTGAAGCTATCCCTCTAGAGAACAAGCTCTGTAGAAGACACTGGAAGCCGATACTCCGCCTGGCAGCTCGATACCACGGTTCAGGGCCAAGAATGTTCACATCCCATTTTTGAGCGATGTAGGAGAATTCCTTGGCGGCTTTTCTTTTTTTCATAACTAATGGCACAAACTAATAGCTCGGATCTTTTCCATGCAACAAAGCATTAGATCTATCACAGAGAAGTAAATGTGAACACGGACAATCCCGGGCCTCTTATTGTGTTTTTTTGATTGCATGTGGTAAGGTCTACGGAATATTTGTAAAGAGAACATTATGTCACCATCGTGCAGCACACAATGAGTACACACTTTTTGGCAGGTGTATAGTTCCTTTCTCGCACAATTGTCAGACATTTGATCGGCCCGGTATGGTAACACTGTCTTGTATATACTACGTGCGGTTTCTTTGGTTAGGATGAGGTTTCTACTTTTACAGTCTATGGCTCCAGTCTAGTTTAATAGACTAAGAGTGAGAAGGCGCAGGCACATGGTATCATGGCTAGAGGCTAATGTACCATACATAGATATCTGAGGTTCCACACTTTTTGTGCTTTTTGATGGTGTTTTATGACGAGTAACAGTTCACCAATGGTAAGAAGCAGCTTCGGTCATCGTTGTGCCTCTCCTTATATCTGTATGAAGCACATACTACCGTCACACAAAAATAGTTGCAAAAAGTTGGAAATGAGTCGGCTGGATTTTTCAGAGAGTACTCGCCCCAGTTTGATAAATGATTTATTATGGGGAGTATTTGACTCTCGCTTGAGGTTGGCGTAGTCATGTTTGACAGAAAATGAAATAGAAAGCACTGAATTTGTTATTCCGGCAGTAATCTGAAGTTTTCAAAGGCCTTTGATGCTAATATCTGACATATCAAATGTATTTCCTTGCGAATTAGAATCCGTCTGTGAAGGACGAAAAGCGTGTTTGGAGGAAATGTAAAGGGCAGATTTACCATCTTCTGGCTACAGTAGTTAAAGGGGTATTCTGGGAAAAAATCAAGCCACCGGGGGAAAAGTAGGATATAACGGGGGGGGGGGGGGGGGGGGAACGACTGACCTCTGTACCACCCGTCGATCTCTGTATTGGGGCCCGCCTTCTGTATTATGAATAGAGCTGTGGGTACAGTGACCCGCTGCTCTATTCATTGCTATGGAGCTGACGGAAAGAGCAAAGTACAGCACTTTTCCGGCGTACCCGACTCTTTCCCTCACTCTGTAGGAATGAATAGGGCTGCGGGTGACGTGCTGTACACACGGCTCTATTCATAATACAGAAGGCGGGGCTCAATACCGAGATCGGCGGAGGGTAGAGAGTTTGCACCCCCTGCGATCTCCTACTTCCCTATCCTCTGGAGAAAAAAAAACCAGTACATTTTTCCTGGAATGCCTCTTTAAGCCTTCTGTACATTCTCAGAAGGTCTTCCGACATTCACCAAACTTTGTTATGCTTGTATATTAAAGTGACACATCAAGCAAGTGCAGATAAGGAGGACGCGTTTCGGCCTATGGCCTTCATCAGCTTCTTGAGCTGATGTGACACTTTTGGTGAGTGCCGAGAGACTTCTTTACTCACAGTATTTAAAGGAATTATAAAGAGTTCAAAAAACATGGCTGCTTTTTTTTTTTAAACCCTTAACAATAGTGCTGAGTGAAGAGTGAACGTTCTTCGAACCCCATTTGACTTCCTGCAGCTGCAGAGATCAGCTGCAGCCTTAGGCTTCGTTCCCACTGAGCAAAACTAGTGGAATTGTCCGCTGCGGAATGCCGTTAGACTCCCATTATGAGAGGGAGGCTATGGGAGGCGCACGCTCCTGCTCTGTCTGCGCTGAAGAATGAACATGTTCATTCTTCAGCGCGGACAAAGCAGGAGCGCGCACCTCCCATAGACTCCCATTATGAGAGGGAGGCTAACTGCATTCCGCGCCGGACAATTCCGCTAGTTTTGCTCAGTGGGAACGAAGCCTAAGGGCTCATGCACACTGAGCAAAAGGCGAGGAATTGAAGAGGAATCCGCTCTTAAATCCTGCTTTAAATTCCTCCCGTAAAAGAATGAACAAGGCAATGTCTCATTGTGTTCAATGGGATTTCCGCTCTGTTGTTCACACTGCAGAATTTCCAAGCAGAATTTTCTGCCGCAGATCTGCTTTTCGCCCAAAGGCTGGGTTCACACTGAGGAATTCTCGAGGGATTATAAAGGAAATTTTTCTGCTTGGCGGAAAGCGGAAAGCCCATTAAAGCCAATGTACATTCACAATGTTCATTCTTTACGGGCGGAATTAAGGGCAGATTCCGTCTGCATTTTGTTGCGGAATCTGCCTGACAATTTGCGGTAATTCCTCAGTGTGAACCCAGCCTAAGAACTGAAGCTATAACTTACAGGTGCAGTTCTTTGGCAACCTCCATTAGTATGGCCAGGATGACCATCCGCTACTTTTCAGGTTCCAAACTGCAGATACTGTTAGATCGCTGTTAGGACAAGGAAATACATGGTACCTTTCATATATCCATCTGTGCTTCCCTAGCCCCTGAAATGCTGCAAGCTGAAATGCCTTCTCTTCAGGGGCTTAGGAAAGTCTCTTTGACTCCTTGAACTGGAGAATAGAAGCATTTTTTCTACGCTCTGAAAGCATAAATGGATATATGAACCATGGGGTACCACGTGTCTGCTCGTCCTAACGCCTGTCTAACTGTGTCAGCAGTGTGGAACATGAATGTCAGCTGACAGAACTGCGTAATAAAAAATTAATGAAAGGATTTACAATGAAAACATTTTCTAGCGCATTTATTATGGAAGAGTAAAAAAAAAACACATATATTAGGTGATCACACATAAAACAAACAAAAAATAAATAAATATTAAAATAAAAAAAGAAGATGCAGATGAACCCTTATCAATAATTATTACAAAAGAAATGTATAAAAATGACAGTAGTTTATATTTACCACTGAACTGCGCCAAAAAAAAAATCAATAAAAAGAAATTTGAAAAATAAAAAAAAACTTTAATTCTGTGGATCAGTACATAATGAAAACAATATAAATTGAGTATCGCTATGTTTTAATTTTAGGAAATAAAAAATATTTTTAAAAAATTACATTGCAATATTCTGACCCCTATAACTTTATTTATCTCTTTGGGGAGCTTTGTAAAGGCTTTTATTGGGACTATTTTGGAGTAGATGGGCATTTTTAATCCCTTTTAATTCGGCACCTGTCATCCGACTGCAGCATCTAGGGGGTTATATGACTGGCATCAGAAGTAACTATTGGTTGCTGGTAGTAGCCAACACCTGTCGTGCATCGCGCAGACTCCAAAGACCAATTTATGCCATTTTAACACCCTGGTCATTAAGAGGTTAAAACATCACACCTGTCCTTATGTTTGCAGTAGTGCAGCTCATTTCTGTCAAAGGCAATGGAGCTAAAATAGTATATAATAGTACTGTCTATGGAAGAAAGCAGCCATGTTTTTCTGATAGTGCTTACCCCTTTGATATATGTTTTTTGATGCCAAATGGCTGCACCCAGTGTGAGCAGGTCCTGTTACTAGCATAGAGGTAAGCACACATTGGGGAAGATTTATCATTTTTGCTCCTGTCATACACCAACAACTGATTTTTGCACAAACCAATGTGCATCTCTTTGCCGATGTTTGTCTTGCTCGTCTGATGGGAGGGCAGGGTGGCGTAGCAAGAAGATTTGCATCGCCCCCGCACCAGATTTACCATGATTTGCAGGCCGTCTCATATTCGCTGGATTTATTGAGAGGCGTGCACCTCTTAATAAATCCAGCATGGGACAAGGAGCAGGGATTTAAAAGAAAAAATATTATGCATATAATATATCTGGAGCACTAGGGGTAGCAATTTAAAAGAGAAAACATAGCCCCTTTAACATGTTATATATATACAGTGTCTGACTGGGATACCTGGGGCCCACCAGAGGAAATGATCCTTGGGGCCCACCAAAGAAGAATCGGTAAAAAGTGACATACTGACCCGGCCCTATTCTGGATTCATCTGGATCTGCGACGACTCCCTTGTCCCCCAATCAGAGCAGGCTATAGAGATATCACTTTAATGACTGACTGTTTATACTGGTAGTTTGTGCCCATATGATGCAGCTGCACCCCATATAATCATTTTATTACCCCCTTCAACCTACTGCCCTTCAATCATCATACTACTACCCCTCATCCTCCTGCCCTTCCATCATCATACTATTACCCCTTCATCATCCTCCTGCCCTGCCACCATACTACTCCTCCCTTCATCCTCCTGCCCCTCCATCATCATACTACTCCCCCCTTCATCCTCCTGCCCCTCCATCATCATACTACTCCTCCCTTCATCCTCCTGCCCCTCCATCATCATACTACTCCCCCCTTCATCCTCCTGCCCCTCCATCATCATACTACTACCCCTTCATCCTCCTGCCCCGCCATCATACTACTACCCCTTTCATCCTCCTGCCCTGCCATCATACTACTACCCCTTTCATCCTCCTTCCCTTCCATCATCATAGTACTACCCCTTCATCATCCTCCTGCCCCTACATCATCATACTACTACCCCCTTCATCCTCCTGCCTTCCATCATCATACTATAACCCCTTCATCATCCTCCTGCCCTGCCATCATACTACTCCCCCTTCATCCTTCTGCCCCTTCATCATCATACTACTACCTCCTTTATCCACCTGCCCTCAATCATCATACTACTACCCCTTCATTCTCCAGCCCTGCCATCATACTACTACCTTCTTCATCCTCCTTCCCTTCCATCATCATAGTACTACCCCTTCATCCTCCTGCCCCTCCATCATTATACTACTCCCCCCCTTCATCCTCCTGCCCTGCCATCATCATATTACTCCCCTCTCATCCTCCTGCACCTCCAAAATCATACTACTACCACCCCTTCATCATAGTACTACCACCCCCTTTATCATCATACTACTACCCCTATATCCTCCTGCCCTTCCATCATCATAGTAGTACCCATCTCATCCTTTTGCCCCTCATCACCATACTACAGCCTCCTTCATCATTCTCCTGCCCCTCCATCTGTATTTAAAACAAAAAACAGCTATACTTACCTCACCTTTATGCTTCCTCTAGTCCCCCAGCGACTCCTCTCCCCGCTCTGCATGAAAGAGATCAGTCACGCTGACAGTGGGCGGGGCTTCCCACGATGGGACGGAGCTTGGCAGGGCTTGAGTCCAGGTATCCTTGCTGGACTGCTGAAGACCTGCCAGCTGCCGCAGCGTCCGACATTAGGGCCCACTGAGGACAGGCAGCATCACTCTATGGCTGTCTGGATGGTCACTGGGAGTGGGGGAGGGGCCCACCGGAGGATATGTGTGTGTGTGTGTGTGTATATATATATATATATATATATATATATATATATATATATATATATATATATAATATATATGGAAAAAATTGGTGCACCTGTGCATGAGGAGTATTTGTTTTTAATATTTTTGGTAAATTTCTCAGCAAACACTTTAAGTAATTGAATAAAAGTGAAGTTTTAGTCAGGTCCCTAAGGGGGCTCTATTCCCCCGGCCTCACAGCTTGTAGTACAGGTGTTAGTGGTCATATTGTCATATTGGACCCTCGACCACCAACTAGGAGGACTGGTGATTGCTCTATAATTGTGCAGACGAAGCATAGAGTATTTGACGTTTTATACCAAGCCATTAGAAGCAGAATATGCAGCTGCTATGAGAACCTTGAAAAGAGAAGGCCAAGCTCTAGTCTAGTTGGTCCCATCCTCTTTGCTATTAGGCGGCAAAGGGCTGCAGGAGACTCTTTAACTAAATAAACTGCATTGTTGTAAACAGAGTGAGAATAAATGATGATTTGGGGAACTCTAAGGGTACTATTACACCAACAGATCTGACGACAGATTATCTGCCAAAGATTTGAAGCCAAACCCAGGAGTGGATTTAAAATTAGGAGAGATCGAGTCTTTCCTTTATGACCTGTTCTCTGTTTATAGTCCGTTCCTGGGTTTGGCTTCAAATCTTTGGCAGATAATCTGTCGCCAGATCTGTTGGTGTAATAGTACCCTAAGGCCCTCCCATCATTGGTGCCAAAATCCTCTACCATAACGGGGGTCCCACTATACAGCATATGCTGTTGTTTTCTATATTATGTGTTTATGTCCCTGACTGGATTGTACGCATAAGACATATGGAGTGAAAAGTGAAGGTTCCTCTTGAAGAGACAATGCATTATATTAGGCTGGATTTCAGGTCTGCCAGATATTTTGCTCTGTTTTATACAATGTTATGTTACATGTACAGTTATTTATCACTTGCTGATCCTATTGTGAGTCATTTGGAATGTTCTCACTTCTTTGAGGGCGATGGATTTTTTTTGTACCACTTTGACACTATGAAAGTACAACTGTACAGTTTTTAAAGGACCGGGCACCAGTGCAGCCTGGGATTGTGAATAGTTGTAATTAAATATATGAAATAAAGACAAGATGTAGTGTGTCGTGTTCTTTTATTTGCTGACTTGTCACAAGCTTCATTACAATGCAGATACATTGTTTTATTCTTCCATGTGTTTTTGCTTGCAGGACCATTAGCTTCACGGCATCTGTTCCACTGCTGGTGACAGGTGCGGGGAGACAGGAAAGCACATTAGTAATATGGACATTCATACACATTGATGCGTATCCTCTGCCCATTCTGGGCTACTGCTTTCATATCAGTTCTAATGTATGGCCCAAAAATTCAGATGGATATATTGTTTCATGCGCTGCATTCAGAATACTCAATTATTTTTGAAAAATTGTACAAATGGTAGATTATCTATCTATTTTCCTTCTATCTATCTATCTCCTATCTATCTATGTATCTATCTATCTATCTATCTATCTTCCTTCTATCTATCTATTGTATGGGCTGATTTTCTGTGTACTAGTCTAGAGTAAAGACTGAAGTCCTATCATTTAGAACTTTGTTGGGTTATGTCCACTTTTGCGTCATAACCTCCTAGTGAAAAGGAACCGATCATCTTAAAAACGTTGCTACGGCTCTAAATACGTCCCTACATGACCCCCCCCCAAGCATTATTTCCGGTCATATAAGTAAACACTCTGAGCCTTACTTATATGTCCTGAAAAACTACTTTGCAAAACTCACCGATCTAGTCCTGTGAGTGGTCCGGTCCTCTACCTGGGAGCATTGGCGCTCAAGGACAGCCCCTCTGTAGTGTTGATCGAACTTTGGGAAATCCTAGGTTCGATTGAACTTGAACATTCATGAACCTGCTGCATTTGATTGCTGATGCCTTCCCGGGGAAGGAGGAGAGTGCCCAGGTGTCGCCTGGAATTCCGGAATTCAGCCTAGGTAATAGGAATTCCAG
The DNA here is from genome assembly GCF_027789765.1 of Dendropsophus ebraccatus. Lineage (NCBI taxonomy): Eukaryota > Metazoa > Chordata > Amphibia > Anura > Hylidae > Dendropsophus > Dendropsophus ebraccatus. The sequence continues at coordinate 123,926,206 of NC_091460.1, read as the reverse complement.
GCGGTACCCAGGCAGTCTCCTATATGCCGACGCTCCCAGGGAGACATGATTGTCGGCAAAATTTCCAGCCAGCTGTGACTTTTTAGGAGCTCTGGACCACCCACATGACTAGATGGGAGAGTTTTACAAAGTCATTTTTCAGGACATAAGAATAGCAGCAGGGCCTTTAATACAAATGTAAAAGCACAAATGTGATCTAGCACTAGTGTCAGAAACTGACCTGACCCTGTGCCTACATTGTCCTATGTCCCTGTCTATATGCTGCTCCCGGCCATCTCACCCTCTTCACTCCCCCTCCTGTGTACTTATCCCAGTGTAGGGTACATTTGCCCAGTTGGCCACCATTTAGTGCAGATTGTCGAAGTCGGTAGGGACAATAGTGTGGATGAGAGCAGGGCTGCACTCATCGCTTCCTAATGTGATATAATGACAGGTAATTCCGTATACTGTTGGCATCACTCTGTTTGCAATGTTGCATGAATTAACCCAGACAGTCCAAGAATTATCTCAGAGTGTACACAACTTTGAGATTGTCCAGTCTCAATTTTTTTTTTTTTTTTTTTTTTTACTTCTCCAGCCTTGCCCCATGAACCACAGATTAGGCTTCCTGGTCTCTAATGACAGCAAGAACTTTAGGATTTTCTGTTGTCTCCAGTTCAGGTGCGGTTTGCAATTAAGCTCCATTTACTTCAATCGAACTGAGTTTCAAAACCCCACCCAAACTGGAGACAACAGTAGGGGGAAAGTGGCCATGTTTTTGTAGCGCTGGATAACCCATTTAAAAATTCAACAAGTGGAGATTATTATTTTACTTTTACCAAAGGATCCCAAGAGTGGGCCTTCTCTCCTGCATCTACTGCTGCTGACCTACGTTCTGTTGACAGTTTTGTTTTTCTTCTTTGTTGGACTGTTATATGATGAATCAGATAGGGCCACATGTGCAGTCTCAGCTTGTTTCTCTATGTCAGGGCCCTAGACCTAGTATGTGTAGACTTCAGAAAATGGTGTTTTGCCTCAAAATGGAACCACTCCACTTTAACCCTTTAAGGACATGGCCCATTTTCGTTTTTACGTTTTCGGTTTTTCCTCCTTGTGTTTAAAAGGTCATAGCACTTGCATTTTTCCACCTAGAAACCCACATGACCCCTTATTTCTTGCGTCACTAATTGTACTTTGCAATTACAGGCTGAATTTTTGCATAAAGTACACTGCGAAACCAGAAAAAAAATTCAAAGTGTGGTGAAATTGAAAAAAAAAAACGCATTTCTTTTATTTGGGGGAAATGTGTTTTTACGCCATTCGCCCTGGGGTAAAACCGACTTGTTATGCATGTTCCTCAAGTCGTTACGATTAAAACGATATATAACATGTATAACTTATATTGTATCGGATGGCCTGTAAAAAATTCAAACCGTTGTTAACCAATATACATTCCTTAAAATCGCTCCATTCCCAGGCTTATAGCGCTTTTATCCTTTGGTCTATGGGGCTGTGCTAGGTGTCATTTTTTGCGCCATGATGTGATCTTTCTATCGGTACCTTGATTGCGCATATACGACTTTTTGATCGCTTTTTATTACATTTTTTCTGGATTTGATGCGACCAAAAATGCGCAATTTTGCACTTTGGGATTTTTTTGCGCTGACGCCGTTTACCGTACGAGATCAGGAATGTGATTAATTAATAGTTCAGGCGATTACGCACGCGGCGATACCAAACATGTTTATTTATTTATTTATTTGTTTACTTTTATTTAAAACCTGGGAAAAGGGGGGTGATTCAGACTTTTATTAGGGGAGGGGGATTTTTACTATTAACAACACGTTTTTTTTTTTTTTACACATATACTAGAAGCCCCCCTGGGGGACTTCTAGTATATACACTTTGATCTCTCATAGAGATCTCTGCAGCATAGATATGCTGCAGAGATCCATGAGATCGGCACTCGTTTGCTTTCGGCTGCTGCAGCCGGAAACAAACGAGTGCCGAGCCGAGGACGGCGCCATCTTGGACGCGTCCCCGGCCGGCATCAGTAACGGAGATCGCTCCTCCGGGACAAGGTCCCGGAGGAGCGATCTCCCCCACTAGACACCAGGGAAACGTTGCCTCCGGTAATCGGAGGCAGCTGTCAACTTTGACAGCTGCCTCCGATTAGCTAATTAGCGGGCACGGCGATCGGACCGTGCCCGCTAATAGCGGCGGTCCCGGGCTACACGCGGCACCCGGGATCGCGGCACTTCAAAGCGGGGCCGCCGCGCGGCCCCGCTTTGAAGTGCTAATGAGGACATAGGACGTACCGGTACGTCCTATGTCCTTAAGAGGTTAAGAAGACAGTTCAGATTTGGTTTTGTCTAACATCTTAAAGGATCTTATAGTTAGCTAACTTCCCTCTGAAAATTTAGATCAGCTCCGGGTCCTGAGGCCCCTCATAGAAGTCTGCGCCATTCTGGTACCTGTACCATCCCCCCCCCCCCCCCCCCCCCCCCAGATGCTTACCTGGATTGTCAGGAGAATGGGCATTGACCTAGCCTGCCTGGCCTGTTTTCCCTATCTGTCTGGTTTTGACCCTTTGGTGATTTATCTGATTTCTCTTAGCTCATATGTGCCCCTTTGGGGCCGAACCAGTCACTTAGATTTTCCCTAGTCACAGCTCTCTGTAGGTCAGCACGCTCTGCAGGGCGTGGAAAAAAAAGCTTCTAACTGGCCTCTTGTCTCAGCAATCGTCCTGCAGAGCGAGCTGACAGGCAGAGAACCGTGACTAGTCTCAGCCCATATAACCAGTTCCCGGCTTTCTGCCTGTCTTGTGCACCGGAACAAAAGACTTTGTTGCAGCAGCTAAAGTTTCTTCACAAGACATGGAACACATGGTAAGTGTTTTGGCACACCTTCCGGGCACTGCTTGTAGTGTAACCGGGAAAATCTAGGTGATTGTTTCTCTTTAACCTTTCTGACCCCTCCTGTAAGCAACTCTGATAATAGACACTCTTTTGGAATTGCTGCCTATGGCCCCTTTCACACTGAGCAAGAACAGCGGAATCGCGCCGGGCTCAGTGTCCTGCTTGGAGTCAATGAGAAGGCGCGTGCTCCTCCACTGCCGCCGCTCTCCACGCGAAGAAGTGACATGTCATTTCTTTGAGCGGAGAGGGAAGGAAGCGGACACGCGCGCGCCTTCTCATTCACTCGAAGCAGGACACTGAGCACGGCGGGATTCCGCAATGAAATTCCGCTGTTCTTGCTCAGTGTGAACAGAGCCTATGTATATAAAACACTGTATTTACTGTATATTTTAGTTTAGAACATGACATTAACTTTTTTTTTCGCCAAATTCAGGTATTATTCACTTTATAAACTAAACATTAAAGTATGTTGCCTTGTGCTGGTTTTATGATGCAAACACTAAAGCCAAAGCTGAAAACTAATCATAAGGAAAGAATGATTAACAATCATGGGTAACAATTTGGATATGTGTACTTCCCATTAGAAAAACATGATTTTTGTCTTGCTCATCTTTTGATAATCAGGAGATGTCTCCAACTTCCTCAAGTAGAACCGCTTGGTTATACCTTGCCAACTTGAAAGTTATAAAGGTTATTGATTGAATGTGTGTTTAGGTTATTTTGCTTCTTTTCCATCGGCTCAGCAGGATGGGGGATTAAGGAGGTGGCTGAGATGTTTCTCTAAGTGTAAGTTGTTACTGCTGTACTGCTCAATCCAAAAACTGCATCGAAAAAAACTGAATGTGAGAACATACAATTTTCTAATACACTTTATCCCAGTACTTTACTATTTTTAACAACTTCAAGAGAGGACTCATTAACCCCACTCTTCTTCACCAAAACATTTTCTTCCTTTTTTTTTTTTTTTTTTTTTTAAAGTTTAGTTTATACAGTGGTACCTTGGTTTAAGAGTAACTTGGATTGAGAGCGTTTTGCAAGTAGAGCTCACAGTTTTTAAAAATTGTAACTTAGTTTAAGAGTATTGCTTTGGTTTAAGAGCTCCCTGTACTGGGAGGGGGAGTGGGGGAGGGGCATGGTCTGCATAGCGGGGTCTACAGCACTGTACTCTGACCCAGGAAGTCTCCCTCACCTTCCAAATCATGGCAGATCCACTTCAGGCTGTAGAGGTAATCTCTTCATAGGTGTAACCCCTCTCTCCCCGGACAGAGAGTGCTGCATTTATGTGCCCACATCTGCCCTGCTCATTCCTTCATACTCAATGCAGTCTCTGTCAGACCCTGTATTTCCCTTCCTCTCCATTCCTGCTATAATGTGCCTGCACTCACACTTAGCTATACACAATGCTGCTATAATGTGCCTGCACTCACACTCAGCTTTACACACTGCTGCTATAATGTGCCTGCACTCACACTCAGCTATACATCCTGCTGCTATAATGTGCCTGCACTCACACTCAGCTATACACACTGCTGCTATAATGTGCCTGCACTCACACTCCGCTATACACACTGCTGCTATAATGTGCCTGCACTTACACTCAGCCATTTAAACTGCTGTATATAAAGTTTCTGTCTCTGTCCTCCTGCACAGCTCTGTGATTCTCAATTCCTGATTGGTCCATGCTGAACACACACCCCTTCCCCATTGCTATCATGTGACTACACAGACCTCTGACAGCAGCCCTGCTTCTTTATTCTAGCCTGTTGTACTATGCTACTGCATTATGGGGATCTGCATCTCTGTTCTGTATCTACAAATTGCTGCTGTATTTCCAGGTTTATGCACTTACTACACATTATACACCACATGCTGATTTCTATACTGTAGTTACTCTTAATATCTTGTATTCAGCTGTTTCCCATTGTTTGTTTCATCAGTTCTATGTGTTATTAAAAATAGAAAGAAAATCATTATTTTTGGGGTGTGGAACCATTTGTCTGCATATCATTGATTTCTTATGGGAAAATTTGTTTTGGTTTAAGCATGATTTGGATTAGAAGCACAGTCCCGGAATGATTTATGCTCGTAATCCAAGGCACCACTGTATAGTTTTTACTTGTTTGGATATTTGAATTGTTTTATTTTTTTTGTAATACATTGGGCCTTACTTTTATGTATTTTCTATTTTTCTAATCATAGCACAAAGTGCTTATTACATACTTTTTATATAGGAAATGTGTATAGTTAGTGACTCATTTTAAAGCTGTCAGAAATCACTACCCCTAAATCCTTCTCTTCTAAAGTCTTTGCCAACACAGAACTGCTGATATGATACTCAGAGGATTCCTCCTCCCCAAGTGCATTATTTTACATTTGAAAACATTAAACTGCAGTTTCCATTTTTTAGACCACTTATCTAGTAAAGCCAAATTATTTTCCATATTACTGACACCTCTGGGAATATCAACCCTATTGCACACTTTTGTGTCTTCAGCAAACAGACAAACAAACCTTACCTACCAAACCTTCCCCTGTACAGGACCACTACAGACCCTTGTGGCACATGACTTGTAATATAGCCCTGTAATCCCTGGAGAGGATTTATGGAGAGCAAAAGGCACAGTTTTTGAGAGAGGCATCCAAACTACATCTCACTGGGACAGTAAACTGAGGGAACCAGGATGTGATGCTGCACCATGGAGGGGAAAAGAATGGGCACTGGCTAGGGGAGGAAGAGGGAAAAAAACAGGGAGTGCAAGATGGCAGGGCTCCAGACTAAAAAATTTACCTAGGAGCCATTGGCTCCTAACCTGAAAAATTTAGGCGCCAAATAGAATATTTGGTCGCCAACATTTTAAACCATGTAAAATTAATGTTATGTTACATGGGACTTACTGTGTGCAGAGGCCACGGCAGCATCCTCCTCCTTTAGATTCTTTCTTTTCTTAGTTTGAAAACGTTCAACATGGAAACTTGCAACTTGACAACCATATACAGTCTGACTCAGTACTTCAGCTTCACTTGGCTAGCCTTTTAATGAGGCTTACTCTTCTGAACTTGAACTTAAAGGGAACCTGTCGACCCCCGTGCCGGGGTGACAGGCTCCCAACCCCCCGTTAGAGACCCCTATACTCACCTCATCTTCACCCCGCTTCTGAAGATGGTCGGGTCACGGAGATCTCAGCCGCTGCAGCCCGGCGTGCGCTGAGAGATGAGTCCAACGCTCATAGAGAATGACGGGAGAGTCCAGCGCTCCGTCATTCTCTATGGGTGTTGGACTCATCTCTCAGTGTGCGCGCCGGGCTGCAGCGGCTGAGATCTCCGTGACCTGACCACCTCCAGAAGCGGGACCCGGCACGATGAGGTGAGTATAGGGGGTTCTAACGGGGGGTTGGGAGCCTGTCACCCCGGCATCGGGGATGACAGGTTCCCTTTAAAAGCTTGCAACAGTCTATACATACTGAGCTAGACTTCTGACTGCAGCCATAGTGACCCCCCACAAGATGTGTATATAGATAGATATATCTCTCACCTAGTGACTAATGCAAGTGACCCCCTACAATACAGTCACCTGAGGGGCCCTGATAATAATAATTGTGCATATATCTATCTCCCAGTGTCTGCAGCCAGTTTGCCCTACACTTATAGATGACCCCCTCTACCCCCATTATAGATGCCCCCTCCTCCCCCCCATTATAGATGCCCCTCCTCCCCCCCATTATAGATGCCCCCTCTTCTCCCCCCCTTATAGATACCCCCTCCCCTTATAGATGACCCTCTCTACCCCCATTATAGATGCCCCCTCCTCCCCCCCATTATAGATGCCCCCTCTTTTCCCCCCCTTATAGATACCCCCTCCCCTTATAGATGCCCCCTCTCCCCCCCCATTATAGATGCCCCCTCTTCTCCCCCCCTTATAGATACCCCCTCCCCTTATAGATGCCCCCTCTCCCCCCCATTATAGATGCCCCCTCTTCTCCCCCCCTTATAGATACCCCCTCCCCTTATAGATGCCCCCTCTCCCCCCCATTATAGATGCCCCCTCTTCTCCCCCCCTTATAGATACCCCCTCTTCTCCCCCCCCTCCCCTTATAGATGCCCCCTCTCCCCCCCATTATAGATGCCCCCTCTTCTCCCCCCCTTATAGATACCCCTCCCCTTATAGATGGCCCCCTCTCCCCCCCTTGAAGATGGCCCCTCTTCTCCCCCCATTATAGATGCCCCCCCCCCCTTTCCTCTATGCTAAGCAATATTTAAAAAAAACAAACACACAAACTCACCTGACAACCCGCTCCCCCGGTGATCCTCTTCTTCTTCGGACGCTGTCCCCGGCTGATGCGCGGCTGCCGGGGGTGTCCCGTCCTATCCCCGGCAGCACGGCGCATCAGTGAGCTCCCTGTACGCCGGGGCTGTGACTTCTGACACAGGAAGCGTCTCTGACGCGCGCTTCCTGTGCCGGAAGTCAGGGCCCCAGGCAGCTCACTGATGCGCCGCGCTGCCGGGATAGAATGGGACACCCCCGGCAGCCGCGCATCAGCCGCGCATCTTAAAGAGACAGCGCGCTGCCGCCGGGGCCAGTCGCAAATGGCGCCCAGATTAATAAATCTGGGCGCCATTTGCAAAACGTCAGTCGCATTGGCGACCATTTTGGTCGCCATCTGGAGCCCTGGATGGTCAGCATTGTCTGTGGAGAGGAGACCCCCACCTGTGCTGGCCAGTGCTGCATCTGTGTAAGAGGTAAAATAGAGGGACCTGACAGCTAAGAAAGGAAGCACTGGGTTCACACACAACTTTCCAGCTCCTGTGTGTCCAGTGAGGAGGATCCTACCACTCACTTCCTCTGTTAAATCCTTTCTAAATGCTGCTGCTGCTCCATGTTAGAAACCTGGACTAAGCCTGGTGTGTAGGTCAGAAGAGGTGTGAGTAAGGGTCAATTTACAAAGAAAGATTATCTGACAGATATCTGCCAGATTTCTGAAGCCAAAATCAGAAATGGATTTGAAAAGAGGAGAAATCTCAATCTTTCCTTTATGAACTGTTCTCTGTTTATAGTCTGTTCCTGGTTTTGGCTGCAAAAATCTGAAAGATATCTGTCAGATAATCTGTGTGTGTAAATGGACCCTTATGCTAAGTTTACACGAGGCGATTATTGGCCCGATAGCACGATTAACGATTTCGAAGTAACAATTTTTTTTTTATAACGATCAGCGTTTAGACGGTACGATATATCATACGGAAAAATCATTTTGCGATCGCGCGCCAGCAGCCCGGCCCGCCCGCAGCCCCCCCGATCGCCACCCCCGCCGCTCCGTTCGCCGACCCCGCCGTTCCGATCACCACCCCCGGCGCTCCAAACGCCCCCCCCGGCCGCCGCTCCGATCGCCCCTTCGCCGCCGCTCTGATCGCCCCCCTGCCGCCGCTCCGATCGCCCCCGCGGCCAAGAGCATACGTTACCTGCTCCGCGCAACAGGTCTTCCGACATCCCCGGCTCCCCTCTTCAGCGCATTGATTGGCTGAAGAGATGAGCCGGGAATTTCAAACGGCTCCTCTTCAGCCAATCAGTGCTCCTCTTCAGCACTGATTGGCTGAAGGGGAGCCGTTTGAAATTCCCGGCTCCCCTCTTCAGCCAATCAATGCAAGGCAGCACTGATTGGCTGAGGGGGAGCCGTTTGAAATTCCCGACTCCCCTCTTCAGCCAATCAGTGCTGCCGTGCATTGATTGGCTGAAGAGGGGAGTCGGGAATTTCAAATGGCTCCCCTTCAGCCAATCAGTGCTGAAGAGGAGCACTGATTGGCTGAAGAGGAGCCATTTGAAATTCCCGGCTCATCTCTTCAGCCAATCAATGCGCTGAAGAGGGGAGCCGGGGATGTCGGAAGACCTGCTGCGCGGAGCAGGTAATGTATGCTCTTGGCCGCGGCGGTGGGGGCGATCGGAGCGCGGGGGGGGGGGGGGGGGGGCGATCGGAGCGGCGGGTGGGGGTGGCGATCGGGGCGACGGGTGGGGGTGGCGATCGGAGTGGTGGCGATGGGGGTGGCGATCAAGCCGGCGGCCGGGCGCGACGACTGTTTACACGGAACGATCGACGAATTTTTTGCGAACTACCAACGACGATTTATGAACATGTTAAAAGATCAAAATTAACGATTTTTCGATCGTTCGCCGTGTTTACACGTACGATTATCGTTCGAATTCGATTGTTATCGCGAAAATTCTCCCGATAATCGCTCCGTGTAAACTTAGCATTACTCTCTGTATTCTGGCTGGTTAAGCTGTGGCTGAACAGACTCACAGCTTAGATCTTGTTGGAATTCGTTCTGGTCACAAGAGTTGTTACCTCATATATTGTTCAAGCCGCTTTGTTATTAAGTGCGCCAACAATTTCTAAAGCTCACCTTATAGACATTTATCTGACTATATAGCTGCAGCCTAACCTTTTGCTTATTGCCTATAGCCACACTTATGTTTATGCCACATAGGGTTTACCATTACCCATCTTGTCATACACCATACTGACCCAGTGTTGATTTTTTTGTCCTCTAAGAATTAAATTGGTTCATGGTTCCATATTGCTTTTCTCTGTGAGTGTATTACTTATAGTATATTCAGTGTGTATCAAGCTAGGTGGGGGGTTCCTGAGTCAGCCCCTGGCAGAAGAGTGAAAACCTCCTGCTTACTTCACAAGCACTTGTCAAGACTCTGACACTGCACTCAATCACTGCACTGCAAGTCAGAAGGTGAAACAAACAGAAACCCCACCTCCTTAACCTGGAAGCCTGGTGTTTCACATCATTACCAACAAACCCCCGATATCTATCCAGACCTCCAGATACAGATGCAGTTGAGGAGGCAGTAAGTGGAGATCTGAGGGATCAGGCTAATGACTCCCCTCAGTCTTTGGCTTCTGTTGCCTCAGTTTCTTGTTTTTAGCAGAGAGAAGTGGAGCCTGGAGTGGTCTTCTGCCTTGGTGTGTTTGTCATTCAGACTCTCTTCTATGTACTACTGATGCAATGTATGCTTATCACAGTGAATGGGCCTCCCCAGAGACAAAAAATGATTTAAAAATGTCCCCTCCTAGAGTCTAGACTGTTAGTGTGCTTACACTAGTCAGCAGTGTTTAGGTCACTACCAGGCAGTGTTACCAAGCACCCCCTGTTCAAGTGTTTTACTTTAAGGGAGTTTTATATTGCCGCACTTATGTTTATGCCACATAGGGTTTACCATTGCCCATACTGACCCAGTATTGATTTTTTTTTTTCCCTCTAAGAATTAAATTGGTTCATGGCTCCATATTGCTTATCTTAGTGAGGTGAGTGTATTACTTATAGTATATTCAGTGTGTATCAAGCAAGGTGGGAGGTTCCTGAGTCAGCCCCTGGCAGAAGAGTGAAAACCTCCTGCTTACCTCACAAGTACTGAGCAAGACTCAGGTGGAGACACTGCCCTAAATGAGAACGTGAAACAAACAGAAACCCCACCTCCTTTACCTGGAAGCCTGGTATTTCACATCATTAACAACAAGCCTCCTGATATCTATCCAGACCTCCAGATGCAAATGCGGTTGAGGAGGCAGTCGGTGGAGATCTGAGGGATCAGGCTAATGACTCCCCTCAGCCTTTGGCTTTTGTTGCCTCAGTTTCTTGTTCTTTTATCAGAGAGAAGAGCCTGATGTGGTCTTCTTCCTTGGTGTGTTTGTAATTCAGACTCTCTTCTATACACTACTGATGCAATGCATGCTTATCGCAGTGTAAGGGCCTCCCCAGAGACACAAAGTGGTTTGAAAATGTCACCTAATAAAGCGTTTTTGCTCACAGAATTGGCCCAGGTAAAGGAATATATTAATGTCATGTTAAATAGTATATTTAACCACCTGGTTGCTGAATATGCCTGGACCATGCATATGCACTGACAGGTCATATATTATTAAACTTGACATACTTTGCATATAAACTACAAAAAAAAACCTCTCTAGAAACTAATAGACTGTTGTATAAAATGTTTAAGTGAGTAGTTTCCCAATCTCAGATTGCAATGCTGCCACCTGCTGCCCCAAACTGGAATGCCATTAATGTTGTGTTTTTTTTTTTGTAATTTATAAAGCATTTATTTCTCAATCCATAGTCCAATATGTGAACTTGTTTAGTATACATTAATTTAAAAAAATGTAGTTTTGTATATAGATTTTTACTGAACTAAAAATAAAAAGACATTTTGATAAACCAGCAGAATGTATACACACCTGCATAGAGTCTCCTTATAGTCATGATAATGTTTTCAAAGGGGTACTCACATCTGGTGGGCTTTTATGACATATCCAGAGGATCTACCATACATGTCCAATAGACATGGTGCTAGAGAAAAGAGAAGAGGAGGGGGTGCTTCCTGGCGCAGAATCACCACATTTCAATATATTAGATAAACACATGCAGGGACAACTCCATAAACTACTCTAGAATGTACTGTCTGCTGCTGCATCTCTGGGAATCCTTCATGGCAGTCACCCACCAGAAACATTTCAAGAATGCCAGACTGCGAAGTAATCTCCTCGAAATGTGCAGGATGGGACTAATCTGGTTCCACAAATGAGAGAGAAAGAAGATACTTCTCGGGATGTTCTCATACCCATACCTCCCAAGTGTCCCTCTTTTGGAGGGACAGTCCCTACTTTTGAACCAAGTCCCTCTGTCCCTCTTTGCCCTTTACATGTCCCTGTTTTTGACCTAGGAATTAGATTGGCATTATTATACTTTTTATACTGATAAGGAAAAACAGAAGTTGGCACTCACCGCTTGGGGTCGTGAAAGTCCTTTATTCAGAGGAACGTGGTACACTCAGCTAGGAAGGGGGAAGGTGGTAAAGGCAGAGAGCTCTCTGCCTTTACCACCTTCCCCCTTCCTAGCTGAGCGTACCACGTTCCTCTGAATAAAGGACTTTCACGACCCCAAGCGGTGAGTGCCAACTTCTGTTTTTCCTTATCAGTATTCACACTGTGCGTTTTTCTGCAATTTAGTTGAGCATCTCCAAGGGTCTGTTTTATAACGTGGGAGCTACGTGTTGCCACTTTCAGTGGTCCGAGACGTCTGTGTTTTACGTGGTGCCGGCAACCGCTCTCTCTACTCCAGATTATGTTGCTCTAGAAAGTGTCTGGTTTTCTACTGTATAATAGAGCCAAACTTGCATATTATTCCATCATGTGGTGCAAGTTAGATCGTAAAAATTGTTATAATCCGATCAATCAAGAGACATTAAGGCCCCTTTCACCCCATTGCACACATGCGGTTCATATGGCCCCATACATACATCTGTAGGTGTCACCTATTTGACAGTGGGCCCCTGCAAATGTGTACGGTTACTGAAACACATTCGTAATCCTGTCTGCAATTACATACAGAGTTACTGATGTGTGAATGAGACCTAAGGCTGCAGTCACACATACAGGATCTACAGTAGATTTGCAGATAATGTAACTAAATGTACCGAATGCATCAAGCTGCAGCAGATCCTATATGTATGAATGCATTCTTGAATTAAAAAGTATAGAAATGTCTGTAAAATTTTCCTAGACTGAACCACAAGTGTCCCTCTTTGGCCGTCCAAAAAGTTGGGAGGTATTCACACCATTTATTGAAATACATGCATCACATTTCAACTCCTCACAAGAACCTTCATCAGGCATAACCATAATCAAACCAAATATATACAAGGCATCGGGAATCAAATGCGGAAGGTTCGAATTTGATAGAACCTAAGATTTTCCGCTGTTCGATCATCTCTACTCTTAACAAGTTCTCAGACTAGCAGTGTATTTTCTGACCTTTGAATCCAACATTTTATGTGCCCAAACAGTCCCCAAACTGCAGGGCTGTTTCTCTCCTCTTCCTGCTCACTCACCCCCTCCTTGGCATTGCAGACTTGCTTGAAAATCCATGAGAATTCTGTAGTGTGATCAGACCCTAAAGAGACGCTCTCCGCCATGAGTGAGAAATAGATGTGTATCTCACTTCTGGGAACCACACGTCTCTAAATCTAGCACCCCTTCACTTTGCTTGTTGAAGTGAAAAAAGCTGATTGGGCTGCTTTACACAGTTTATATAACTACTATAGGTGAGTTGCACAAATCCATGCACATGCTCCAGAAACATGCTCATTCACATGTATTGTACCCATTACAAGTCAGATGTTTCCACTATTCTGATTCATGTGAACATAGCTTCCAGTGGAAGTGTTTTTAGTTCATTTTATCTGGTCTAAAAAAGGTGAATTTGATGGCCCAGGCTGATGGCGGTTGTTGAACCCAGCCATACCCTCATTGGCTGCACAGCTCTACTCAATAAAGATGAATTTACACATTCACATTTTTGTGCCAGATTCTTTTTAAAGCCACAAGTGGATCCAAAGCAAATTTACAGTACAAACAAAGTGAATAGCTTTGCTAGCTTTCTGCCTTTGAAGTCCCTGCTGCTGCGCCCTGAGTGGCTGGAAAAGCTGGATCTAGTCCTGGCAGAAGTTTCCCAGGACTGGATCCAGCTGAAAGCAGCGGGCTGATAAGCGTGAAATCCGCTGCGAATCCGAACGTGTGAACGCACCCTTAGGGCCAGTTCACACTGAGTAAACACGGCGTAATTCCGCGGTGGAGCCCCATCGTCCTCAGTGTGCTGCTTTCAGCAAATGGGAGAGCGCGCGCTCATCCGCTTCCTCTCCTCTCCGCTCAAAGAACTAACATGTTAGTTCTTGAGCAGAGAGCGGCGGCAGCGGACAAGCCCCTGCCCTCTCATTCACTCAAAAGCAGCACACTGAGCGCGGCGGGTCTCTCCCACAAAATTACGCTGTGTTTACTCAGTGTGAACTGGCCCTAAAGGTGCGTTCACACGTCCGGATTCGCAGCGGATTTCACACTGCGAGTTTGCAGTGTGCATGGCCCCACCGCAGTCACTGATTGGCTGAGCTGGACTGATAGGAGCCTGGAGTCTCACATGCAGTCGCGGTGCCGAGCAGGTCATGTATACTGCGGGCTGTGTGTGGCGGGGGGGATTAAAGGGGCCGGGTTACATTTTTGCAAGTGAAATTAAAATTCTGCTGCGGGTATGTAACCCTATTGAAGTTCACATAGACAAAATGAAGAAATAGTAACCGGCACTACTGGTTCTGGTACAAGAGTATTATCCAAAAAAAAAAAACAATAGCACGAGTTCTAATACATATATGGGGTGCTCATTTCTACTGTAGACAATAGTGATCATACATCGGAGAAGAAAAAAGAGAATGTAGAGGGCACTCACCATTAAAAATTTGTTCTTTATTCAAAATCTTCTAAAAATCGCCATAGCAGGACGAGCATGCAGCAAGATGCCAACTCTTCCCAATCAGCGCGGCAGCAGTTGGGAACAGTTGGCGTCTTGCTGCATGCTCGTCTCGATTTTTTTTAGAAAACTTTGAATAAAGAACAAGTTTTTAATGGTGAGTGCCTATTGAAGTTCACTGTACCAGTATTCCCAGCGGATTTCGCTGCAAACTCGCAGCGTGAAATCCGCTGCAAATCTGGTACCTGTAAAGCTACCCTAAAGGTGCGTTCACACATACAGGATCTGCAGCAGATGTGTTCAGTCATTAAGTCACAATGGTACCTGCAACATCAAATCTGCTGCAGATCCTGTAAGAGTGAACAGACTCTAAAATCCAATGTGTGACCATGCCCTTAAATGGGTTATCCTGCGGAAATCTTTTTCTTTCAAATCAACTGATGTCAGGAAGTTATATAGATTTGTAATTTACTTCTATTAAAAAATCTCAGGTCTTCCCATACTTATCAGCTACTGTATGTCCTACAGGAAGTGTTTTTTTTTTTTTTTTCAGTCTGACACAGTGCTCTCTGCTGACATCTCTGGCCGAGACAGGAACTCTGTCTTGGTTTTCTATTAATACCCATAGAAAACCTCTCCTGCTCTGGACAGTTTCTGTCTTGGACAGAGGTGGCAGCAGAGAGCACTGTGTCAGACTGAAAAGAAAACAACATTTCCTGCAGGACATACAGCAGCTAATAAGTATGGAAATACTTTAGAAAAAGGTTTTTTTTAAATAGATGTAAATTACAAATCTATATAACTTTCTGACATCAGTTGATTTGAAAGAAAAAGATTTTTGCTGGACAACCCCTTTAACCCCTTAACGACATCGGGCGTATATTTACGCCCTGATGCTGGTAAGGACGTTCAGAGCGGGGCCGAGCGGCGACCCCGCTCTGAACCGCGGCGGTCCCGGGTGCCGCTTGTAGCCCGGGACCGTAGGTATTAGCGGGCACGGTCCGATCGCCGTGCCCGCTAATACAGTAATTAGATGCAGATGTCAAACATGACAGCTGCATCCGATTACCGGACCCAGCGTCATCCCTGGTGTCTAGTGGGGAGATCGCTCCTCTTGGATAACGATCTCCGTTTCTGAAGCCGGCGGGGACCGCTCCAAGATGGCGCCGTCCCCGGCTCGGCACTCGTTTACTTCCGGCTGCAGCAGCCGGAAGTAAACGAGTGCCTATCTCATGGATCTCTGCAGCATATCTATGCTGCAGAGATCTCTATGAGAGATCAAAGCACTTATACTAGAAGTCCCCCAGGGGGAATAACCCTAACCCCAGGGGGGCTTCTAGTATATGTGTTAAAGTCAGAATTACCCCCCTTTTCCCAGGTTATAAATAAAAGTAAACAAATAAATAAATAAACAAACATGTTTGCTATCGCCGAGTGCTTAATCGCCCGAACTATTAACTAATCACATTCCTGATCTCGCACGGTAAACGGCGTCAGCGCAAAAAAATCCCAAAGTGCAAAATTGCGCATTTTTGGTCGCATCAAATCCAGAAAAATTGTAATAAAAAGCGATCAAAAAGTCGTATATGCGCAATCAAGGTACCGGTAGAAAGAACGCATCATGGCGCAAAAAATGACACCTCACACAGCCCCATAGACCAAAGGATAAAAGCGCTATAAGCCTGGGAATGGAGCGATTTTAAGTGACGTATATTTGTTGACAATGGTTTAAATTTTTTACAGGCCATCCGATACAATATAAGTTATACATGTTATATATTGTTTTAATCGTAACGACTTGAGGAACATATATAACAAGTCAGTTTTACCCCAGGGCGAATGGCGTAAAAACACATTTCCCCCAAATAAACAAAATGCTTTTTTTTTTTCCAATTTCACCACACTTTGAATTTTTTTCTGGTTTCGCAGTGTACTTTATGCAAAAATTCAGCATGTCATTGCAAAGTACAATTAGTGATGCAAAAAATAAGGGCTCATGTGGGTTTCTAGGTGGGAAAATGCAAGTGCTATGGCCTTTTAAGCACAAGGAGGAAAAAACTAAAATGCAAAAATCGAAATTGGCTCTGTCCTTAAGGGGTTAAAGTGCCTTACTGCTCTTCTCTGCTATGTTGTTCTGCACTGAGCCTATTTTCTGGAATATGTGAGACTGGCACTTTTACTATAAAATGTATATGGTTTCAACTAAAAGTTATATTTCTCATATTGATGAAGTAAAACACGAGTATTCAGCAAGTCTGAAACTTTCTGCTGACAAGTCTTCCAAACAAGTCATTTATTAGTGCTCTAGCCATAAAACAGCGCCCCTAATGGCTTATTTCTCTTTATAAGAAACTAAAGTAGTGAGCAGTGTATCTCGGAAACTGGCCGTGTAATTTAGCCTAACTTCATAGCCAAATTGCTCTTCAAGAAAAAAAATGGAGACATTTCCATGTATCATATATTGTAGCATTCTGCTCGCCGCCCATGCACTGGTATGGCCCGGGCTTCACTGAGGCTTCTTGTATTGCTACAGGATTTTAAAGGGGTTATCTGGGGGAAAAAATGTTTCTTTCAAATCAGAAAGTGTTAGAAAGTTATACAAAAAAAAAAAAATTGCTGCTGTATGTCCTGCAGGAAGTGATTGTTTCCAATTTGACACAGTTCTCTCTGCTGCCACCTCTGTATGTGACAGGAACTGTTCAGAGCAGTAGGAAATCCTCATAGAAAAAACTCCCCTGCTCTCCAGACTGGAAAGAATACACCACTTCCTGGAGGACATACAGCAGCTGGGAAGTACTGGAAGACTGGAGTACCCCTTTAACTAGTGAGCTACAGCTGCAGTCCAAACAATACATTGAGTTATGTGTAATCTTCTGGTCCGCAGTTGTCCTTTAAAGGGGTTATCTGGCGCTAGAAAAACATGGCCACTTTCTTCTGGAGACAGCATCACTTTTGTCTCCAGTTTGGGTAAGGTTTTGTAACTCGGTTCCATTGAAGTAAATGGAGCTTAATTGCAAACCACACCTGAACTGGTGACAAGAGTAGAGCTGTCTGTGAAAGGTGGCCATGTTTTTGTAGAGCTGGATAACCCCTTTAATAGATAAAATAAATCTTGTAGCACTTCAAAAAGTCATAGAGTAGCCCTGGCCTTAAAGGCGTATTCCGGTATCAGAAAATTGTATTTAAAGGGGTTGGCCACTTTATAGTAAAATAGGTCAGTACAAAGTATTAGTAAGTGTACTCACTGTATATACTGACAGCAGCTCCCTGTGTACTCACTGTATATACTGACAGCAGCTCCCTCTGTACCTCATAGAGGTTATATCAGACTCCCCTTCACCATGCTGGGCTGCCCTGCTCTGTTTTGTTTCAGTCCATAAAATAGCTGATAAGGAGGAGCATGTGACCGTGCCCTGTCCATTGTGTCCTCTATAGACATATACAGGCTCAGTGGTGGACACTGGGGGGCGGGGCCTGGTCACATGCTCCTCCATGTCGGCCATCTTATGGACAGAATCACCACAGAGAAGGACAGCACAGCCTGGAGGAGGGGAGTCTGATTTTAGCTCTATGGGGTACACAGGGAGCTGCTGTCAGTATATACAGTAAGTACAGTTACTAATACTGTACACTGAGCAATTTTACTATAAAGTGGCCAACCCCTTTAAATAAAACTGTGACTCCAAGATGTATAACCTACTAATGCTGTACAGTGGTATCACTAATAGTACCGGCTTCAGTGGCTTTTACGTGATTGACCCCTGACTGGAAACAGAGGCACTACATCCAGATCTGGTCTCAGTTCACCCACCTGAGTTTTGTCACCAGGAGTATTGCCATTGCTGTGCAATGATTTGTAGTGAAATAAGATGTTCTGCAACAGCTTTGGGGGGAGTACTAGCAGGGGTGCTGGGGGAAGGGAGTAAGCAGGGTGGAAAGACTGATGAAATGCAATGCATTCTCGCAATTGAACTGAGCAAGTTCAGACACAAAATCCAGACCAAGACAGCTCCAAAACAAATGGACAGAACTGGGGAGACAGGTAAGCAATCCTATATGCAATCCTTACCTGATGTTTGAGTACCCCTTTAAAGCTAGGGGCTCTAGCTTTGTAGATTTGTAATTTACTTCTATTTAAAAAATCTGAATTCTTCCCATGCTTATCAGCTGCTGTATGTCCTGCAGGAACAGTCTGACACAGTGCTCTCTGCTGCCATCTCTGGCCTAGACAGGAACTGTCCAGAGCAGGAGAGGTTTTTTTATGGGGATTTGCTACTGCTCTGGACAGTTCCTGTCTAGGCCAGAGATGGCAGCAGAGAGCTCTGTGTCAGACTGGAAATAAAACATTTCCTGCATGACATACAGCAGCCAATAAGTATGAGAAGAATTCAGATTTGAATAGAAGTAAATTACAAATCTATATAACTTCCTGACACCAGATGATTTGAAAGAAAAAGATTTTTCACTGGAGCACCCCTTTAATGATGGGCTTGATGGTTGTATGTTTAACCACTAGCATATTTTTCTATTATTTTAGAAATGATATAAAGAAATAATTTAGCAGACCACACCATCTATCCCCATTGATCCATTCCTAGTCAGATCTGTTTTGGCAGCACATTGAGGATTTGTTCAATATTGGTTTTAATATTAGAGATGATTGGTGATGATTTAACTTGCTGCTTCCTACAAGTTGGCCACCAGAGGGCAGTAGTGTACAGCAGCGACTCATCCTGAAGCAGACTAAGCACAAGCCACATCTGACCTAAATTCCTTGAAGAGTATAGGATTAAAATAGACATTGCAAATATTAAAAATACATTTTATATAATATATATATATATATATATATATATATATTATATACATACACACACATTTCCTCTGCATAAGTAAATGCAGTGAATACTTATCACTTATTAGCTACAAGGTTCAGACTACATTATAAACATAAATATGGCGGACACAAGCAGATAGGTGGGGAATATATAAAAACTGTAGAAAAAAAATCTGGTTATACCAATAGAACCCACCACAGGTCAGATTTAATTTAATTTTAATTCAAACTAAAAACCAAAATTGTCTGATTTTGCTAATAACAAGTTATGTGATCATACCCTGCAATCCATAACCTAAGAGCCCACATGTTACGGCAGTGATCAGATGAATTCAGCGGCATGGACAGATGTCATCAGTATTTTAGGTCATCCACACAGACAGCACAATATTGGTAAAGTAATATGTAGAAATATGGTGGGTGACCTTCATCTGGTAATTTCTTAAGGTTTTCCTCTAGGAAATGAACAGATCACAGATAAACACATGGGGGAGATTTATCAAACATGGTGTAAAGTGAAACTGGCTCAGTTGCCCCTAGCAACCAATCAGATTCCACCTTTTATTTTCCAAAGAGTCTGTGAGGAATGAAAGATGGAATCTGATTGGTTGCTAGGGGCAACTAAGCCAGTTTTACTGTACACCATGTTTAATAAATCTCCCCCCTATCTCTATGTCTATCTCCAATGGTGGTCGTAACCTAAACAACCCAGCTTCCAGTTTGTGTGTGGCATCACAGCTTGGTTCCAGTGCAGTGAATGGAGTCGAGTTGTAATACCATACAAAACTCGATAACAGGGTGATTTTTTTTTTTTTAAAGAAAGCAGCTATGTTCTTCTTATCCTGGACAACCACTTCAACAGACCTCTTACGCTGGTAGCTAAAAATAAAGAATAGGTATTTACACTGCATCACGAATATGTTGGCATCATATGAATTACATAACACATATACTTATACATATAAAGTGCAAAAATATTCTTTAGCGTCGGAGTTAGAAGGAAGGAAGTAATAAAGCACAAACACAAAGTAAGAGGGCACTGGTCTTTTTATTAGTTGACTCTGGGCATTGTACCACAAGTTTGACAGCAACAGGCAAGACTAGTGAATGAGTGGCAATACATTCCCTTACTAGCCTGCAACCAAAGCACCAAAAATGGAGCTGTTGTGACTACGTATGATAATCCAATTCCAAAAAGAACTGGCTGTTTCCTGTATTGTCCAGACTCTAGTAATACTCTAGTATGCAGTTCAGGGTTGTTATAGGGGTCAGTGAGTATCACTTTTACGTTAGAGGACTACAACATGCACATATTCCCCTTGAAGGTAAGCAACAAGAATACAAGGGAGACAGTAATGAGAAGAGACTGGCTTAGTTTTCATCTTTCTGTGCCTACGATTGTACCTACAGCAGTTCATCTGTTTCTGTGGCGACATAACACACATGCACAAGTGATACAGTCGGTGGGGATATGGCTGGGGCAGAGCACAGGAGACAATGGAATCAGCAGGATGGACAATGGGTGCCGACCACTCTCAGCTCTGTACAGTCAGTTTCTGCTCTGTCAGCGAGGCCTGTTGGGCTACAGTTTTGTTCTCATGGCTCCGTAACTTTGATACAACGTCAAGGAATGCAAGGCTTTGGACTTCCTTATGGAGGGGCTCTGTAAAACACACCGCAACTAGTCAGATTCAAGAGACACAGGGGGAGATTTATTGAGCATTTTAAATCTTTGCTCTGTTTAAATCTTCCCGCTACTGTACTCTTTTTTTTTTTTTTTTTTTTGTGTTGTTCCAATACACACAAGGGAAATAAACATGTGTATAACAAAATATGTGTAATTGCAATAATTTTCTGGGAGGAAAACTTCATATCAAATATCAAGGGTGCCAACACTTTCGGCTGTAAGACATAAGTAGCAAATATTACATTTGCAGACTGAAGATTCATCTTTGATTTGCACTGACAATATATCAGGACATTTTGGTGCAGTTTTCTTTCTTTTACTGCCCATAACATGTTGCTGCATGGTAACAGTTAAAAGGGATTTTTTTGGTCACAACGGAACGATTGGCCTATTCTTGGAATACACCATCAATATCTGATCGTCACTAAGTTATTCAGCATGACCACTGCCCCAGGGTGTACACCGAGAATGGAGCAGGAAGGCTTGGCTGCTGTCATTGAAGTGAACAGGTGTACATCAGGGCATAGTGGCTATGCCCCAGCTGATCTGCAGGGTTGTACTACTGAGCACTGAGATGCTAATACAACCGTTTGTACCAATATCTGTACATATTCCATGGTATTTATATACACTATGCAATACAGCATACCGCCATTGTATATTACTCACCAGAGCCCATAACAGCACAAATAAGAACCATAGAATTGTACTTTATCTCTGGAGCACTTCTCTCATCCGATAACAGTCTGTGCAGAACCTGGACTAGCTTGGCACTTTCCAGCTCGCATTCTGCGCTTTCTAGTACAGAGAAAGAAAAAAAGGTTATGTAATAATACAACATATAATGCTTCTCCTTGATTTTCATTCTCAGACCCAGGGTGTTTAAGAAAAAGTGTAGTCATACAGGATCACCCCTCCACATATTATGGGAATGTCCAGCATTAAAGGGTCTGTCCAACAAAAATCTTTTTCTTTCAAATCAACTGATATCAGAAAGTTATATATATTTGTAATTTGCTTCTATTAAAAAATCTTTCCACACTTATTAGCTGCTGTATGTCATGCAGGAAAAGTTGTTTTATTTTCAGTCTGACATAGTGCTCTTTGCTGACATCTCTGGCCCAGACAGAGTTCCTGTCTCGGATTTTTATGAATCCCCATAGAAAACCTCTCTTGCTCTGGAGAGTTCCCGTCTCGGCCAGAGAGCACTGTGTCAGACTGAAAATAAAACAACATTTCCTGCATGACATACAGCAGCTAATAAGAATGGGAAGATTTTTTAATAGAAGCAAATTACAAATATATATAACTTTCTGATATCAGTTGATTTGAAAGAAAAAGATTTTCGCTGGACAACCCCTTTAACCCAATTTTGGAAAAATATTGCCGACTTATTGCAAGAAATAAACCATTTTACTGTTGAACTAAGCCCAGCATGGGCATTACTGTTTCTGGGACTAAATCTCATTCCACCCGGATGCAGGCCATTGTTGTGCGAGATTCTAACAACTGCTAGAGATGCAATTACAAAGAAATTGAAAACGTTGGCATCTCCTTCCATATCAGAGGTGATAGACACCACTTACACCATTGAAAAGTATATTGCGCCGTCACACATTTAGGAATCAGTTACTCTAACGCATTTAAATAGGAAGGGCACAATAAAGATTTCTTCGCGTGAATAAACATTTACAAAATACCACCTGTTATGATTGTAAGTTTAAGTCTATGGATTTTTAAAATGCTGATGTACTCCTGTGTCCCATGTTGGAGGACAGCAGTAATTTAGGCTACAGCAAGAACAAGGACTATGCTGAGTATGGGCCCGATCCCATGGGACGATTATCGTTCGGATAATCGTTAAATCGTTCGGAACTAATCAATAATCATTCGTTTGAATAGTAGTTAACGATTAAACGACGAACTAGAAATCGTTGATAGCTTAATAAGACCTGGACCTATTTTTATGGTTGCTCGTGCGGAAATCATTCCAATGGAGTAAGACGTTGTTCGGTCGTTCGCAGCAGCGACGAACACAATAGCAACGACAAGACGACTGCAAGAACAATCATAAGCAATGATCATTGTTCCGTGTAAATGGGTGAATGATTTCCGGTCGTTCGCAATAGCGGTCGTTTGAGAATGTTTATCGTTAACGATTATGCAAACGATAATCGTCCCGTGGAATAAGGCCCTAAGCGAGGAGTGTTGATAGCGGTTACGATATGATAAGTAGTATCTCCAATTGGAACCGTTTGTGGAACACTGTGATGTTGATTATTATGGCGCATTGTTCTATTTTGGCCGGATATCATTGACAATCTGTATTGTTTTGCGTTAATTTGTAAAAAAAAATAAATAAAATAAAAATTTAAGTCTTCAATAAAAACAAATTGAAACATAAAGCTTCTCCTTACTATGACAGAAAAGTACTCTGCAGCGGATCTGAAGAGACCACTGACTATTCGTGGGGAATATAATATAATATTATATAATATAATGCGGGTTTGATACGCTATGTCTTTCAAAAGGTCCCAACATCAGGCTTCTTATGACAAAACCACATTTCAGATGCCAGCTCTGCACATGATCCGTGTCCTAGTGTGGGAATCCGGCATCT
Source organism: Dendropsophus ebraccatus (assembly GCF_027789765.1). Classification (NCBI taxonomy): domain Eukaryota; kingdom Metazoa; phylum Chordata; class Amphibia; order Anura; family Hylidae; genus Dendropsophus; species Dendropsophus ebraccatus. The sequence continues at coordinate 123,902,867 of NC_091460.1, read as the reverse complement.
ATAAGACATCAGCTTAGGATAATATATTGCTTTTAAACTTCTTAACTCAAATGCACAAAGCTTGTCAGACAGTGAAGGAACATCCCAACTGTGGAGACAGGATCATGGTTCGGGCTGCTCTGCTGCCTTATGACCTGAACTGTCTTGGAAGCAAAGAATTCAAAGGACTATCATAACATTTTACGGGAGAGTGTAACGTTGGATGATGCAATTCGACAAGAACCTAAACACTGAAGAATGTTTGAAGATGAAGATTGTTGTTTTGAAACCACCAAATGCGAGTCCTGAGCCTAATTCCATCTAGATGCTGCGGCATGGCCTGAAGACCCCTGTGTACTAAGGAATCCCAGAAATATTGATAAACTGAAACATATTGGCTAGTTCTAAATGGTTCTAAATTCCCCCTTAAAGTTACACAAATCTTTCTTTGCACATACAGGTAACACTTATTAGAGGTGATTGCTCTTAAAGGGGGATCACCAGGTTATTATAGGGGTTGTCAGGCGGTAGGCTTTTTTTTTAATATACTGCTGCCCGTCCATATAAAATAATAAACATGTTATCCTTACCTGTCCATGTACCCTCTGTGTCCTCCTCTGATGTCCTCCACTGACTGCAGAGCCTCCACTTCTGAGACAAACTCAGGAGTGACAGCAGGCTCAGCCAATCACGGACAGCCCCGTGGCCATCGATTGGCTGAGCAGACTGTCAGTCAAGAGACAAGTTTGTATCGGAAGGGGAGTCTCTGCAATCAGCGGGGGACACTGGCGACACCACAGGAGGACACTAAGGGAGCATAGACAGGTAAGGATAACATGTTTATTGTTTTATATGGATGGGCAGCAAATGGTCAACCACCGGACAGCCCCTTTATTATTAAAGGGGTTATCCAGCTCTACAAAAACATCGCCACTTTTCCCCCTCTCTTGTCTCCAGATTGGTTGGGGTTTCAAACTCAGTTCCATTGAAGTAAATGAAGCTTAAAGCGACTCTGTACCCACAATCTGACCCCCCCAAACCACTTGTACCTTCGGATAGCTGCTTTTAATCCAAGATCTGTCCTGGGGTCCGTTTGGCAGGTGATGCAGTTATTGCCCTAAAAAAAACAACTTTTAAACTTGCAGCCCTGTGTCAAACTGGCGTGGCTTAGAGTATCTGTGCCCTAACTTTGCACCACCCCTCCGTCCCTCCTCCCCATCCTCTTCATCATTAGAATGCCACTGGAACATTTTCTCCTGTCTGAACATTGCACAGGTGCCTTAACGATCCAGCCCCTGTGCCGTGCTGACACAGCTGATGAATAGGAGACAATCTGCCTGGAGCATTCCTAATGATAAAGAGGGCGGGGAGGAGGGACAGAGAGGTTGTGCCAGCCTAATGCATACACACTCTAGGCCACGCCAGTTTGGCACAGGGCTGCAAGTTTAAAAGTTCTTTTTTAGGATAATAACTGCATCACCTGCCGAACGGACCCCAGGACAGATCTTGGATTTAAAGCAGCTATCCGAAGGTACAAGCGGTTTGTGGGGGTCAGATTGTGGGTACAGAGTCACTTTAATTGCAAACCACACCTGAACTGGAGACAAAAGATGGTGAAAAGCGGCCATGTTTTTGTAGCGCTGGATAACCCCTTTAAGTTCCCTTATATTTTGTTACCTCCCTGTATTGATGGATGTTTTTTCAATGTGTCATTTGAACACAGCCTCACAGAGGCTGCATACAGGCTGAATTTGAATGCATGTATTTTTGTGCATCTTCCCACCAACATAACCTCTGCCCCTCTTAAGTCACAGAAAAAGAAAAAAAAGGGATTTGTGGATATAATTCCAAACAAATCAAGCACAGCATCAGTGAGTTAATAACAGGAAGGAATATATCCTTTAAAATACTCACGTAATTCTAATGCTGCTATTAATCCCAGGGCAACAAGTGCTTCATTCTGCATTATTACATGTTCGCTGGTTGCCATGGTGACTAAGTGCTTGATTCCACCACTTTCCACAATGGTTCTAATTACATCCTATGGCAAAGAGAAAATCAAGCAATGAAAGAAAACAGATTTGCATGAAATTGTTATCCGTTTGATAAACACAACTAAATCTCCAATGGTCAAACTGATACAAAGTTGTATTTGTCTGTACATCTGCCACCAATGTGACACGTCAATACTGTGAGTGTATTTGTTGCTTTTCAATTCTATACGCGGTAGGGCACAGGAGAAACCAGGGGTGCAGTATAGCCTAACAAGACAAAAAACTTTTGACATATAAGACACGCAGAAAGCTTTGATCGGTCAGGGCCAGAATGTTCAGACAGCTACCGATCTGTAAAATGTGCTAGGAGAAGCACATGGTTAGGCACTTCACTCTGGCTTGCTGCCTTTTCTGTATCACTGCATGAGAGGAGCACCATAGACTTAGGGCCCTATTACATGGAACGATAATCGGCCGAATCAGCCATATTCGGCCGATTATCTTCTGTGTAATAAACACAACGATCAGATGATGACAACGATTTTTGGCTCATTGTTAATATGCATCGCTACATGTAATAGCAGTGCACGGCCGGCGGCTGACCATATGCAAAGTGCATACATTACCTATCAATGCTGCAGGGCTCCTTTTGCGATCTGCTTCTCCCTGGGTTCTGCGTCTGCAGCTTTAGAGCGGCCTGTCTTAGCTGACAGGCCGCTCAGCCAATCACTGGCTGGGACCGCTGCGGCCAGTCATTGGCTGAGCGGCCTGTCATCTAAGACAGGCCATTCTAAAGCTGCAGCACGGGCGAACCGAGGAGAAGCAGAGAGCAGGAGGAGCCCTGGACCATGAATAGGTAATGTATGCACTTTGTATATCGTCAGCCACCGTCCGCGCACCGCACCATGGATAGGTAATGTATACACTAAGCAAGGGCTGCAAGGGCATCGGTAACGATGAGAGATGAGCGAACCAGGTTTGGGTTCGAGTCGATCCGAACCCGAACGTTCGGCATTTGATTAGCGGGGGCTGCTGAACTTGGATAAAGCGCTAAGGTTGTCTGGAAAACATCTATACAGCCAATGACTATATCCATGTTTCCCACATAGCCTTAGGGCTTTATCCAACTTTAGCAGCCACCGCTAATCAAATGCCGAAATTTTGGGTTCGGATTGACTCGAGCATGCTCCAGGTTCGCTCATCTCTAGTAACGATGTCCATGCAGCCCTTGTTAAATTATTATCGGGCCGTGTAATAGGCCCAGTAAACAAGCGCCAATCTAGCAGATCGGCGCTCGTAACAGTTATTATCAGTTATTATACAGTTATAGTTATTATAAAAAGGCAAACACAGAAATGGATGATGTGTAACTCTCTATAATTTGCCCATTTTGGTTGCGTTCTTATTTACATAATTACAACTACTATGTACAGCAATGGTTACTATTAGTAAACTGTGCTTTAAAAATTACTCAGAAACAAAAATATATCCAAGGAATCATGATCGCCCAAAAGAAAACAATAGCAGTCATACATAAAAAGTGTTCTACCTAAAAGTATATGTTTTCTTTGTACATTTTTAAAAAAAGAAATACACGACCACACAAGTTTCTATGGATAAATACAATCTGTAGTAGAACAGTTTCCATACATGAATGCGGATATGGTTCAGGTCTAGTATGTAGACGTTTCAGGCAAACATTCATTGTGGTACTGGCTTTTTGCAGAGCATGAGAGCGGCCTGGCACAGCCACTGTTTAGGGAAAGAGATTTTCATTTCATGTTTATTTTCTGCAGTTAATACGTCTTGTTTAGGAGTCGAATATGGCCCCTGACCATCAAGTGTAATACGGCTCACATGGTTAAGAAAATTGACAACATCTGCTTCCATTTCAGTAGTGTGCTTTCAGTAGTTTAGAAAATCTGCTTTTAAAGGGGTTATCTGGGAAAAACTCAAACTTAGCCATGCTGCCGGGGACATGACATTGATGTATACTTACCTGTCCAGCTCCCCTGCTGCGGCCGGTTCCTGGGCCCCCTTTGCGTCTATGTTCACAGGATGTCATCCGGCATTATGAAAACACTGACAGCAGCAAAGAGTGGGCAACCCGGGAACCAGCAGTAGCAAGGGAGCAGGAGAGGTAAGTATGCCAAAGTATAATTCCACCCCCCCCACCCCTTAAAACTTCCATCCCTATTTAAAAGTTCCTTAACCAACCTTGGATTTGCTGTGTCGTATAAGGGCAGAGAGCAACCTATTTGATTCTCCCATAACCCCGGCATGGTCTTTGGCTTCACACCACTCTACAAGACGCTCGACAAGTTTGGTGTTCTTTCCCAGTTGTTCAGCAGCTTCAGCTACAGAAAGATAAGAAAGACAAAGTAACATCTTATAACATTATACATTTACACCACACACAGTTGTTAATCTGTTGCTATTTGACAGGTAAAGTGTTTAGAAAAATTACCTTGGCCTATTCTAGAAACTCTAACCAAAAAAGTGTGTTTGCATTCACCCAGAACTCCATTCGGAGGAGCCAAGTAGGTCCATGAAACTGATAAGTTAGATTTTCTTACTTGCTTGTTTTTTTATAGTGTGGTAAAGAAAAGCCAAGATTACTTAGTACTAGTAGAAAGTTTTTTTTAATTTTTTTATAGCAAGCTAATGTCCCTCAAATAACATTTATAGCAATAAATTAGCTGGGTTTTAGCCCTGCAGCTATGCTGCTGGTCCTTGGTACGGTGTTTAGTGCTTTAACATACATACGTACAGCAAACATAGGACAAACGGTAGAGAAAGTAAAAGTCATGGAGAAAAGTTAACACCATTAATTTCCTATTGTAGTAACAATAAAAGAAGGTTTTCGGATATTGATCAGTACTTATCAGCTGCTGTATGTCCTGCAGGAAGGAGTGTTTTTATCAGTTACTGTCTCAGACAGGGGTGGCAGCAGAGAGCAGTGTCAGATTGAAAATAAAAATAAAAAAATTTCCTGCAGCACATACAGTAGCTGATACGTATGGGAATGCTTAAAATTATAAGCTGTGGATACCAATACCTGCGCATGCACAAAAGGATTCTCAGCTGTGGGCAACAGCTTCAAGCTCTCAATGTACATGTGCTGCTACTAGTATTCATGGTGGAGGCACAGGATTGGCAGAAAGGGCTTGGCACTGTAAGCAGAGCCCTTTATGTCAATCGGGGGCAAATAAAATAAGCGTATTCGTTGTCCCCCCTAAGGGACTTCTATCATCAATGCTAAATGGTTATTAGTCAGCATGGGCAATCTGCACGTCGTGAACCATCTTCTGTACCCAGTCATCTGTTAAGAGATTAAAACCAAAAAGATATAAACCTACAGTAGCTAATTTCTATTAAAAATGCAGAAAAAAAGGGACCCTGTTCTTGTTCTTGGTAGGGCTTCCAAAGGTCAGACTGCCCAATAATCAGGCACTTGCAATCTATGCAGAGCATAAGGGCCCTATTACACCAAACGATTATCAGCCGTACTTGGTCGATTACAGGCTGTGTAATAGCTCATGTTGAAAGGCAACGATCGGCCAACATGCACAATGTAGGTCGATTGTTGTCTTTCAGCATGTTCTAATATCCTGCTGCCCATTACTCTTCGGAAAAGGAGCAACGGCAGCAGCCAATGAGCGGGGAACGAGGGGGAAGTGAGCATTGATCTGACAGGTCGGTGCTCGCTTTCTCCTCAATATCGGGCCATGTAATAGGGCCTTTACTTGGTTGGTTGGGATAAGCCCTTTAAATATACAAATATTTATCCCAGCTTGTTTTTCTATCACAACCAGCAGCATTTTAGGTAACCTTTGTTCTCATGACCACTGAAACAAAGCAGCAACAAATGGAATAAACCTTATTACTCTCTGCAACATCCTCTTACCTTGGGCATCTATTAACATCCGCAGTGTTCCCAGTAATTTAAACTGTACTGGAGGCATTTCTGACTTCAGAAACTTCAGCACTTCCTCCGCTACTCCAGCTGACAACATTTTTGCTTTATTCACAACTATGAAATGATAAAAAGAAAATGCCGTAACACAGGATATTCTTTTGTGATGAATAAGGGCGCAGGCTGGTTCACGGTGGCTCAAAGAACATTTGTAATTATGTGTCAGAATAATAGCCTAATTTACCCAATTTACCTTTCATTGTTCGTGTCATTTTCTGCTTCACTTTCCGCACCTCCTGCTACATCTTTTAATAAAATCTCTTGCTCAACAAAAGCTCAAGCATTCGGGTGTGCAAAGGAAAATTGTCGCTCCCAGCATAGCACAATGGCAATTTTAATTTAATGTTGAAAGTGTTAGGTCAGTAAGTGCTTCCTGGGGTCATAATGACAGCGGCACATTACAGATCTCTGACATGGACTGGGTGGCTTTGTGCAGCGACTAAAAAAAAAAAAAATCCAGAACTTGACTGATTGGAAATTACAGTGGACCAGCCAAAGGCAGAATGGTATATTTTGGAAAGAATTATGTAAGATAGGACTGCGGAGGAAGGGGATAAAGTAGTCACAACCCAGTTTTATTTTTCTTCTAAGCAATAGGTAAATCTGATGTACCAACTTTTTTGGACTAGTTCACAATGATGAACAGGTTTCCTATCATAAATGACAGAACTTCACAAACCGGGGAGGAAAAGCTTCATATTACATATAGAATAAATAGAATAGAATACCAATGTATCCAAGCATGTGGACGACTTACCAGGAATTGCCAGGTTTCTCAAAGCACTAAGAGCCGCATGTTGTACAGTAACATTGCCGTCTTCTACATGTCTATCTAGAAGATCTATGAGCTTCTGCACAATGCCGTTGTCCACCATATGAATACAGTTCCCATCTAAATCGAACAGATTATGGTCAGAATTTAATCCTGCTTGGGATAAACATATATCTATCCTAAGATAATAAGAAAGGAAATACTAAACGGGCAGACTAGATGGACCAAGTGGTCTTCTTCTGCCTACAATCTTCTATGTTAACCCTCAGTGGAAATATACACAAAGAGTGAGTTCACACTACGGAATCCGCACAGAAAAGTTCTGACGAATTCCGTCGCTTGTACCTGCTTGCGGCGGCGCGCATCCGTCCGTCCCACAGACTCAATTCTTGGGGAGGACGAATTCCGCCATCCGCCGAAAGTAGTGACATGTCCGGCCCGGCCATAGTATGGTGTCTATGGCACTGGTGGATATGCATGCCGCCGTGAACGGGTACGAACGACGGAATCTGCCCGAACGTATCTGCTCGGATTTCGTAGTGTAAACCCACCCAAAGACAGGACAGGTTTGGATGAGCGCTATAAATGTTACTATACAGTATTCACTATTGTGTTTCAAAGTGAAACTAGGTGGCATAGAAATAGGATTACAAAACCTTGGCTATCACTCTAACGTTAGATTTACTAATGTGCCAGATTTCATTTTTGACTGAAATTCTTGTGTAGTAATAAGTAATAGGATAAGTAAGAACATACACCACAGTACAGAGTATTTTTGTCACTTACAAAACACGCAGCAGGAATTACTGCAAGGCTATGTTCCCACACAATATTTTTGCTCAGTATTTTTCAAACAAAACAAGGAGTGGATAAAAAAAACTCAGAAAGGATCTGTTCACACGCTGTAGAAATTTAGTGGACGGCCACCATTTAATGGCAGATAATTGCTGAAATTTTGAAACAGCCATTATTTGTCGTTAAATGACGGTCATCCACTAAATTACAACAGGGTGTGAACATAGCCTTTCTGTGTTTTTAATCCACTCCTGGTTTTGGTAGAAAAATACAGACCAAAATATAGCCCTAATGAACATAGCCCAATAAGAGTTGAATTTTAAAATGGATATAATAATAAAACAGCTATTACCATTTCTGGCAAAATTGGCTATAGCCAGGGCACCCGCTAACTGTAACTGATGATTGTGTGACGGAAGCCAGGACAGGACCCTCTGAAAGACGCTGCCTTTTCCCCCTTCAAACAGCTTCTGCATGGATTCATCTGTGCAAGAAAACAAGAAAATGTAATTCCTAAACATTCAGTAAAATCATTTTAAACATTCAATGTCAAAATCTAAATAAAAAAAACTGCAAGTAAAGAGCAACCCTCCCATCCAACGTGCTGTTACAATCATCAGCTGTTTTTCTAAAATTTCCAGTTCAATATGTTAAACGGTTTGGTGCACTGGGGGTGGTACCTTATCCCTTGGCGCACCAATCTGCCCCTCCCACCACCTCCTCATCAATAGTAAGGTGTCACTCACGCATCTCATTACTGCAGAGCACTGGATGAATATTCACAAAGAGGGGTGGACCAATGCGGATCGAATAGGGCTTTAGTACCGCCTCCAGTGCAGCTACCTCCTTCACATTCCGTTAAGCACATAATAAATATCAAAAAACAGGAAAAACGTGCATAGAATATAAGTGACCAAATGCACAAGATCACCCTAAGAATCAGGATGGAGGACATTATAAAGTAATACTGAGTAGTTTAAGCTGATTACCCTAAGAATCAGGATGGAGGACATTATAAAGTAATACTGAGTAGTTTAAGCTGTGAATAAAGCACTGGGTCAAGAAATAACAGCCTTCAGCAACTCCCCCCTTATTGACAATCTATGAGCTGTACATAACTAGTCTCTCAGTGAGCGGATAATCACTCCACTCTCTCAAGAATGAATTGAATCAGCACTGCTGTTTCTACAAACTTTGCACATATCAATACAGGTACGAGTGAATATAAAAAACTTTATTTTACCACACATACTTCCTTCTCCTGTTATCAAGGAGGATAAACTTCATCCACTTTGAAAAATCTGCTCCATACGGTCCTCTAGCTAGCTCAGGGATCAATAACAAGCAAGCAAGGGGAAGAGCCTGTGTACACAGGCAGAGAGACACAGCTAAGAGACAGATCTGTAAGTAAGAAATCTCTCACAGGGCTCTATATACAGTTTAGACCAAGGCTTCTCAAACCTTTAAAAGTGTCACTGCCGTTTTTTGTAATTGGGTTTATTAGGCAAATATGCCATTATCTGCATTCAAAAAGACTTTTCCCAGACCCCCCCCCTCTCATTCACTGCTCATTATCAGGAAATCTCGACTCTTACATCAGTCAAGCCCTGTGTAACTTATAAAGAGTGGATGGGGAAGGAGGGAGATTAGTCACCAGCAGAGAGCAGAGAACAAATGATTACACAGTGGGATCTGTGTGAAAGCTGGTATTCAGGAGATCAGAGAGGTCAGTGCTGACTTCAGAGGAGATAGCCAGGTGATGTAGCTGTAAATTAACTCTTTGTTGTCCTGCTTTGGTGCCTCATCTCCCTCCACCCCTCCACTCTCCATAGACAACCATGAAGACAGGGGGGAGAGCTTCAAACTGCTTTTTCATGACAAAAATGCATTTTTCGGCTAATAAACCCAATTACAAAGTTTCCTAAAATTGCCTGTGCTATTGATTTCTGCAAAAACAATTTAAACTACAGTGACACTTTTATTCCATTAAAACCAGAACAAAAAGGTCAATAATGTTTCTAAACCAAAGACTGTTGCAGCCAAGGAAAAATTGTGCAGCTTTGCCGCATCAGCAACTAGGGGGACGCCTCGCAGTTTGAGAAGCACTGGTTTAGACTGCTCCCTGTCAGGAAAGCCAGTGCAAAGGGCACTTTACTGTAATCCACCCTTCCCTCAACTACTTACCCCCTAAAAGTAGAAGGACCATCAGATCAGAGGCAGTTTTCAATTCTGCAATGTCATCATCCTTCTCACTGCTCACAGTTGCATGGACTATGTCAAGTAAACATTCCACCAGGCCAGCCTCCACCAGCTGAAGCTTTATGGCATCTAAAAAAACAAACAAACCACAGTACACACTATTAATTCATAGAATAGGACTGTCAAAACACAAGTCAGATAAACAATAAGACGCAGTGGCTTCAACAGTTTGACAGCTTTCACTTTCTTTATTGTAATTTAAAGCAATATTGAAGTTTCACTTTAAAAATGGGTATATTGGCAAAAAAAAATAATTATATCAAATGTCAAAAAATTATATAGATTTGTAATTTACTTCTATTTAATAATTTTAGTCTTCCAGTACTTATCAGCGGCTGTGTCTCTGGCCTCACCTGTGTAGGAACTGCAAGAAGTGAAGTATTCTCTCCAGTCTAACACAGCGTTCTCTGCTGCCACCTCCAGAACTGTCCAGAGCAGGAGAGGTTTTTTATGGACATTTGCTACTGCTCTGGACAGTTCCTGAGGTGGCAGTGGAGAGCACTTTGTCCGACTGAAAAGAATACTTCACTTATTGCAGAGCATACAGCAGCTGATAAGTACTGGGATACTTGAGATTTTTTAAGCGATTCTGTGCCCACAATCTGTCCCCCCCACCCCCAACAGACAGATTGTGAGTACACAGTCGCTTTAAATAAAAGTAAATTACAAATCTTTATAACTTTCTGACAGAATTTTTCCCCTTAGAATACCTCTTTAAAGGGAATCTGTCAGCTCCTGGGCCCTACCTGAGGTGGTGACAGTGTGCTGTAGCTGGCAGCCCCCAGTGAGCATGGTGCCTTTTTGGTAATTTTCCATGCAGCGGATTATTTACAATCTTATGTCACAGAGCAGTTGTTCGTGCCACACTTGACATGCATCCTCCTCCCTCTTCATCAATGCTTCCCGGCCTCCTGCTCGCTCAGCTGTCAGATTACAGATCAGAAACACTCAGGTATAATTGAATCTCTCCTCCCTAATGTGTTGGGATGTGGTCTAGGGGTAACTCACCTGTCTAGAGACCTGCCAGCAGTTCATTCTCTGGTTCAAATCCCCTGATGGAAATTAAATAGATTTTTTTTTTAGGTTTTTTAAGGTTATGTTCATGCTCAGTATTTTGCAACCAAATCCAGAAGTGGATTAAACCTTTAAGGACCGTTACGATTAAAACGATATATAACATGTATAACTTATATTGTATCTGATGGCCTGTAAAAAATTAAAACCATTGTTTACATATATACGTTCCTTAAAATCGCTCTATTCCCAGGCTTATAGCACTTTTATCCTTTGGTCTATGGGGCTGTATGAGGTGTCATTTTTTGCGCCATGATGTGTTCTTTTATCGGTACCTTGATTGCGCATATACGACTTTTTGATCGCTTTTTATTAACATTTTTCTGGATTTGATGCGACCAAAAATGCGCAATTTTGCACTTTGGGATTTTTTTGCGATTACGCAGTTTACCGTGCGAGATCAGGAATGTGATTTATTAATAGTTCGGGCGATTACGCACGCGGAGATACCAAACATGTTTGTTTGTTTATTTACTTTTATTAATAACCTGGGAAAAGGGGGGTGATTCAGACTTTTATTAGGGGAGGGGGCTTTTTATTAATAACAACACTTTTTTTTTAAAACTTTTACACTTATACTAGAAGCCCCCCTGGGGTTAGGGTTATTCCCCCTGGGGGACTTCTAGTATAAGTGCTTTGATCTCTCATTGAGATCTCTGCAGCATAGATATGCTGCAGAGATCCATGAGATAGGCAGCCAGAAGTAAACGAGTGCCGAGCTGGGGACGGCGCCATCTTGGAGCGGTCCCCGGCCGCCTTCAGTAACGGAGATCGCTCCTCCGGGACAACGTCCCGGAGGAGCGATCTCCCCACTAGACACCAGGGATGACGCTGCAAACGGTAATCGGATGCAGCTGTCAACTTTGACAGCTGCATCCGATTACTGTATTAGCGGGCATGGCGATCGGACCGTGCCCGCTAATACCTGCGGTCCCGGGCTACAAGCGGCACCCGGGACCGCCGCGGTTCACAGAGTGGCCGCCGCGCGACCCCGCTCTGAACGTCCTTAACGACCGCAGGGCGTAAATATACGCCCGCGGTCGTTAAGGGGTTAAAAATACAGAAAGGCTATGTTCTCACACTGTTGAAATTGAGTGGATGGATGCCATTTAATAGCAAATAATTACTGTTATTTTAAAACAACGTCCAATATTTTCCATTAAAGGACGGTCGTCCGCTCAATTTCAACAGTGTGAGAACATAGCCTTTCTGTGTTCTCAATCGACTCTTGGTTTTGGTTGCAAAATACTGACCAAAATAATGAGCAATAATACTGTGTGTGAACATAGCCTTAAAAATGATACAATAATGAGGAAAAAAAAGACATCCATTTAATTTCTATCAGAGGATTCGAACCAGAGAATGAACTGCTGGCAGGTCTCTAGACAGGTGAGTTACCCCTAGACCACAGCTCCAACACATTAGGGAAAAGAGATTCAGTTATACCTGAGAGTTTCTGATCTGCAATCTGACAGCTGAGCGAGCAGGAGGCCGGGCAGCATTGATTATTCATGAAGAGGGAGGAGGATGCATGTCAAGTGTGGCACGAACAACTGCTCTGTGACATAAGATTGTACATAATCCGTTGCACGGAAAATTACCAAAAAGGCACCATGCTCACTGGGGGCTGCCAGCTACAGCACACTGTCAGCACCTTAGGTAGGGCCCAGGAGCTGACAGATTCCCTTTAAGTATTTTAGAGGATTTATGGGCTGTCAGCCACATTTGGTTGGATGGCCTGCGGTGGATACAGATAAAATCTATTTTACACATTTGAGGAATCATTCCATCTAGAACTACTAAAGGTTCTCAGAACAGAGAACAGAGATACTGAATAAAGGCTAAAAGATAACAGATTCAAACCACGTTCCAAGTTGAACATTTGCTGTCTATGACAAATCCATGTAAAGGTGATCCAACTAACCCAATTTTCTCTTAAACCGTCCCTACAAATAGCTGTATTATGGCTTCTCAATAAGTCTCCCTACTTCCCCTATATAGCAGAACAGCCGTGCTACCCATTATGTGCAGAGCAGAATCTGCAAGTAATACAGGTGCATTTACAGTGGACTTCACCGCTTTTCATTCTGCTAACAGGTACATTTTAAAGTGTCACTGTTGTTTCATTTTATTTTTTTTTGGCAGAAATCAATCCAGGCGATTTTAAGAAACTTTGTAATTAGGTTTATTAGGCAAATATGTCATTATCTGCATTCAAAAACACTTTCCCCAGGTCCCCCCCCCTCCCTCCTCTCTCTCATACACTGCTCATTATCAGGAAATCTTGACTCTTTTACATCAGTTGGGTCCTGTCTGTTCTATGGAGAGGAGAGGGGGGAGGAAGGAGGGAGATTAGTCGGCAGCAGAGAGCAGAAAACAAAGGATTACACAGCAAGAACGGTATGAAAGCAGATATTCAGAGGTCAGAGAGGTCAGTTCTGACCTCAGAGGAGATAGCCCAGTGATGTAGCTGTAAATTAACTCTTTGTTGTCCTGTTTTGGTGCCTCATTTCACTCCACCTTTCCCCTCTCTATAGAGAACAATGAAGACAGGGGGGAGAGCTTCAAACTGCTTTTTCATGATAAAAATGCATATTTTGGCTAATAAACCCAATTACAAATTTTCTTAAAATCACCTGTACTATTGATTTCTGCAAAAAAAATTTTAACAGTGACACTTTGGCTGTACGACTTAAACATACTAAATATTTTCACTTATTAGTGATGCTTGTCAATGCCAGATCTCTGCATACACCAAGGCATCAAATGTTAATATTTATGTAGATTACCATTTCAATGCGACACCCACACAAGTGCCTTAAATAAACATCAACCTTCCAGAGGCAGTCACTTGTCAGGATGATTATTTTGTGGAACAGATGTTGCTTTAAGTGCATATTAAATGGCAAAGCTTTTCCAACGCAGAACAGCTGACATGCAGACAATTCTCCTTTCCGATGCCAAGCGTGCCTTAGAAATGTCAGATTTATCCCCCACCAGAAAGCCATATTTATTCTTATTGACAACATTCACATGCATTTCAAGGCACATAGATTTTACAGACTGCAATGTAAACAACACTGAATTTAATGAGTGTAGCTTTAATAACTCGCACATATAAACCTGAGGCAGCTGACAACACATTTATAAAGCCGCCTTCTCCTATAGGGAGTTATAATGACAGACAGAATGAAAAGCGGTATTAGGACACACATATTTCTCCCCTTATAGTTCAAGCACGCTTTTCTTGGTTGTTCCCTTCAAATTCATTACTTTTTGTAACTCATGATTTTGCCCAATTTATTTATTTTTTTGCCCCCCAAAACAATCATTGTTACATTCCTCACCTGGTGATGGCTGTGCAAAAAAATAAAAATAAAAATGGGAAAATTTTTATTTTGTGCAATAAAAAAAAAGGAGTCTAATGGAGCCTCAGGGGCTAAAAACTGCTTAAGTTAGGTACAGAATATAAAAAACAGGAAAAATGTTCAGAGCTTATTAGTAAAAAAAAAAATGCACTTATGCAATTACAGTGGTGCCTTGGATTACGAGCATAATTGGTTCCAGGACCGCGCTTGTAATCCAAATCCACTCTTAAACCAAAGCAAATTTTCACATAAGAAATCATAGAAATGCCGACAATTGGTTCCAAACCCCCCAAATAATGATTTATTATTGTGAATAACATGTAAAACTAATGAAACAAACATTCAGAAACAGCAGAATCTGTGATATTATAAGTTACTGTACAGTAATGGAGAGTATGGGAAACATAAGGGCTGACAGAGACTGCAGGGAGCATAAAGGAATGAGCAGGGCAGATGTGGGCACATACATGCAACACTCTCTGTCCGGGGAGAGAGGGGTTACAGCTATGGAGAGATTACCTCCACCGTCCTGTCCTCTGATGTAAGCCCAAGCCTGAAGTCGATTTGCTATGATTTGGAAGGTGGGGGAAACTTCCTGGGTCAAAATACAGTGCTGTAGACCACGTTATGCAGACCATGCCCCTCCCCCACTCGCGCTCCCACCCAGCACAGGGAGCTCTTAAACCAAAGCAATGCTCTTAAACCAAGTCATAATTTTGAAAAACTGTGAGCTCTTAAACCAAAACGCTCTTAAACCAAGTTACTCTTAAACCAAGGTACCACTGTATATACTTTTTATGGTACATCTGTCTTCAACATGTTTTGAGAGAAGCGGGGGCACATATTATTAACTTGAATGAGACATTTTTTTTACTTTCCCCCATAGAAGCTTAATTTCTATATTTTAATGAAATTAGCTTTTATGGTGTCTCCTATACACTGCACACACACTAAGAGGATCCTGCTCACCCATATCTATATAGTTCACCATCTAAAGCAGCAGCATGAAGGACATTATATAGCAGTACTGAGTAGTGTAAGCAGTTAATAAAGCAATGGGGCAAGATATAACCGCCTTCAGCAGCATCCCCCTATAGACATTCTATGAGGATCTTCCTCTGTGCTAATGACCCTATTCCACGGGTCGTCATAGGGGAGCAAACGAGCGTTGTCTGCGCTAGTTTGCTCCTCGTTCCCCGCTCGCTGCCGCCGTTATTAACGCAGCAGCGAGCGGGTGAGTGCGGGAGGGGGCGGCGGGGAGCTGCGGGGGGGGCTGCCCGGGTGATCGCTGATCGTGCGGGCAGCCCATAGGATATAGCAGTGTCTGCTGCCGACGCTCCTATTCAACGGAGCTACGACAGCAGATCGCTGCTATATCAGTCGCTTGTTTTTTAACATGTTTAAAAACAAGCGACTGCAACGATCAGCCGACATGAACGATGTCGGCTGATCGTTGCACTCTATTCCACGGGACGATTATCGTCCGTAGTGGCCGATAATCGTTCCGTGGAATAGGGCCTTAAGTTCTGATAGGTGGAATTGTGGGTTTGTTAGCATGCATCCATACCCTCAACGTTGGCCGTAGTGAACGACATTCCCTGGTGCTGTTGGACTTTTTTCTGTCAGGTTATGACAGAGAGACAAGTCAAATGTTTTAATCGATTGGGGTCCAAGTGTTCAGACTATGACTGATCAGGAGAACGAGCCGGGAGAAGTCTGCGCACAGCAAATTTACTCCTGGCTTTGCGTCACATGATCTAATCGGACTTTGAATGAAGGGGGTCCGACTAGGTGTGTCACCTTACGGGTGACACTTACTGATGACACTTTTGACATGTCTCTGTGATAAGAGTATAAAGGAATTCCCATAGCTTCAGTTAGTGGAAATCCTTGATAAAGTTAAACAGAGTCATATACATGTGAGCAAAGATTCAACAACAGCAGCAGCAGGGTCTTTATCAAGCTGGATTCTGGATCTCTGAATAAACTTCACCAAGGATTTCCATTAATGGATGCTATTGGAATTCCTTTATGCGGTGTTCTCTGACCTCGTTAGGATAGAAGTCATGCATCAGCTGCTTTTTTTTTTTTTATTCTGAATTTATTTTTTCAAGCAAAAAGCAACAATACAACAGGGCCAAATAGGCGCAGGTCACAAAACACATAACACAGCATGTGAACAACACAACAAGCGGCAAGTAAATCCGATTTCTAACTATAGCTAGCTTCTCACTATACTGACATTTTTGTGCTGTTAGACATTCATTGTTTGGTATGTCTCTCTGACAGGTAAAATGTTTTGTTTTAATGACAGGTACTCTTAGGCTATGTTCACACTGCGTATGTTTCCGGCCGTAGAGCGAACCGCGAATATACACCCGTAGTTTTGAGGTTGATGCATTCGCTTGAAAGTATACGATATACGCCCGCACAATGCACACTACGTATGAGCTTACGGCCGGATCGTATACGGCGCCGTGAAAAATGAACAAGGCCATTGTTTGAGGACGGAAATGTTGAAACTCACGGCTGTGGATTTACATGCGGTCCCGTACGGAGTACTTATTTCAGCCAAATAGAACTTGATTTTTCGATCCAAAAGGTTCTGTGTGGTTTACGGGGCTGGGCGAAGATTTCAAAGTAAATGACCTGTTTCAGATCGCTTCGAATCAAGCTAGGGAAGCATAACTGTACTACGGGCGTGTGTTCGCGTTCGTACGCATCCGGCCGCATGTCGATTTTTCCCAGCCTGTAGTTTCAGCCGGCCGGAAACATACGCAATGTGAACATAGCCGTAAAGTGTACCTGTTGTTAAAAAAAAAACTTTTGACATGTCAGAGACATGAGTGTTCAGACCTGTACCAATTGGCCAATAGGAGCAAGAAGACCGCAGCTGCAACGTGTCCTCTACCCGATCGGAGTTTAAAAAAACAAAAAAAAAACAACAAAAAAAAACAAAAGGGTCCATAGAAGCCCATTAAAAGTCTGACTTTTTTTTCTTCTTAATTCCAAGTGGAGAGTGTGTCTTCTCCCAGCTCTATCTCTCAATTGGTATGGGTCTGAACACACTCAGACATGTCATAAGATTTTTATAACGACAGGTACACTTTAGAGCAATTTTTCAAAATGAATGATACATTTAGAAGGGAGGAGCAGCCTGAGAAGTGAAGAAAAAAAAATAAAAAAATTTCTAAATCACACGTACACGATCTGCAGCCGATATCAATGTAACAAGATGATGGAACACAGCATAAAATCTCCAGCTTCAAATGCAGCACATGTACATGATGTACATGTAGTTTCTAGTAGGCTTGCCAAGCTGCCAAATGTAAATGCTTTCAAAACAGCATTTTTACAGTCGTTTTTTCCCCATCCATTAAACGAAAAGAAAAAAAAAAAAGTAAAAAAAACTGTGTGTGCATCTGTTTTTCTATTGATTTTCATTATTAAAAAAAAAAAGGATCAAAACGCATCTTTTAGCATACACAAAACGTGGTCACCCACAAATGCATCTTTTTTTTTTTTTTGTGCATGAAACGGATGAAAATATGGATTGCAAAAACGCAGTGTGAACCCAGCCTAACACCTTTATGATGCCCTAATATATGAAGGGTCCATTTACACATGAAAATTATCTGACAGATTATCTGCCAAAGATTTGAAGCCAAACCCAGGAACAGACTATAATCAGAGAACAGGTCGTAAAGGAAAGACTGGATTTCTCCTCTTTTCAAATCCACTCCTGGGTTTGGCTTCAAATCTTTAGCAGATAATCTGTCGTCAGATCTGTTGGTGGAATAGGGCCTAAAGCCAGGAATAGATTTGAAAAGAAGAGAAATCTCAGGCTTTACTTTATGACCTGATCTCTGCTTATTGTCTGTTTCTGGCTTTGACTCCAAATCTTTGGCAGGTAATCTGTCAGATAATCTTTCTGTGTAAATGGACCCTAATGCTATGTTTACACGAAACGATTATCGGGCAAATTTTCGCGATAATGATCGAATTCGAACGATAATCGTACGTGTAAATGCGGCGATCGATCGAAAAATTGTTCATTTTGATCTTCTAACATGTTCATAAATCGGCGTTCGCTGATCGCAAAAAATTCGCCGATCGTTCCGTGTAAACAGTCGTCGCGCGATAGTCCGGCCGCCTGCTCATCCGCAGCCCCCTGCGCCGGCTCGATCGCCATCCCCGCCGCTCCTATCGCCACCCCCGCCGCTCCGATCGCCACCCCCACCTGCCCCGATCGCCCCCACCGCCGCAGCCAAGAACATACGTTACCTGCTCCGCGCAGCAGGTCTTCCGACATCCCCAGCTCCCCTCTTCAGCGCACTGATTGGCTGAAGAGGGGAGCCGGGAATTTCAAACGGCTCCCCTTCAGCCAATCAGTGCTGAAGAGGAGCACTGACTGGCTGAAGAGGAGCCGTGGCGATCGGAGCGGCGGCGGGGGTGGCGATCGGAGCGGCGGTGGGGGTGGCGATCGGAGCGGCGGCGGGGGTGGCGATCGGAGCGGCGGCGGCGATCGGGGCGGCGCAGGGGGCTGCGGCTGAGCGGGGGGGCGGGCTGCGGGCGCACGATCGCAAAACGATTTTTCTGTACGATATATCGTACCGTCTAAACGCTGATCGTTATAAAAAAAAAATCGTTACTTTGAAATCGTTAATCGTACGATCGGGCCAATAATCGCCTTGTGTAAACTTAGCATAAGTGACTGTAATTTATGCACTGTTATTTGAACTCTCCCAACTGGGACAACAAAGGAGACCTACAGCCCCATACCCTGTTTTACAGAAGCTACCAGGTTTAGGTAAAATCTAGGTTATAGTGGATCACATCCTTTTTCTTCCCTGTATAATTGATGTAGCTGAGCTTTGTGTCACTGCTTTTCCAAGTCACTTCTGTATGAGTAACTCAATTCAAACCGCACAACAAGCTGCAAAGAAACATTCATGAATTCTGCAGCAATCAGGAGTAGAAAAAGTATTCCATTCTAAAGTAACCATGACAATGCAGGAACACAGATTAGCCTAAACAGACCTAAAAAAAACCCCACTAAAAATGGAGAGCTCTAGATTGTTGGTCTTTATTTTTCTAAGTTTTAGTATATATTAATTTGGTAAATACCACATATTAACTGCAGGCATCTTGGTAGATATCAAGTAGATAGTGAAGGATGATGGCATGCTGTAATCTGCCAAAGAGAGGTTCAACAAAACGTGGAGATGTCTTTGGTCTTGAATTCATATCATCACTATATCAGGTAGCCAGAACACACAGTGCTTTATAACTTGCTCTGTACAGGGCTGTGTAGCGTCACACCAGTAAGGGCCTGTTCACACACGCAGACACGGCACATAATCCTGCCTGCTATCTGTTTGAATGGGAGGGCTTGCACTCCTCCGCGCCTCTCACTCAAAGAATTTACATGTCAATTCTTTGAGCGGAGGCACGCAAGCCCTCCCATTCAAACAGGATTTGGCGCCGGTTTCACACAGAATTTTGGCTCCAATTATGTAGTGTGAAGGGTTATGTGCTGCCTCTTGTTAATGCCTATAAACAGACGTATAGCAGGACTCTACCTTGGAGCAATAGAAGAAGATGGCCTGGTTTGGTGGATCATTATTTCTACATTGAGCATGTGACCAAGTGTAAGTGTGCATTGCGATACTCGGGGCAATGTTCTGATAGAAAACCTTAGTTCCTGGCATTCACATGGATGTTACTTTGACATGTACAACCTACCTAATCATTGTTTCAGACCAATGAAATCTGGTAATCCCTAATAGCAGTGGGGTCTTTCAGCAGGATAATGCTCTCTGCCACATTGCAAACATTTTTCAGGAATGCTTTGAGAAATATGTGAGCTTAAAGGGGTTATCCAGTGTTAGAAACACACGGCCACTTTTTTCCCAGAGACAGCAGGACTCTTGTCTTCAGTTTGGGTACGTTCACATTGAGGAAAAGTGGCAGTAATTCCGAACAGAATCCACACCGCGGACTCCGCCTGCCTCAGTGTCTCAATGCTAAGCATAGGGCTTCTCTTTGTTGAAAGAATTGACATATCAGTTCTTTGAGTGGAGTGATGCTTAGAGCGGAGGTGCCCTATACTTATTATTAAGACACTGAGGCAGGCGGAATTCCAAGTGGAGTCCGCGTTGGGGATTCGGCTTGTAATTTCCGCCTCTTTTCCTCAGTGTGAGCGTACCCTGGGTGTAGGCTTTGCAGCTTTTGAAAGCAGCTATGATTTTCTAACGCTGGCTAACCCCTTTAAGGATTTGCTGCTAAAGCCTTGATACTATGCCTATATAGGTCAGAGCTTTTTATGAAAGCAATAGGGGACTACACTGTATTATAGAGGTGCTCTTAACAGTATGGCTAATGGTGTAAATTCTATTTTTTAATAGGTAGTAGGTAGTGAGACATCCAGATCAATTTCACTGTGCAGAACATAAAACTTTTAAGCATATAAGCAATATCCGTGTAGTGACAGGTAAACGTGTACAGGCCTAAGTGAATAACACATCATAGTTTCTTTCTGGATGTAAATTGCATTTCTGCTATTGTGTTAACAGCCTAAGTCACAAAGCGGTCACAGTAGGAGAGATGTCAGCAGGAATTCAGCACTCTGCTTCTTACCGAAAGGTCACTTTGGCTTTTCAGACAAGTCACCGCACAGTAGTTGGTAGCTGGTTGTTTATTATGTGCTACAAGCAATTAAACTGATCGGAACAGGTAGCGCACAATAAATACAATAAAAGACAGCATAACTCCTATTTTACCACATTGTAAAGACGCAATTTGTCACAGAGCATGGAAAAATTAAATTGGGGCCACAAGGTCATTGTAAATAAACGTCCTGAGCGAAATAAGTTATGAAAACTTAAGTTTTAAGTATTGCAAATAAAATAGTGTAGACCAAGGACTACCTATGAAGAATGGAGAGGTCTGTAATTTTTAGTGTAGGCACACTTAAAGGCTACGTTCACACGTAGCAAAACTAGCGGAATTCAACGGCGGAATTGTCCGGCGCAGAATGCAGTTAGCCTCCCTCTCATAATGGGAGTCTATGGGAGGTGCGAGCTGCTGCTCTTCCCGCGCTGAAGAACGAACATGTTCATTCTTCAGCGCAGAGACATGCTGTAAGAACAGCAGCGCGCGCCTCCCATAGACTCCCATTATGAAAGGGAGGCTAACGGCATTTTGCGCCAGACAATTCCGCTAGTTTTGCTACGTGTGAACGGGGCCTAAAGGAGTTATCCAGTGCTACAAAAACATGGCAACTTTTGCACCACTCGTCTACAGTTCAGATGGTCTGCGCGCGCGTTTTGTAAATGAGAAGAGATGGGTCCGACGTCCATAGGTAGAACAGTGATTTCCTATGTATCTCGGACTCATCTCTTACATATCGTGCACGCAGACCGTCGAGTGGCGATTTCTCTGTGGAGGGGCCTGCTTCTGGAGCGGGACTTGCAGGATGAGGTAAGTATTAGAGGCTCCACCGGGGGGGGGGGGGGGTTGGGCACGCTCTTCCCCCTGTTCTAAGGTGACAGGTTCCCTTTAAGCTCCATCTTGCAGCCCTGTCTCAAATTGGCGTGGCCTAGAGTACCCATGCCCTAGGATTACAACACCCCTCCGTCCCTTCTCCCCGCCCTCTTTATCACTAGGAACGCCCCTGGGCAGGATTTTTCCTATTCCTCACCTGTCTGAATCCTAGGGTACAGACACTCTAGTCCATGCCATTTTGACACAGGGCTGAAAGTCTAAAAGTTGTTTTTAGGAAAATAACTGCATCCCCTGCCAAACAGACCCCAGGTCAGATCTTGGATTAAAAGCAGCTATCCGAGAAACAAGCTGTTTGGGGGGGGGGGGGGGGGGGGGGGTCAGATTGTGGGTACAGAGTCACTTTAAACTTCAGCTCCCTCCTAGGATTTTCTATTGGGTTCAGGTCTGGATACTGGCTAGACAAATCCAGGATCTTGAAATGCTTCTTACAGATCCACTACTTAGTTGCTCTGGCATGTGCGTTTTAGGTGATTGTCATGCTGGAAGACCCAGCCACATGCCATCTTCAATGCTGTTCTTTAGCGAAGTAGGTTGTTGGCCAAATTCTTGCACTACATGGCTGGCCCCATCCATTCAATATGGTGCAGTCATCCTGTCCCCTTTGCAGAAAAGCAACCTCAAAGTTCCCACCCCCATGATTCACGGTTTGGACTGTATTCCTGGGATTGCACTTATCCTTTTTCTTCCTCTACAAACAGCGCATGGAACCGATGGCAAAAAGTTCTATCTTGGTCTCATCTGATTGCATAAACTTCTCCCATGCCTCCTCTGGATCATTTAAATGGTAACTGGCAGACTTGAAACTGGCCTGGACATGTGCTGGTGTGAGGAAGGGGACCTTGCATGTGCTGCAGGATTTGACAGTGTGACAGTGTAGTGTGTTCCTAATGGTGATCTTTGAGACTTTTGTCCCAGCGCTCTTCAGGTCATTGGCCAGATCCTCTCATGCAGTTTTGGTCTTATTCATGACTTTAGAATAATCCAATACTCCACAAGGTCAGATCTTGCATGAAGCCCCAGATCAAAGAAGATTAACAGCCATGTTTTGTTTCTTCTACTTTCTAATAGTTACGCCAACAGTTGACGTCTCACCAAACTGCTTGCCTATCGTCCTGTAGCCTTTCCAAACATTGTGCAGGTCTACAATTTTGTCCCTGGTATCCTTCGACAGCTTTTTGGTCTTGGCCATGGTGGAGAGGTTGAAGAGTATTTTTTGAAGATTGTCGCTCCTTTTCGGCAGTGGTCTGCCCGTGTTAAAAGGCCCATACTTTAGAGCAGTGATTCTCAACTGGGCACCCAAATACCATAACAGTTCAAGAATTGAGAACATTCCATAAAGAGGAAACCTTTTGCAATGCCTTATGCATTAACAGTAAGTATATTACCTGTACTGTACTAAGAAGATCCTAAAAATATGACCTGATAGAAAACATCAGGTACATAGAGGCCTAAAGAAACATGTTGCCCATAACTCATACATTATGTGAATGCCCTAGACTTTTAACTGCGGCTTAGGTTCTATTTACACAGAAAGATTATCTGACAGATTATCTGCCAAAGATTTGAAGCCAAAACCAGGAGCAGACTGTAAACAGAGATTAGGTCATAAAGGAAAGCCTAAGATTTTTCCGCTTTCCAAATCCGTTCCTGGCTTTGGCTTCAAATCTTTGGCAGATAATCTGTCAGATAATCTTTCTGTGTAAATGGACCCTTAGGCTGTTTGAAAATCTGTTAAAGGGGTATTACCCCCCATAATTATTATTGTCGAGCTCACCTGAGCCCACCACCCCCCTCCCGTGCTCACCCGCAGAGCCCTAATTTCCAGCCCATCCCCCCCCCTCCCACCCCGCACAGTGCAGGCCCCAGCTCACCCGCGGCTCCACCTCTTATAACCGCCGGCCCCAATCACTAACTCAACTCTGCTTTGTCACTGCCTCAACTTAACTCTGCTATGTCACTGCCTTAACTCAACTCTGCTATATCCTGTGGATATCAGCTCTGTTACATCATGGACCAATCAGGCATAAGCACTGCATGATGGGAGATGTAGTTTTCTGGCAGGCACCATGTTGGATACAGATCATCTTTTTAAAAAAAACTTGTAACTATGGAGCCGAAGCAGCTAAAAAGACGGGAGACAGCTCAAAATAATTAGGGAGACTTGGTGACTAAGACCAGCTAGGTTTCGGAGCATTTTTTTTTTTTTTTTTTTTTTTTTTTTTTTTTTTTAGCTCTTGGGGGGAATACCCCTTTAAGTTTTTAGACTGTCCAGTCTAACTTTGCAACATCTATTAGGTAAATTATTTTTACGACAAAAATGTATTTAAAGGGGTTAACTGGTATTAGAAAATTGTATTTAAATAAAGCTATCACTCCCAAGATATATAACTTACAAATATAGTGTTAGTACTAACAGTACTGGCTTCAGCGTGCTTAACCATTGACAGGAAATAGAAAACGCAAGCACTACAGGATTTGTATTGTCTCCAGCTACCTGGCTCCTCCCTCTACGGAGACAACACATATTCCTTCGATATCACAAAAGGCTTAGCTGGATCTTGTCTCTGAATGCTAGCCTTACCCCCCTGAGTATTGTCAGCATCTCTGACCAGCCTCTTAAGCAATGCTATATGCTTCTACAGCATGTTTGTTTATTTTTTTAACTCATGTCAGCGTATCTCTTTAAACCACACCATTCTTCCAGTAAAACCACACCCATTTTTCTTCAAACCCCACCCCCTTGTCAAGCATGGCACAAGTTTGTCTAAAAAAAAACAAGAACATTGAAAATGCATTGAAAGTCATGTAAACCAGATTTGTTTTGTTTTTAACAATGTGAACCAGATTTGTGGCGTAAGAGAAACAGATTGCTGATCTCAGGGAGTCCAGCCAAATGATAACACTGCTGGCTGCTGGTTAAAGCGCTCCACACTGATGAGGGGCAACACCCCGAAACAGCTGTCAGTGTAATGACAAGGGAAAAACCAAGGCTAGGCTTCCATCCACAGACGTATAGGACAACTTAATATGGTGGTTTCCCTACAGGATACACCCCTTTGCTGGGTCCTTCCTGAAGGAATATCTGGCTAGTCCTGTGTTTCGAGACTCTTAAATGAGGCTCCTCTCCTCTTCTTTAGATTTTTGGTGTAGACAGTTTTAATTATATACCCCTCTTCTTTCAACCCAGGACACCTTGCAGCTTTGTCAGGAGCTGCTTGGAAAAACGTAGCTGCAAGAGTGTCACTTTTATAGTAGCAGTGAAAAAAAATATGTCAGCCTGTTTAAATTGTAATAAGAGTCAGGCATTAAGGAATGATAAAGATGACAGTCAAGAATGTCTGTTAGCATTTACTATGTACAGTTGAGATTATGAACATACCCCATCTGTGAAAAAAAAATTATGCCACTCTGATGCTGAAATAATTCATTATAACTAGGCTCAAACCAGAACTGGAGGTGATCCCAGCTGTCTGGTTTACATACAAGTCACTGGTGGCAGGGGAGAACGAGAGAGAAACAAAATGCTTGACTATGACTTTAAAAGCGGTTGTACTTCAATCATTCTGAATCAATTATTCTCACCATTTTCCGCAAGAGGAGCCAGGACTTCAAAAATCATTTCCTTCTTTTCATGCTCAGATTGCTTTTTAAAAAGTTTAACAAGTTCATCAGCAACATTTGTAGAAGCAAACTGCTCTTTACTTGATTCTAAAATGAGAAAAAAAAAAAAAGAATGTAAAATTAATAAATGCTATTGACATGTATGAATGGGTTTAAAGATAAGAACTTCTGTTGCATCACAGATGAAAATTTCGATGCAAGGATGTAGTCTTATCAACCAAGAGCACAACTCAGTGGCACTGCTGTGTGCAATATACCATAGCTGAACATTCATGCAACTGCTGGATTCTTCTTTCTGATTTTAGAAGAACTGTCATATCTAAAATAATCAATTTCCGAGCAAAAACGTACTTATTTTAGTCTACCATTACATTTTTTTCAGCGTAAAAACAATGATTGGGGGGTGGGGGAGTCCGTTACATACATTCCACGTCCATGTTCCGTGCAGAACACGTAACGTGTGAATGCGGCCTAACAATTCATTCCATACTATTATCTATTCAGCCTGCTTCCCCCAGTTTGGAGCTGCTGCTTTCTGCTGAAGACACAAAAACTCTGTGTGAACTTCTCTTCATTCTCCACCTCCCTTCCAGACGTAAACAAGTCCCAATCTGCAACTTTGTAGCAACTCTGTATTGCCGGCATGAATTAATCAGCAACTTGACTTCAGGTGAACCCTCCCAGCATTACAAAGAAGCAACAAAGTCGCAGATATAGCCAGCCAGGGACTTGTTTACAGTTTATATGCTGTCTGGGAAGGGAGGGGGGAGAAGAGAGAGACAGGCTCACACAGAGGTTTTTTTTGTGTCTTCCACAGAAAGCAGCAGCTCAGTACTGTGGGAAGTAAACTGAATAGATAATAACACATATGTAATGAATTGTTGGTCTCACCATAAGCAGCAACATATGAAAAGTTAGTTTGAGCAAAATATTTAGAGTAAGGGAACTGACTGGTTTCCTATAGAAAGTTTTGCTGAAACAATACAAATAGTTTTAAAAGTGTGCATAACATAGGCAGCCTGTGTAATAAACAAAAATGCAATACATTCTTTGCAGGTTTTAGTCTACTCACCAAGCTCTGCTAAATTACCAAAGGCAACAAGGCACATTTCTGTCAAAGGAGTGTTGTGAGAATGGACTCCAAGCAGCTTCACTAATGTAGGAATCACTCCCATATTTATGAGCTGAGCTTGCAGAGAATCTGGAAAGAAACCAAACATGACTTAGTCTACCTGTTCTTAAGATGCTTAAAGATCATATAATAGACATAATAAATGCAACATGACTCCATTCCAGGTAGTTTTGTACCTACTGCCACAATAAAATGTGATAAAATGGTTAAAAAAGGTGAATACCAAGAGTGTGTATTAAACAACACATCCTATACCATAAAGTATGGGTTCTGTTGTAGCATATAACAGAAACTTATAGACAACGTAAAGTATAAGAAACGTCTTTCACTGTAGAATAAGCGGTGGGCATATCCAGCGAAGGGGAGTGTATACGAGGGTGCAGGGGGTCTAAGGAATATGACCGTTTGGGGGTGCTGACTCTCAGAAAGCAAAAATTCTTGGCAAACTCACGTATTAAGAAAATAGAGAGTGCACTTGCCCAATAAAATGTCCTTTATTGCAGTCTTTAGATACGGTCCATAAAAACTTGGCGGCTACACGCCAGCACCTTCAGTAAATGTGACGGCTGTTTCGAGCAATCAATGCACTTCCTCTGGCGTCAGAGGAAGTGCATTGATTGCACAAAACAGCCGTCACATTTACTGAAGGTGCCCAAGTTTTTATGGACCATATCTAAAGACTGCAATAAAGGACGTTTTAATGTGTGAGTGCACTCTTTTTACGAAGATACTTATAGACCTATAGAGCATCACATCGCTCCGACTATATTACTGCAGTGATATGGATGGCGCTGTTTGTTAAAAAGTTTCCAACACTGATAAACTGATCACTGGGTAATCCACTGGTGGCGACCCCAAAATCAGCTATAATCTTAGGGTGAACCTGCCAATAACTGGGTAAGAGGGGTAAACAGCCTTGTGAATAGAGAAGAATCTATTAGTTGTTTTTTTAGTATGGATCTGTGCCAAGTTTGAAATTACGTTTACATTTTAAAGCAAGGATATAACCATTAAAGGGTTAAGCAAAAGGTTAATAAAAATGGCAAACCAACTGTATACAGAACAGTGAATCAAGTTTTAGAAATGGACACAACCTTACTGATGTCTGCACAATATGTAAGCGCTCATAAATCAGAATATTGGGATTTGTACACACAGACATGGTGACTAATCATTCTCTCCAAGTGACTATAGAGCAATGATAAAATACTGTGTAGGAACAGGAACCGTGTAGGGGAAAAGGATTTCACAACAGTTTTCTTTCGTTTCAGAATTCGAAGGAAATTAAAGGGAACCTATAAACATGAGAAATGTTGTTAAAGCGACAGCAACACAAACAGCACTTTCTGATGGTAAGTCTTAACATATATCTATCCTAATAAGAAAGTAATTACTATAAAGGGCAGTCGTCTTTTTCTGCAGTCTTCTATGTCTCTAACAATGTGCCAGAGAGCTTAACCCACTCCTGATATGTTGGGAAAACCAAGGATGACCCTCAACTAGTCCTCTGGGTAATAGCTCAGGCAGGAGAACTACTCATGCTTATTGACTGACAAGACAATGAGGTTCCTATGTTATCTGCTGCAGTAGATGTCATAGGACCCTCTCTGGCTTGTCAATCTCACCTGAGATGTGATAACAGCCCTGACACCATGACTAGTTCTCTAGATCAGGGCTTCTCAAACCCAAAACCACACTGCACAAATACATACTGCTCCACCTGCATAACTAGAGATGAGCAAATTTACAATACAAACAAAGAAAATTGCTTTGAAGTACATGTCTCTCCACCCCGGGTGGCTGAAAAAGCTGTATGTAGTACTGGGAGAAATTTCCCAGAAGATGATCCAACGTTTTCAGGAACCCGGGGTAGAGTGATATGGAGCGGCATGGACTTCAAAAGCAGCAGGCAGATTGCCAAGCTAACAAAGCTATTTGCTTCATTTGTACGGTAAAATCGTTCATCTCTACGTAAAAGCCAATGCCACACTGCACCAATACATTCTGCTCCACCTGTATAACCCAACTCACACTGCACCAATAAATACTGCTCCACCTGTACAACAACAACAAAAAAAACACTGCGCTATTACATACGTCTCCACCTGTAAAACAGCACCACGTTGGAGCACTTGTCTCCCCATAACCCACCCCTCTACTTATCTGGCAGTTTTCAAAACACACAGACAGGCAGAAACACATACAAATACACACAGCGGCACTGGCTCCCTTCTTCGCCTCCTCTTCTACCTGTGGCAGCAACTTATACCTTAGTGCACGGGAGGACACATTAACAGAAAAGGCAATAAGTGCTGCAGACGCTATTATAATGTTCTTTGTGATAACAGGTTTCTTTTTAATAGCAGTATTAATTGAAAGCATTTTAAGGTGATATTGCACTGGAAAAAAAAAGTTACATAGCAAATGGCTTTTATACATAGCAAATGGCTTTTATTTCACATCCTTATACAGTATTTACGGCCAAACAATCTGCATAATACAATTACAACATCACTTAACCCTCATAAAAATGCCAACGCTGCCTGGCCACATGCATAGGCCTGTGTTAAAGTTGAAATCACAGTGGGTGGGCGGGAGCATTACTAATTTCTTGTCCAAACACTGGAATATCCCTTTAACCTATAATTAAATTAACAACTGTGCTGGTTTCCTGTTACTACAGTGTAATCTGGAAGCAAATAAGGTAAGACTATATATGCAATGATGCTGAATTGTTGATGCCAATTTATATGGATAATGACAAGACAATATGAGTTATATAGCGTGATGACGCAGTTAGCAGTGGTGAACAGTATAAACATGCAGCAAAACGCAAAAAAAAAAAAAAGAGGTGACTTTGTATCAGTCTAAAAATTTGTGACAATTAAATTAAAGGTTTTTAAGTTTGATCATGGGACAGGAAATGGGTGGATAAAGAGAAGAAACCTATACTCGCCACTCAACTAGCATCTGAGCTGTCACAGCTCCAGACTGGAGGTTCCCTGGTGACATCACCATACACTGTGCACAGGATGTTGCAGCCAGTCACTGGCCTCAGCAGTCCCAAATGCTACCCCTTACATGTGGCCGATGAGGCAACATTCTAAATAGTCTTCATTAGAAATTTCCTACCATTTAGCTGCTAATGAGACAAAGATTAGGTAAGGCCATCAGTGTCTGATGGGAGTTTCTGCTCTCTTGGTGTTATAGAAAATAGAAGGGGGAGTTATACACCAAGCTCATATAGTAGACCAGGAGGGAAAGAAACCTTGCAGGGCAGCTTACACAGGCTGGGAAGAGAGGGGAGCGAAGATAAAATACAGGGGAGAATTATGTAGATGTATAAGTAAAAAGAAATTAGAGCTCACATAGCACGCTGTAGAGGTTAAAGAAGCAAATTCCGTATTAAAGATCTAGACAAAGTGGTTTTCTTTTAGTACAGTGCTAAAAGGTTTGTTTTTGAAAGGTGTCCATAGCCTTTAAATTTGCACAGAACTACTCCTGTTTAAGCACAGTGCAGAGCAAAGTTAGCTGAAAACTTTGGACACATATTGCTGCTATAGACATAATTATACTACCGGAATTTGAATGGCACACTAGTAATAAAGTCACACATAAATTTGCTTTAAAATAACATACAACAATAACAGTTTTTCAATGTAATTTCACAAAAAATGGAATAAAACTTATCAGGAATCAATAGAGCCAACCCCTGATCTTACGACGCAAACAATCAATCTAAATGCGTACTTTTGCCACCTAGAGGGAAAAAAAGTAACTTAATGGGTAAGGGAATAATAGTAATAATGAGAAGAAAAAAAAAAAAAAGATCTGAATAACCATACTAAAGTCCCCACAGAACAGCAGGGCACAGAACAGCTTGCTTCAGAGATTCACTGCAGATCCATCTGGCAGAGCAATGTTCAGACTTGAATTAAAAGCATAGTGGAGGGAATTAGCTCGGAGTTAACACTTCGCGTTTCTCCTACATGTCTGACGCTGCATTTGAGAAGAGTTCGGGAAATGTTTTAGGAATGAAAGATAATGATGTTATTTTTTTCCAGACCCCTACTCAATCAAGTACCCTGGAAAGTTTCTTTGTTATTTCTATTTGATAATCTACAATATACATAAACTTGAATGTGACCTTATTTCCTAAGCTGCCTTTATGGTGTGTGGATAAAGCAGTTAGTTTACCATTCTCATTGCTATAGTTCATCAGCATGCCACAAAAGACAGTCATGAGCTTCTCATTTGCTGGATCTGTTAATGTGCATATTGACCGTAAATGGTCAACTACAATTTGTGCACCACCCGCTTGGTCAACTGCTCGCCTGCCCTCATCTGGAAACAAACAAAAAGGAACATTAAAACAATAGAAAGCATTCCATTAGCACCCTCACATCTCTAATAACATTGTATATATGTATATTCATATGGGGGTATGTATCTTATTTATGTCTAGGCTAATAACATATGCAACAAAGCTACAGAAATCTTAAAAATATAGTACATTTCTACCCCTGCAGTATGCCTGATATTACTGTGTAGCATTTAGTTCTATTTAACATTAAAGTTGATAGAACTTTGAGCACAGAGGGGTCCGAACCAGAGCATGCCGCATTTGAGTAGCAGTGGTTTCTGAAGTTGGATGCAGCATAGGATGCATCTATGTTTTCCAGGACTCCCTAGGGCTGCAGCCAACTTTTTCAGCCTCCGGTATCTAAATGCCACATGCTCAGGATCGATGTTCGCTCAACTTTAGTTAAGGGAGAGGTCCAGCAACATTTTTTTTTAATTTAAGAATTGTATTGCCCCCCAAAAGTTATACAAATCCCCAATACACACTTATTACAGGAAATACACATAAAGTGCTTTTTTCCCTGCACTTACTACTGCATCAAGGCTTCACTTCCTGGATAACATGGTGATGTCACTTCCTGGATAACATGGTGATGTCACTTCCTGGATAAAATGGTGATGTCACAAGCAGACTCCCAGAGCTGTGCAGGCTGTGGCTGCTGGAGAGGATGATGGCAGAGGGATGCTCAGTGTCCCTCCAGTGCCCTGTGTCCCTCAGTGTCCCCCTACCATCAACCTCTCCAGCAGCCACAGCCCACACAGCTCTGGGAGTCAGGTCGTGACATCACCATTTTATCCAGGAAGTGACATCACCATGTTATCCAGGAAGCGAAGCCTTGATGCAGTAGTAAGTGCAGGGAAAAAAAGCACTTTATAAGCATTTCCAGTAATAAGTGTATATTGGTGATTTGTATAACTTTTGGGGGACAATACAATACTTTAATAAAGATTTTTGCCAGACTTCTCCTTTAACATATCAATGCACAAAGTTTGGGTGGGGAAATTATATAGTAAGCTGACAAACTAGATGTGTGGCATAGTAGTCAATTGATCTGTACCTCTAGGGGTGGCTCCACAATACAGAAAAATCTTTTCATTATAGTGTTTTCCTTTTTTTTTTTTAACATGTCTGCTCTACTCCTGCATGTGGCTAAAATAGTGACCAAAATAAGGACCAGATACTGACTAGAATACTACATGTGGACCGACCCAGCCTAGAAAGTAATTACACTTTGCTAAGGGTTGAGGAAATAAATCAACAGTCGTACAGCAGTTAGAGACTTGCTCCGGGGCATCCTTTAGTATAGCTGGTTGAGATCTGATTCATGGGAATTGTAGTTTTCCCGTAGAAGCCCCTATGGCAATAAAACATCTGTGGCCACTTGAAAAAACACATCTGGTTCCGTTACAATGTTTTTATATAAAACGTTTGGTTCCCTAGACCTTCAGCAACAGGGGATGACACTTTATTACTAATATACTGCAGCAATGGCATTCTGGCCATGGGGAGAGGGCACACAACTGCTGGGACCAGAGTCTCCCGTCTGAAAGTAGCCAAAGATAATCAGAGCGGCAACGAGCATGAATGTCCTGCCACCCCATTACAACGGGAGACTCTCTGTTCTCGAGGTCGAAGGAGGTAGCATCAATTGGACCCCCAGCGATCAGATGGCTATGCCCTATTGTAAGGATTGGGGACAACCACTTTAAGAGTCCAGTAGGTGGTCCTACTCAGAAACTGACAGGTATTTCTGTATTGCTATTCTGATGAAGAGGACCTCTGTTCCTTGAAATGCGTAAATATTGTGCACTTTTAATAAATGTCTTTACTTTATTCAGCCTCAAATTGGAGTCTTTTGGGCAGCGCTAACATTTATGGATTAGCCACGCACCATTTTTCTACTTAGACTAGCTGTATTTAAACAAGGAATACTGTCAGTCATTGGGAAGACAGCCCACTGGACTCTTCTGCTCATAGTGACCAGGGACTTGTTGGAATAAAATACAAGTTTTATCTGTTTGCAATTAAAAAAAAACAAAAAAAAAAAAAAAATAACAAGCTATATATATATATATATATATATATATATATATATATATATAGCTACTGCTATAACCTGCTGCCTATAATGGGAGAGCATGTACACTGTGACAGGGGTTCCCTTTGTCACAGAAATTGCAATAGTACATTAAATCATTACTTAAGCCAACAGAGACTGTACCCAAGGCTGCGCTCCTTGTGTAGAAAGGCAGGCACATTTTTCCAACAAAATAAGTACCTCACCGTGCCCTAGTAACGTGGCAGAAGTCATGTGTACCAGAAAGAAACCTGCACCCTTCTATTCTGTGACATGCAGAACAGATAGGAAAAAGAAGAAATGAGGAGAGATGCAGCTAAACAACCCACAGTGGTTACACCAGAGAGACTAACACTAACATTTGTATACAATAGTAACATACAGCTCATTAGGTAAAGTAAGAGATGTGTCTACTTTATGGCAAATTGTGTAAAAAATTCAGTGGAACAGCTTTGCGAAAACTATAGGGGTTCTATGTATTGTATGTAAGGCTGGGTTCACACTACGTTTTTGCAATGTTTTTTTTTTTTGCAAAAAACGGATAGAAAAAAACAGATGCGTGTGTACATCCGTTTTGATCTGTTTTTCCATTGAATTCCATTATAAAAAACTGATCCATTTTTTTTTTAACGTACACAAAAACAGTCAATGGCATTTTTTATTCCGTTAAAAAAACGGATCCGTTTTTTTTTTAATATAATGGAATTCAATGGATTAACGGATCAACACGCATCCGTTTTTTCGATAGTTTTTTTTGCGAAAAAACGGATGGAAAAATTGGATTGCAAAAACATAGTGTGAACCCAGCCTTATATGAATTGTATACTGTTCTGATAAATTATATACAGATTGCACCAAATTAAAAACTCTTTTTAAAAGGTAAATTTTTGGCATACACTTCATCTACTTTGTGCACTTCTCATGTATTACTTGTCATGCTCTACAACTGCTTACTCCACCTACTATGTTTTATTCATATTGCCTTTATTCCTTGTTCTTTTCATTTTTCCTTTGTCTCTTTTCTTCCTTAGTAGTGCTCTTACAGCTGAATCCTGATCACACAGGTACTAGAAATTTGTTGATGAAATATTTGTACATTACTGGCCTTCAGTGACAAATGCTATGGGGGGCATGGGGACTACCCTTCAGTGACAAATGCTATGGGGGGCATGGGGATGGCCCTTCAGTGACAAATGCTATGGGGGGCATGGGGACTACCCTTCAGTGACAAATGCTATGGGGGGCATGGGGACTACCCTTCAGTGACAAATGCTATGGGGGGCATGGGGACTACCCTTCAGTGACAAATGCTATGGGGGGCATGGGGACTACCCTTCAGTGACAAATGCTATGGGGGGCATGGGGACTACCCTTCAGTGACAAATGCTATGGGGGGCATGGGGATGGCCCTTCAGTGACAAATGCTATGGGGGGCATGGGGACTACCCTTCAGTGACAAATGCTATGGGGGGCATGGGGACTACCCTTCAGTGACAAATGCTATGGGGGGCATGGGGACTACCCTTCAGTGACAAATGCTATGGGGGGCATGGGGACTACCCTTCAGTGACAAATGCTATGGGGGGCATGGGGATGGCCCTTCAGTGACAAATGCTATGGGGGGCATGGGAATGGCCCTTCAGCGACAAATGCTATGGGGGTCATGGGGATGGCCTTTCAGTGACAAATGACTTCTGGTCGTTGGCAAAAATCGCTCATTTGGAACGTTTATCGTTAATTGGAGAAAACAAAAAAATAACTGTCTAATAGGACCCTAACTTTTTAATCTACAGGTCCTTCTCAAAAAATTAGCATATAGTGCTAAAGTTCATTATTTTCCATAATGTAACGATAAAAATTAAACTTTCATATATTTTAGAATCATTGCACACCAACTGAAATATTTCAGGTCTTTTATTGTTTTAATCCTGATGATTTTGACATACAGCTCATGAAAACCCAAAAATCCTATCTCAAAAAATTAGCATATCATGAAAAGGTTCCCTAAACGAGCTATTAACCTAATCATCTGAATCAACTAATTAACTGTAAACACCTGCAAAAGATACCTGAGGCTTTTAAAAACTACCAGCCTGGTTCAATACTCCAAACAGCCATCATGGGTAAGACTGCCAACCTGACTGCTGTCCAGAAGGCCATCATTGACACCCTCAAGCAAGAGGGTAAGACCCAGAAAGAAATTTCTGAACAAATAGGCTGTTCCCAGAGTGCTGTACCAAGGCACCTCAATGGGAAGTCTGTAGGAAGGAAAAAATGTGGCAGAAAACGCTGCACAACGAGAAGAGGTGACCGGACCCTGAGGAAGATTGTGGAGAAGGACCGATTCCAGACCTTGATGGACCTGGGGAAGCAGTGGACTGAGTCTGGAGTAGAAACATCCAGAGCCACTATGCACAGGCGTGTGCAGGAAATGGGCTACAGGTGCCGCATTCCCCAGGTCAAGCCACTTTTGAACCAGAAACAGTGGCAGAAGCGCCTGACCTGGGCTACAGAGAAGCAGCACTGGACTGTTGCTCAGTGGTCCCAAGTACTTTTTTCTGATGAAAGCAAATTTTGCATGTCATTCGGAAATCAAGGTGCCAGAGTCTGGAGGAAGACTGGGGAGAAGGAAATGCCAAAATGCCTAAAGTCCAGTGTCAAGTACCCACAGTCAGTGATGGTCTGGGGTGCCACGTCAGCTGCAGGTGTTGGTCCACTGTGTTTTATCAAGGACAGGGTCAATGCAGCTAGCTATCAAGAGATTTTGGAGCACTTCATGCTTCCATCGGCTGAAAAACTTTATGGAGATGAAGATTTCATTTTTCAGCATGACCTGGGACCTGCTCACAGTGCCAAAACCACTGGTAAATGGTTTACTGACCATGGTGTTAGTGTGCTCAATTGGCCTGCCAACTCTCCTGACCTGAACCCCATAGAGAATCTGTGGGATATTGTGAAGAGAAAGTTGAGAGACGCAAGACCCAACACTCTGGATGAGCTTAAAAGGGAACCAATCACACTAAAATAGGCTATAAAGCTAAGGAAACCATTCCTAACATCCCCCTGTCCCCTCCGTCCCCTGTACATAGAGCCCGCAAAGTTAGTCTATTAGCTTCCCGGGCTCTATGCAAATTACCATCTAAGTAGTCACGGTGGGCGGGCTACTTCTTCAAGTAGTCACGGTGGGCGGGTATCTTCGTCAAGTAGTCACTGTCCTGGGCCGGCTCCGGCGCTGTTATCACGCCCCTCTGGGCGTGTGTAGAAAGCGCCGCATGGTGACATTATTAGGGGGGGGGGGCGGCATTGCACGTCGGCCTGACCGACGTCTTTACTAAGCTGTGCATGCGCAGTGCAGCCGGAGAAGACGCTGCAGTACTGCGCCTGCGCGGCCTAGTACAGCAGCGTATTCACCCACAGTACTGTGCATGCGCAGCTTAGTAAAGACGTCGGCCAGGCCGACGTGCAATGCCGCCCCCCCCAATGACGTCACCATGCAGCGCTTTCTACACACGCCCAGAGGGGCGTGATTACAGCGCCGGAGCCGGCCCAGGACAGTGACTACTTGACTAAGACATGCGCCCACCGTGACTACTTGAAGAAGCTGCCCGCCCACCATGACTACTTAGATGGTAATTTGCATAGAGCCCGGGAAGCTAATAAACTAACTTTGCGGGCTCTATGTACAGGGGACGGAGGGGACAGGGGGATGGTTAGGAAGCGTGCTGGCTGATCTACCAGCACGTTTCTTTAGCTTTATAGCCAATTTTAGTGTGATTTGTTCCCTTTAAGGCCGCTATCAAAGCATCCTGGGCCTCCATAACACCTGAGCAGTGCCACAGGCTGATTGCCTCCATGCCACATTGCTGCATTGAAGCAGTCATTTCTGCAAAAGGATTCCCGACCAAGTATTGAGTGCATAACTGAACATAATTATTTGAAGGTTGACTTTTTTTTTTTAATTAAAAACACTTTTCTTTTATTGGTCAGATGAAATATGCTAATTTTTTGAGATAGGATTTTTGAGTTTTCATGAGCTGTATGCCAAAATCATCAGTATTAAAACAATAAAAGACTTAAAATATTTCAGTTGGTGTGCAATGATTCTAAAATATATGAAAGTTTAATTTTTATCATTACATTATGGAAAATAATGAACTTTAGCACTATATGCTAATTTTTTGAGAAGGACCTGTATATTTACCATTAAAATGAATATTCTGCAGGGCACCGTGGTATATGTTGGCATTTCTTTTTTTAAGCAGGTTGGTGATGTATAGTTAGTTTGTGCTGCATGAACGCATCGTGAACCTAGCCCAAGGCAGACAACCAAAATATTAAAGCATCATTTGAAATAAGTTTTGACATGCCATGAGACATGTCAAAAGTTATTGATCACAGCAGTTCTCACAGCTGAGACTCGATGCGATCCATAGATACAGCCAGGGAGAGAACGCAGCAGTGCACTCCACAGCCGGCCAAAGATCCAAATCTTTCTCTTAAAAGGCTATAATAAAACGAATGAGCCGGTTTAGAGTGACAGCTGTAGAGAGACATGCGCTGTTGCGCTCTCTCCATAGCTGTATCTCAAGATCACAATAGGCCTTGGCAGTGAGACCATGTGCATTCACTAACTTTTCACACGTCTCATGACATAACCAAGCAAGAAAGAGTCCAACAGCACCAAGAAACATGGTACATACAGGCTCTAAGGACAGCGCAATATGGAGGCACGCTGGAAAACCTACAATCCCAGTGTAGGTCAGGAGAAGACTTTAAGATAAACCGATGTTTGTTTACATGATCTGGTACAGTGATGCAATGTTTCAACCGCAAGGGTCTCTATCAACCATGATACCCTTGTGGTCGAAAGGTCTCACTGCTGTACCGGATCATGTAAATAAACATCCGTTTTTGTATTCACCACGGACTCAGCTATTCTTTATGTGTGATGACATGCCAAAAGTGATTTCAAATGACAGTGACCAATCCCTTCTTTTTACTGTCACTTCTGAAAAGCTACAATTGTTTTTTTTTTTTTTCCTGTCGACATAAGGTCAAGAAGTGACACTTTACATCCTTTTTCCTGTGACAATCTTTTTCCTGTGTATCCTCAAGCTAATAAACTGCATATAGGCCTAGCAGAATGGCTGTAAAACCTTAGAACTGAGATCTCAGAAGTGTTTGATTATACATCTGAAGCTATACAAGTTAGCACTTGCTATGTGTTATTTTCCCATTTTACTTAGTGAATAATGCAATCTATGACGGAAATTGTGATGCTATACACTCATAAGAAGAGCAGGCCTCCACTGGCAGAGACAAGGAACAACATAGATTGGAAACAATATCACACTCACAAAGAGAACGCTAACAATTCTAGCAGTGTTCACCTGCCAACTACTTTGGACTCCTTTCCACAGATGGCTGGACTAGCTGCAGACATCAGGAATCAAAAAAAGATGGATGTTTTTCAGAGGGAGTTTGAGAAGTCCCCACATTGTGTCAGCTATCTAACAGGGTCAGCAGTTTGGGACATGATTTGGAGGTGACAGATTCACTTTAAGTGTCACTGTCGTGTTGTTTTTTGTTTTTGTTTTTTCTCCCCGGAAATCAATAGTCCAGGCGATTTTAAGAAACTTTGTAATTGAGTTTATTAGGCAAATATGTCATTATCTGCATTTAAAAAGACTTTCCCCAGGTCCCCCCTCCCCTCCTCTCTCTCACTGCCCATTATCCGGAAATCTCGACTCTTTTACATCAGTCGGATCCTGTCTGTTCTATGGAGAGGGGAGGGGGAGGAGGGAGATTAGTCGCCAGCAGAGAACAAAGGATTACACAGTGGGAGCTGTGTGAAAGCCGGTATTCAGAGGTCAGTGCTGACTTCAGAGGAGATAGCCCTGTGAAGTAGCTGTAAATTAACTCTTTATTGTCCTGTTTTGGTGCCTTATCTCCCTCCACCCCTCAGCTCTCCATAAGAGAACCATGAAGACAGGGGGGAGAACTTCAAACTGTTTTTTTTTATGATAAAAATGCATTTTTCGGCTAATAAACCCAATTACAAAGTTTCTTAAAATCGCCTGTACTATTGATTTCTGCAAAAAAAAAAAAAAAAATTTAAATGACAGTGACACTTTGAGGTAGTAAACCTGCAGTAAAGTACGCCTAGTTTACAGGGGTCCTACATTATAAGTAAAGCTGCTTAGAAGAAAAGCCTTTGTAATCTAAACCTGCAACATTCTGGTTACAGCCAGCGCTGTTAACAATGTAAGAGTTCATAATATAATATAATCATAAGAAATAGATGGGCCCATCAGGAAGAGTACTGCCCTTGTACATTCAGAGCTGGCAAACGTGGATAAACCTGGCACGAAATTGGTATGCTTTTTGTAGATTACTACATATATGATTAACATTTGAAGTATCAAGAGAGGTGGTAATGTGTGAATTATGTCAGAGAAACAGTGTCAGTGAGTGGCATCTAGTATCACAGAAAGACATGCCTAGAAGCAGTGGGGTACATGGAGGAGTTCAAACTGGACTTCACATTATGGTGAGAGCTTTTACCGTTCAGCCTTAGACATAGTAAATCTCCTTGTAAGCAGACAAATACACATGGCCTATTAAAGGGGAACACTGTCAAAAATCTTTTTCTTTCAAATCAACTGGTTTCAGAAAGTTACACAGATTTGTAATTTACTTTCATTTTAAGTGTCAATGTCGTAACAAAAATCTTAAAATGTCAGAGACATGTCAAAATTCTGATTAGTTCAGGTCTGAGTGTTCAGATCTGTACCGGTCGGGAGAAGGAGCAGGAGAAGACACGCTGCAGCGCATTCTCTCCCCGCTCTATGCTCCATTACAAAGGCTATGTTCACACTACGTAAAACTACGGCCGTAGTTTTCGCCGCAGAACTACGGCCGTAGTTTTGAAGAGTTGAACAATGCCTTATTTGCAATGGGATCCCGGCCGGAGCGTACACACGTCGTATGCGCTCCGGCTGGGATCCCATGCGGCGCCGGAAAAAAACTGACATGTCAGAGCTCCGCGGCCAGAAAGATCACCCGACCGGCACTTAAGTACCGGCCGGGATGATCCGGGCTGAGACCGGCCACGGGGTCACAGAACGGCCGGATGTTCACAGCGTGTGAACATAGCCTAAGCCTGACTCTACTTCTAACTCAGAGCAGAGAGTGGACGCACTGCAGTACTTCTTCTCCACGCTCGTTCTCCTAATCAGTACAGGTCCGAGCACTCAGACATGTTAAAAGTTTTGATAATTTCGGGTCTGTGACATGTCTAGATTTTTGGAATGACAGTGACACTTTAAATATCTCATGTCTTCCAAGACTTATTAGCTTCTATATGTCCTGCAGGAAGTGGTATTCTAAGGGAATTTCTAAGTGAATTTGCTGGTGCTCTGGACAGTTCCTGTCTCGGACAGAGATGTCAGCAGAGACCACTGTGTCAGACTGGAAAGAATACACCACTTCCTGCAGGACATACAGCAGCTGATCAGTACTGGTAGACTGGAGATTTTTAAACAGAAGTAAATAACATATTGATATGCACCTCTAAATACATTTCAAATTTTATTCCAATATATAGTTGTTGTGTACAGAGAAAACTCTCAGAGAGAGCTAGGTGTAACTTGTATTACTAGATGCACCCATGTTGTCTGATTCAGATGCAGATATATTTGTCAACCTAAAAAAGTGGATTTTTGTAGTGATAAAAATATAGATATCCCAAATCACAACCCACTAGTCTAGCTGATCGTACTAAATCTACAGCTACTAAATCACATTAGATAAAAATAATGTGGTGAAAAAAGTCAACAAGTAAAAATATCACCCCAATGTGTTTACGTAAGTACCCTAGGTAAAAGACTTCTCAGCGCACAATCTGTCAGCGTTTAAAGTGCTGCTAAAAGCAGTGTGGGTGAATTATTTAGCAACCATCACCTAAAATACAGACAAATACAGAGTGGTGCAGTGACAGATCCGCAGGCGGAAGACACGTTAAAGGTGTGCCCTGGAAAGGAAAGAGCAGAGACAAATAGTCACAGTATTTTGTACACCTGCCTCTTAGCGTAGTATTAACATGAGAAACCATTACAATAGCTGAACTGCATCCTGCCGGGTAAGACGGCACATTTACGTCTGCTGACTATTGTTTTAGCTTTGTAGCTAAGAGACTGATGAACATCTAGTTGTGAGAATTAACATATTGGTTTCAGTGAAGGAAAAAAAAGAGAGAGATTAGAAGCGGTGGAGCCCAAATCCATGCAACGGAACGGAGGAGATTCATCAGAAGAGGCGCAGCTGCTTTAAAGTAGAAAGACACAGAGGATACATGTGGAAGCAAAGAAGTCAGATCACATGCAGTAGTTACAGAGTGTGTTAGAGGACAACGCCGCCAATATTAACACAAGCGATCAATGAATCAAGGCTAGAGATGAGCAAACTGGGCCGAGGTTCGGGTTCTTACAAACCCTAACCATTGGCGTTTGTATCCTGCTTTCTTCCCGTTCTGAGGTGAAGGTGGAGACAGCCCAAGTACAGCCTGGGAAAAAAGGAATACAGCCTGTGAACTAAGCTGTAATCCTGTTTTGCAGGTGGACTCGGGCTGTCTCCGCCTTCCCCTCAGAACGGGAAGACAGCGGAAGTTAAACGCAGATGGTCCAGGTTCGTAAGAATCCGAACCTCAGCTCGGTTCGCTCATCTCTAATCAAGACTTTTCACATTACACTTAGGGCCCTATTCCACCGGATGATTACCGTTCGCATTATCGTTAACGATTAATGATCTCAAACGACCGCTATTGCGAAAGACCTGAAAACGTTCACTCATTTCCATGGAACGATAATCGTTACTTATGATCGTAATTGTGATAGTTTTTCTTCACTATTTATTCGCTATTGCGAGCGACCGAACGATGTCTTATTCAATGCGAACGATTTGCGAACGAGCAACGATAAAAATAGGTCCAGGTCTTATAAAGCGATCAACCATTTTTTCGTTCGGTCGTTAATCGTTAACTGCATTTCAACCGAACATTTACCGTTTAGATTCGAACGATTTAACGATAATCTGAACGATAATCGTCCGGTGGAATAGGGCCCTTAGGCCGCATTCACACGGAACATGGACGTGGAATGCCTGTAACGGAGTCCCCCCACCTGGGCAGCATCTGTGATAAGATGCCAGGAGGTGGAGAACTGTACAGATATGCATCTTGTTGTAATGACAGCGACGCATGGCTGATTCCTTACGGAGCGGCGCATATCTGTTCAGTTCCCCCGCTCCCAGCATCTTATCAGAGATGCTGCCCCTGCGGAAGGGGGGTCCGTTACAGGCCTTCCACGTCCGTGCTCCGTACGGAACGCATGAATGCTGCCTTAGGCTGATCTGATAGAATCTAGGGACTGCTAGATTTTTCAAACATACGCTGCATTAAAACTGGTCTCAGGGACTGGTGCCTGCAGGGACTACTGTGATAATGTACTGGTGTATATGTCAGTAACTTACCTGTGTGGAGAAGCATATGCTGGATGGGATTTGTATACATATATAGTCTACCTGCACGCACTGGTCCCTTGAAAAGAGAAAATCTTTAAAAAGCTTAGTTTTAATGCAACACACATCTGAAAATCAATGCGTTGTATATACTTAAGAGGACTCGCAGACATGAGACGAGAAAACGGCAGAAAGTAACCAACATGTCTAGGCCATTTGAATCAAATAGCTTTCTTCTACATACACTGAAAGCATTATTTTTAATTAAAGTGTCACTGTCTTTTTTTTTTTTTTTTTTTTTTTTGCAGAAATCAATAATACAGGAGATTTTAAGAAACTTTGTAATTGGGTTTATTAGGCAAATATGCCATTATCTGCATTCAAAAAGACTTTGCCCAGGTCCACCCCCCCCCTCTCTCATTCACTGCTCATTATCAGGAAATCATGTCTTGCATCAGACGTGTCCCTGTGTTCTATGGAGAGGGGAAATTAGTCGGCAGCAGAGAGCAGAGAACAAAGGATTACACAGCGGGACATGTGTGAAAGCCGGTATTCAGAGGTCAGAGAGGTCAGTGCTGACTTCAGAGGAGATAGCCCGGTGATGCAGCTGCAAATTAACTCTTTGTTGTCCTGTTTTGGTGCCCCATCTCCCTCCACCCCTCCCCTCTCCATAAAAAAACATGAAGACGGGGGAGAGCTTCAAACTGCTTTTTTATAATATAAATGCATTTTTCGGATAATACTTAATTACAAAAGTTTCTTAAAATCACCTGCACTGTTGATTTCTTCAATAAAAAATTTAAACGACGGTGACACTTTAACTATGAAGTTAGCCAACCAGAATGAGACATTTTGCTCTTCTGCCCTTTTAGCCATAGTCAGTCTTAATCTTTCCGGCATTACCGAAGGAGGGCAATGCATGAATTGTAAACCAGAAGTCATTGTTTCCACTTATTTTCCACTCCTTTAAATCCTTTAAATATTAAAAGGCTTCTCAATGAGTATCTGACGCCTCTTGCTAACCTCATATACTGTATATGTATAAAGATTAAACAAATCAAACTTGATGTACTTACGGCTATCGTAGCAAATATTTCCAAGTGCACGACCAGTTTGTAGCAAGACTTCTTGATCTTTGCAATTTAAGAGCTGCACCAAAGGTGGGATCAATTCTGCGTCCACACATGGGATGCGCATTTGTTCTGAAATAACATATTTGTTACATAGTTATTAAGCACATGAACTAACAACTGCATACAAACTCCGCAAAAAGGGCACTTAAGGTGCAACCAATGGCACTGCGATCTCTGGCCCAAATGACTTTAATGGGGTTCATAGGTTTCCAACATGGTGTATATTATTTTATCAGACAAAAAAAAAAAAAATCATACATGCTGCACTATCTCTACTGTCTAGCGTTTTGCCTGCAACATCAACGAAGCCTTAAGAAATTTGTGTATTTTTTATTTCTTTTAAATCAACTGGTTTCAGAGAGTTATATAGATTTGTAATTTTAACACTAAGCTTTACAGTACTTGTCAGCTGCTGTATGCCCTGCAGGAAGTGGTGTATTCTTTCCTTTCTGAC
This sequence comes from Dendropsophus ebraccatus, assembly GCF_027789765.1. Lineage (NCBI taxonomy): Eukaryota > Metazoa > Chordata > Amphibia > Anura > Hylidae > Dendropsophus > Dendropsophus ebraccatus. The sequence goes on along the minus strand of NC_091460.1, from coordinate 123,858,788 downwards.
ACAGTGCTCTCGGCTGCCACCTCTGTCTGTGAGAATAACTATCCAGAGCAGGAGAGGTTTTCTATGGGGATTCGTTACTGATCTGGGCAGTTCCTGACATGGACAGAGGAGGCAGCAGAGAGCCCTGGATAAAATACACCACTTTCTACAGGACATACAGCAGCTGATAAGTTCTGGAAGACTTGAGATTTTTTAAATAGAAGTAAATTACAAATCTATATAATTTTCGATCTAAAAGAAAACATTTTTCGCTTGAGTAACCCTTTAACACAGATCAATCCACTTTGTATTAAATTGCATGTAGAAATTAGGCTGCTATTACTAATACAGGCTGTAGGCGTCTGACTGCAGGCGTCTATAATGGTATAATGCAAAATATGGAAAGCATACACAGGTTTGGCATACAAATAATATGAAGAAACAAAATAAACTGAAATGTAACGGTGGAGATTAACCATGTGTACATAAAAAAAAAAAAAAAAAATGAAAAGGAATTAAAACATACTGACAAATGAGGTGAATAACTGAAGATGTTCCAGCAGTTATAGTTCTCGTGGAAAACCTCACCATTTTTCGCTATTTCAGCTATGATGTGAGCTATTTTTGCTGTGCAGGACGATTGTGAATTCAAAAGACTTGCAAAGACTTGAAGGATCCCGCTCTGAAGGATTTTTTCACTGCTCTGAACATCTGAAAGAACAAACATGCAATACGCTTGTAGATTAATAAGGCTCTTCATACTGGAGGGCGAGATTGTCATGCAGTCACTACAGCAATACAGGAGCACAGCTTTACTATAGACAGATGGAGGGCATTAGACATATTTCTATTTATTATAAAGACACAAACGACATTACAGGTGGTGAATAATCGACGGCCGCTGATGTCGTGCCGATAAACATTTTGGTCGTCAAATTTGGACTAAATCCCTCTAGGGGTCTATTCACACAGGAAGGTAAAGCACCCATTACAAGTGACAACCTATTACTGTCATTTAGGTTTAGTAATTCATTCTTAGGACAGTTGGATGTAACTCTTCCATCCATCGCCTTGCACTGGTTGTGGGGACGACATTACTTGCCAGGAATGCTCAGTCCAACTACAATCTCCAGGAAGTACTGGCAGGTGGTCTCCACTTAGTGCCCTATTACAGGGGACGATAATAGTGCGAAAAATCGTTATATCGTTCGAATTTTAATATAATCTTTCTGTGTAATTGCAGGTAACAATCGAAAAATCGTTCATATGTCGTTGATAGTTGATTTAGATCTGAACCTAAAATTATCACTAATCGTTCGTAATTCCACATTCGTTCGCTCAACTTACGCATTTGTTCACTAATTGTTCAGTGTAATTGCACATTGTTCATTGTTTTGCTGGGATCAGATGGAGTAAACGATCAAAGTAATGGTGCGTTTACACAGGCAGATTTATCTGACAGATGTTGGAAGCCAAAGCCAGGAATGGATTTGAAAAGATGAGGAATTTCAGTCTTTCCTTTATGACCCGTTCCCTGTTTATGGTCTGTTCCTGGCTTTGGCTTCAAAAATCTGTCAGATAAATCTGCCTGTGTAAACGCACCATAACAATTGCAATAACGATCATAGTAACGATTGTAACTAACAACCAACTTTCTGTGTAATATGGTGAACGATTTTAGGTTAACGATAAACAACCTCATTTGCAATCGTTTATAGTTAGTCGTTAAAAATCATTCAGTGTAATAGGACCGTTAGGGTCCTATCACATGGCCCGATCAGAAGGTGTAAACTGAGCAATTACATGGGCCAACTATTGGCCAGCAAGGGCTGCACGGACATGGTTAGCGATGTCTATGCAGCCCTTGGCTGTAGTGTAAAATAATAAAGTATTCACTAACATTTTTCTTGGCCACCAAATTGAAACCACAACAAAAAACATTACTGCACACAAGCATCTATACTAGAGATTGTGGACGGCACAGCAGCAGAAATCACCTAGACCGTGCACAGCGGCATTTATAAGGACTGTGGACTGACTGGGGCAGTATTTGCAGTGGACTATGCAGTGACCAACAGCATTGTTCATACTAGACTGTATTCTACACCAGACTATGCACCGACTTGGGGCAGCCTTTGCACTAGACTGTGCTGTCCTGCTCTGTTGTGAGTCTGTCCAAATGATGGCCAGCATGTGACCAATGCCCCTTCCCCAGTGTCCTTCATGGGCATATACAAGATCAGTGGTAAAAACTGGGGAAGGGGCATTAGTGACATGCTCCTCCATGTCGGCCATCTAATGGACAGAATCACCACAGAGCAGGACAGCAGAACCTGGAGGAGGGGAGTCTGATTTTGCCCTATGAAGTACCCAGGAAGCTGCTGCCATTAAGTGCAGTTAGTACACTTACTAATACTGTACACTGAACTGTTTTTGCTATAAAGTGGCCAACCCCGTTAAGGGCCATTTTTGTGAGCACTCTCTGTTTAGAGCTGTGTAGGGTTGCTGTAGTTTTAGTTAGAATGTGCCCTAATTATTTCAATGGGACAATGCAATTACATTTCACATTAAGGCCAATCCAATTTCTGCCCATAATTTTTAATAAAATAATGTTAGAGGGTTAGAAACTAATCTTCTTACAAATAAAGCTCAACATGCATATTAATTACGCAGAGGCCAGGTAAGGACACGCTTAATAAAAGCTTTTACTTATATCCTTTAGAGAACTTTATACCTGAATATCTATAGAGCTGGTACGATTTAAAGGGATACTTTCACATGCCCTCGTGTCAGAAACTTATACAGATTTGTAATTTACTTCTAGTCTTCCAGTATTTATCAGCTTCTGTATGTCATGCAGGAAGTTGTGTATTATTTCCAGTCTGACATTGTGCTCTCTGCTGCCACCTCTGTCCATGTCAAGAACTGCCCAAAGCAGGAAGTTTGTTTATGGGAATTTAGCACTGCTCTGGACAGTTCCTGACATGTCAGCAGAGAGCACTGTGTCAGACTGGGAAGAAGATACTACTTCCTGTATGGCAGCTGATAAGTACTGAAAGACTTGAGATTTTTAAATAGAAGTAAATTACAAGTCTATATAACTTTCTGACACCAGTTGATCTGAGTTTCACCAGCCTTTTGCTTTTAAAGAAAAAGGATCTAACATCTGACACTTTTCCAACCCCATGTGGCATGCATAAAATGCTCAGCTGGGCATGGATGTAATAATAAAGCAAAGCATTTGACGTATGAGACATGACATTACAAGGAGCCTGTAAGCCATCATAGTCCATGTCATCCTTGTACAGAGTTCAAGTGACTTAGAAGCCACATACACACTTACAGGACCTTGCAGGATGGGGAAACTGTATTTAACCCCTTCCCGTCAGTAATCTGTATATATATAAGTTCCTACTGCACATACTCCGTGCAGTAGGAATGTGTGTATATTATATATATATATATATATATATATATATATATATATATATATATACACACACACATACACGTTCCTGACTTCAGGGGCTTACTGATGTGTGTGGGACCGTTGCAGTGAGAGCAGTCCCGCACACATCAGTGTGTCCGGGGCCGGAGGTAATGAGAGGCAGCTGCGATCCTGCAATCTATAGCAATCGCGGCGTTTAAGGTACTCAGTGACAGAAACTTATTCTGTCACTGAGTGATCAGGACCCCTATAGCCGTGCTTCGGGGGTCCCGATCGCATGTACCGACGGGCGGAGGTAAGCCTCTTACCTCCGTCCTGTCGGTTCGGCAATCTGTGCATAGTCTCTGCTCTCAGGCAGGCTTTATGCACAGATAGCCGATAACACTGATCTATGCTATGCCATGGCATAGCATAGATCAGTACATGCAATCTAATGATTGTATGTTTTACAGTGAAAAAAGTGTTAAAAGTTTTTAAAAGTATTAAAAAAAAACCTTAGAAACGGCCCTCCCAATAAAAGTTTAAAATACCACCTTGACCATTAAAAAAAAATGTAAATATTAAAAATAAATAAATGAACATATTACACATTGTAGAGTGCGGAATTGTCCGATCTATTAATATATAACATTATTGTTCCCGCATGGTCAATGGCGTGAATTGGGGGGGGGGGGGGGGAACACCAGGATTACTGATTTTATTCAATTATATATCAGAAAAATTTTTTATAAAAAGCGATCAAAATTTCTCTGTTACACCAATATGACATTAATAAAAATTTTAGATCATAGCGCAAAAGAAATGTCTCCTCAACCTGCCCTGTAGGTGGAAAAATAAAAGCACTATGGCTCTTAGAAGGCGGGGAGGAACATTGTATTGATTTGACCCGGAAACCCAGGCATCAAAGGGCTCTGTCTTGAAGGGGTTAAAATAATTCTACCAAGTTATCTTTCCTGCCTTGTAGTGAGACCATCAGAAGGGTCCTTACATAGAAACATGAGGAGCTCATTGCTGTGTAGATAGAAGGCTCCACATGGTGCGAGTGTATTGTTGGTACTAGATGAAACAACAAGTGACTTGTCTGTAATCTGCCATGATGAAATCCAGATACACATGTGAAAAAGCAACTCGCTCTGGCTTATTAAATAAAGTGTCTGCACTAAAATGATGTGGAAGATTAATAAATCCAGGAGCAGACTGCGAGGGGTTATTCCATCTGCTATTATAATACGGGAATGGCAATCACAATAAATGGTGCCTAGCGGGAGAGGGAATACACTAGACAAATTGTTATTAATGTGCAAGCCATGGGGCGTTATAGAATGATGGGTCATCCTCATGTTTCAGTCCGCCCCTTCAGTAATATCACAGGCTGCTTAGAAGTTACTCTACGGATCTACAAGATGGATCAAGAAAACCAGGCATAGGAAAAAAGAGCAAGGAGGGTAGTGGCTTTGGTGCCAATTCACTTGCTAAGAAAAGCTATTAGAACCTGAAATAAAGCTCTGGGGCGACTGGCCAAATGTGCCATAAGATTTACAACTGACTTTCAGTTTTCTATTGATATCCTATTGAGGTTCTCCTTGCCTGACAAGCTGTATTAGGAGCAGTATTGAGGGTGCTCCGGGTGCAGGCGGGCAGCGGCTGCAGTGTTCGGGTGCGGGTGGGCGGCAATTTTGTAGGTGGGTGTGTGTTTGGAAGGGGGCTTTTGTGGTCCTCCAGGTGCGGGCGTGCGGTCCTGCAGGTTGGAGCGCATCTTTATTAATTTCCTTAAAAATCCAATTTACGATTTTCGAAGAAATTTAAATCGATTGTCAAAAGCTAGGCGAATTAATTTGATTAATCACCCAGCCCTAAATGACGGTGCAAAGTCTTGCAGTGTTGTCCCAGTCACTGCATATTATAACACAGTAGACTGCACTATTCTATACACTGCACCACCAAAAAAATGTATACTGTGTGGTAAGTCTTTTCAAGTACAACTGAAGCCACTAGGTGAAGGCAATACGGCGGCGTACATCTCGGGGCCTACTAAAGGAGACATGTGACCGTGCATAACTGTGACATATAAATCTGACGCAAGGCTTAGACATGACATTATCTCCGAATGGTACGAGAAAGTGAGGCAGTGTAATTGTTATTATGTAGCAGAAGTGACGGACTCTGCCTTTATCATTTTTTTTTTAGCATTAGTTCTAGCCTCAGTAAGCAAGTCTGAAATGGTTGTGGTTTTCTGCTTTCATGGAATAAATGACGACCGTAAGAGCCGGCTGTCAGACTAAACCAAAGCACCTGGAGTCAGCAGATTAGAAAAGTGCAGATTCCCAAGCAGACAGTAAAGTCATGAATGTGGGGTCAGTGCTATGGAGCTTCTCCGTCAGTACGTCTGTCTGTACCATTCTAGATCTAAACTGTGACTTCGTGTAGCACTACACATTGTCTTTCATTACTGACGGACAGCTGCAGTCCAGATTACATTACACATCACAGCTGGACCACTTTACATTACACAAGATTACATCCATTTTACTGTATTGCTTTGGTTGCAGCTGTAGCTCGATAGATAATAAAATGACTGTGTACTGCTACAAGTAGTCACAGGGTTACCGTAGCCTAAATGTCATCCTGCTGTAGTTTTACGCTAGCGGATATCAGTATAACCACAACTGAAGGTGATCGTATATAGGTGATTGATTATTCTACTTATATTTATATGGAAGCTGATCAGCCCCATCTGATAAGCCTACCCCATGTCCTGGCTATGCACATGGAAGCACGGCAGTGACAGGTTACTTTTTTTCCCCAAAAAATTAAAGGAGAAGTCTGGCCAAAACTATTTTTTAATATGTTATTACTTACGGAAAATTAGACAACTTTCTAATGTACATTAATTATGGGAAATGCACATATAGGGCTATTTCCCTTAATCTAGTAGATCAGGGAGACTTCAGATTCTCTAAAAAAAAAAAAAGTGACTCCACGAACAGGGGGTGTAATTCCAAGGGAGTGTCCAGCAGGGGCGCACTATATATATATATAGAAGTCAATGAGTACCATTGACTTCTATATATAGTGCACGCCTGCTGGACACTCCATTGGAATTACAATGGATGTGTGTGTAAATGTAATATACAGTGTAATGTACAGTCCCCAAAGTATTCCATAAATGTAATCAATCAGTACATCACAGTAAGCCCGCCGAACCGCCGCCCCTCTGGACTACACTCATCTACTACTCTCATCTGATGAGAGAGTAGTAGCTGGGTTATACTGCGATGAGATCGCCGCCGCCGCCACTGATGCTGCCGCACAGGGGAGCCGCTCATCACTGTGCAGCAGCTATCATCCCCCTCCGCTCCCCCCTCCTGCTTCTTCTTCCTGGATCTGGCCAAACTTTACACTATGTGACGGCTGACTCCCCGCCCGGCTGCCGCTCTCCGATTACACGTGCCGGCCGTGGACCACAGGAAGCACCGGGAGCCGGCATGTGTGATCGGAGAGCGGCGGCCAGGCGGGGAGTCAGCCATCACATAGTATAAAGTTTGGCCAGATCCAGGAAGAAGAAGCAGGCGGGGGAAGCGGAGGGGGATGATAGCTGCTGCACAGTGATGAGCGGCTCCCACTGCGCAGCAGCATCAGCAGCGATCTCATCGCAATATAACCCAGCTACTACTCTCCCATCACCTGCTCAGGCTGAAGATGCAGATGTGACAGAGGGGTGGGGTCACATGGGGGTGGGGAAACAGGATGTTCTGAGTGTGCACCGCAAAGACTACATGGTGTTTTAGCTGACAGGCAGACGTAATTCATGGCGAAAATCTGCACCAGCATGGATGTGTCCGTGCACCAGCCCAAACTTTTAAATGGCTTAGGAACCCCCGGAATAATTAATCATGATGCTGGGAGCTCCCAGGTCCAGTCAGCAGAACACCGTCAATGTACGGATGGAATTCTACGGACGTGTGCAGGACCCCTAAAACTGCCTTTAGGGTATAAACCCACACACCGTATATGCAGCAGATATGCAACAAATACGCAGCAGATTTGTTGGTACAGATTTGATGCTGTGTTCAGTTATTTAGATCTAATCTGCTGCGATTTTGCTGCGAGTTTGCTGCGAGTTTGCTGCGTATCGCAGCAGTAAATACGCTGCATATACGGTGTGTGGGTTTATACCCTTACACAGAATTACCTGTATTCCAGGTTTGGAAAGAATCTGTCCCTCAGTTCCCATGCGCCCAGCTTTACCTTCCTTGGTGAAGAGGTAAGGAAGTTTAGATTTCTGTGGCTGTACTTAATATATACTGTTGGTTATTGGTGGTGGTGGGACTTTAGGAGTCCAACTCTCATAGACTTAGACCAATCAAAACCTGTGTTATGTTTCTGCCACACGTCAAAAGTTTTTATGACAGAACCCTTTTAAATACAAATGGTGACGAATATTGCTGATCTATGTGGATGTCTATGATAAGTTTGTCAGAACCAGATTATATGATTTCTTACTCTATATATATATATATATATATATATATATATATATATATATTTACAGAAATCAGTAGTATAAGTGATTTTAAGAAACTATAATAGGTTTTATTAGGCAAAAAAAACCTCTTTCTGAACTCAAAAAGCGATTTCCAAGCCCCCCCCCTCACTTCTTATCTGTGCATTATCAGGCAAACAAGTCTTCATTACAGTGAAGCCAGTAAAGACAGGTTCTGCTGTGTCCATTATATCCTATGGAGGGGCAGAGGGGAATGAGCGAGAAGGAAGAAGAGACATGAAGGTCAGCTGTTTGTAGAATGTCTAGGCACTAGAGATGAGCGAACCGGGTTCAAATCCATCCGAACCCGAACGTTCGGCATTTGATTAGCGGTGGCTGCTGAACTTGGATAAAGCCCTAAGGCTATGTGGAAATCATGGATATAGTCATTGGCTGAATCCATGTTTTCCAGACAACCTTAGAGCTTTATCCAAGTTCAGCAGTCACTGCTAATCAAATGCCGAACGATCAGGTTCGGATGGACTCGAACCCGAACCCTGTTCGCTCATCTCTACTAGGCACCTAAAACGCTGGATTCAGACCCTCCCCTCTCCATAGAGTATAATGGACACAGAAATCCTGCTTCTTCTGAAGTGAGGGGGGGACCTAGGAAAACAGCTTTTTCAGTACAGAAGGAAACTCTTTTGGTAAATAAAACCTATACAGTGTTTCTTAAAATCGCTTGTACTATAGATATTTATTGTTTACAGAAAAATGACAGTTACTTGTTAACATTTCAGGCATTGTTTCTCTGCAAATTCCCATCTTCCCTGCAAACTACATACGCCCTGCTTCTACAAGGTATATTTGCAAAGCATCACAGGCAAATGAATTCCATCCCACCCGTTACCATCTAATGAATAGGAAGAGGATACGGGAACTTACTGTTCTGACCAAGAGCCTGGAGCAGACAATCCAAACATCCGTCTAACTTGTCAGATGTGCAGTCAGATCCAGTTAGCTTCAACTTCTCCAAGGTGTCACTTAAATTGTCTGCAATGTAAGCATAAAAATAGTAAGAAATCAGCAAAATTACTTTTGTTCCAAAGTTATAGATTGATTAAATATGGATTTGTAATTTAGATGATCAGAAATAATGCACAACACCTATAAAAATGTGTAATTTTTATCGTAGGTATACCTGTGAGAGACAGAATCTATAAAAAGATTCCAGAAAATGATTTTTAAATAATTACCATTTTATTGCATGAAATAAGTATTTGATCACATAACCAGCAAGAATTCTGACTCTCATAGACCTGTTAGTGTTTACAAGCTCCTCCTACTCTGCCCTCATTTCCCATATTAATTGCACCTGTTTAAACATCTGTACACACACACTCTCAGTAAATCACATTCCAACTTATCCACCATGTCCAAGACCAAAGAGCTGTCCAAGGACATCAGGATAAAAATTGTAGACTTGCACAAGGCTGGGATGGGCTACAAGACAATAGGCAAGAAGCTTGGTGAGAAGGCAACTATTGGCAAAAATTTCTTGGTCTGGGGCTCCACGCAAAATCTTGCCTTGTGGGGGTACGGATGATTTTGAAAAAAGGTCAGGAATCAGCCTAGAACTACACAGGAGGACCTGGTCAATGACCCGAAGAGAGCTGGGACCATGGTCTCAAAGATTACTGTTTATAAGACACTACGCTATAGAACTTATCCAATGTAAATATAGTTCTTGTTTTAATGTAAAAAAATTAATATGCATTATTTCCCTTTCTCCCATACCACATATGGTTTTAGCAATACGTATACAGTATATAGTATACACATAATAAAAAATGGGTGTGATCACATTAATCGGTACTGGCATGATCTCAGGAGAACGCTTTTATCTCTAAACAAGCACATTTAGAGGTGTGAATTGTATTTGTTCATTCAGAACAACCTCTCCTAACACTGCGGATTCTGCAGATAAGAGGCGATTGTTCATTTACGGAGAAATCTGATTGCCGAAACACGGCTGTTAGAGGACCTCAAGGGCTCATGCACTCGGGCATCAAACTCATCCATCAGATTAATGCACAATAGATTAGATACGATGGCAGACAATAGGAAAATGCACATTATGCTTTCCTCTTCCATCAGCCTGTGATGCATTCACTTGTGATCTTAATAAATGCAGTTTGTGCCTACGGGAACCTTATTATGAATGCATTAACACTTGAGGTGGGTTAGCATTAAGGAAGCCAGTCAGATAAGATAGATGTTGGCCGAAAGAGCATTCTGCATTACAGCTTATCTTATCCTAACACCCCAAATGTATGAAGAGTGCGTATGAGAGAACTTCTGCTAGACAGCTGGGGTGGGGGCTTCTCTCCCAGATCCTTCACATCTGTTGGGCCCCAGTCAGCAGGCCCCTATACACATTACACCGTCAGTGGGTCAGTGGGACTTTTCTCTAACGCGTATGGAGGCTTTTAGCAAGAAAGCAGCCAGTCTTGACGAATAATTAGCAATTTGCCATGAGCATTCTGGTCAGAAGAACTATAAGGGGTGCAGGGGCATCTGGAACCCAACTTGTAAGGGGACCCAAGTGCCTCTCTGCCATATAAGTATAGACACCAATATTATAAATGGAAGGTGGGGGATCATATTTTAAATCCGTGCAAAAAAAAAAAAAAAAAATTTCATGATGGAAACAATAACTTTTTACTTTACTTTATGTTGGCCTATTTGTAGAGTCTACTAGGTAGATGCACAGAAAAAGTGCAGCAGTTGCCCAAGGCAAGCTTTAGAATATGTTCCCATAGAGTCTTTTTTTATGCAAAAAATGACAGTTTTTATCAAAAGACAGGCATTTTTATGTAAAAAAGCCATTGTGGGAACATAGATGTATGGTGATCGTCCTGGACGAAGCAGGCTGCTGCTCCACTGGCTTTTAACTTCAGAGAACAAGCAATGCACTAATGTTGTCGCTGTCCTACACCTATTGTCTTGCACAGATACAGGAAGGTTTCCCATTTCCTCATCAAAATCGCTGCGGAATCTGTTGGCGCTATACAAATATTATTATAAATATAATTATTATTAAAATCCCTTCAACGGGAGATGGGGAACTACACATCTTTTTGCAATGCACCCAAGTGCGAATTTTGCCTTTGCGACTATACCCAGAAGCCACGTTCCCACATTTGCGATTCGAACGCAGCTGAAACCAGGTCCCCATTTCTTCACCAGCAGCAGGTGATGTTGCAAATGTGGAGATGCGGTCTAAGGCTACATTCACACATTGGTTGTTCTGTCCGCAATTGCAGACAGAACATAGAACCAATAGTATTCAATGGCCCCATTCACACGTCCGTACGGGGCCGCGATCCAAGCCGCAAAAAAAAAAAAAAAAAAAAAAAAAAAATGACATGCTGTTGGGCTCCTTTCACACAGAGCAAAACTGTGCATTCTCCAGCACGGAGAGAGGAGGCGCGCGAGCCTCCCATAGACTGTCATAATGACAGGGAGGCTGGTGGGATTCCGCAGCGGAGAACTTCTCCGTGATTCTGCCAGTTTTGCTCCGTGTGAACAGCGCCTAATGCGCCTAATTGTGGCCCAGATCGCTATGGTAATGAAGTGGGAATGTACCGATGCACATTCGTAGTACGGGCTGCACTACGGGTGTGTGAATATAGCCTAACAGGTATAAGCAGGCCACTTATTCTTCATGGTCTGCTTCTTCCCCCCAGAAATTGTAGAGAATTCCTATTGTGCACATAGGTGAACTCGTACTTCTCCATTAGGTCTGCTAAGTGCCCGGTTGTTATGCCAACACCCTACTTAAAACCTGCAGAGACACAACAAAACGTCAGCAGGGACCAAAAGCTGACAAGGTAATTGTTCTCTAGTTTGCTACCAGTCCATGGAAAAGGGTGAGTGACGCGCCTCCTATTATGACAATATCTTAATATAAAATATATAAAAACATTAAAAAAGCTGTAATATTTTTTAGCTTACAAACCACATAGCCCTTGCAAGACAACCTCAAGATAGAATACAAAAACATGGACGTATTGATTCACCTTAATTTATACTCTGAGGGGTTTATCAGACAAGCAGGGTGTCTGCTGGCAAAGTTTATACACGGTCATAAGAGGAGGAATGATGGCTGCATCCACAGGGAGGATTGCCGGCAACGAGCCCAGAGAACATTGCTGATGTAAATGTATGGCTGCAGAGGTGTATAGTCTCTGTTCACATCTGCATCAAAGCTTCCTTGTACGACAGAATCCACATTAAGGGTACAAACCCACTTGACGTATTTGCTGCGTGAATCAGTCTTAAAAATAAGCAGGCAAAACACAGGTTGGCTTTATACAATTGTTCTGCGTTAAAATACGCAATTGCGTATTTTTGAAGCGTGAAGCTTGTTGTTAGCAAAGCATCAGTTGTTAACAACCTGTGCGAAAAACGCATGTAGCTTCACGCTTCAAAAATACGCAATTGCGTATTTTAATGCAGAACAATCGTATAAAGCCAACCTGCGTTTTGCCTGCTTATTTTTAAGACTGATTCACGCAGCAAATACGTCAAGTGGGTTTGTACCCTTAGGGTGCGTTCACACCTACAGGATCGACACGAGATGAGTATAATGCACCACACTTCCGGGTCTAGCGTGGGTGGGGGGGAAACACGGGGAAGGGGGACATTTACATACATAACACACATTACAAATTTGTATAACTTTGTAATGTGTGTTATTTTGTGAATAACTGTTTAGCGCCGCACTACCCCTTTAACGATTTTCTGAACAACCTGAAATCTTTCACCATAATACATGGGACAATAGACGTTAGTTACAATCACAGTTAGGATTGTTACATAATTACAATTAGTTTGTATATGAACAATCGTAATAACAAACAATGTATACATACGTCAAAAGATTGTCGAACGATTAGCGAGCGATTAACAATAATTTTATGGTCGCCTCAAAAGATGCGATCAATGACACACAAATTTTCTTTTGGGTCCTATTAGACAAAGCGATTTTTAGCGATAAACTATCGCAAACTAGATCATTTATTGTTGAACTGAAATCGTTCACCATATTACACGGAACGATAGTCGTAAGTTACAATCGTTAATCGTTAAAAGAGCAGACAAAGAGAATACATCAAGTCCGGCAACCTCACTTAGGGAACATTTACACAGAAAGATTATCTGACAGATTATCTACCAAGGATTTGAAGCCAAAGCCAGGAATGGATTTGAAAAGAGGAAAAATTAAACCTGCAATATATTAGGCCTGAATTTGTCGCATGTGTCAAATTTAAAAGGAATGTGTCATCAAAAAATAACTGATTTCAATGTTTTTATGTTAAATATTTTTTAAGAATTTTTGGTGCCGTTTCTACTAATTTTCCATTTTACTGTCTAAATTATAACATAATCCTGATATCTTGCAATTTTTATTCTCACCACTAGAACAAAAACTAAGCTGAGACTTTCTATTCTGTCTGTGGTGATGAGGAGGGTGCTGTAAAGTAATCTGTACAGCATTAGTGACATGTGACACCGGTAGATAGAGGAGACAATAGCAGCTCCCTGTGAAATGACCTCTTCTTAGGTCCCAGAGTACACTCAGTAATGCTTTACATTCATCTCAAGGGGACAGACTGACTGTTGCTGTCTATGTCCATGAGTCTTGCTGTAAAGCACGTCACTGAATGCTGTTAAAAAAAGCTCAGGCAAGATGGCAGCCACCATAATAATGTACAAATAGTTAAATAAAAAAATAGTCAGAAAATAAAAACAGATTATAATAAAATAACTTTTAGTATCTGACTCTAAGCCGTAAAAGAAAATTTAGGGGACACATGCCCTTTAAGGCCATTTCTCTTTCCCCAAGGTCATACCCAATTCCAGGCACTTCAGAAAAGGGTTTAAGCCAGTTTTTGGGTCCAAGTGCAATAGAATATCTGAAGCAATGTCCAAACAAAGCCTCAGACACAATAAGATTAAAATCAAGGATTAAAGGGGTTATCCAGGGCTACATAAACAAGGCCACTTTCTTCCAGAGACAACATGACTCTTGTCTCCAGTTCACTTGCGGTTTGCAATTAAACTCCATTCACTTCAATGGAACGGAGTTACAAAACTCCACCCACACTGGAGACAAGAGTGGTGTTGTCTCTGCAAGAAAGTGGCTATGTTTCTGTAGCACTGGATAATCCCTTTAAATCACAGCAGATTTTCATGGATCACTTTTCTATGTATGTATATCTGTAAATAAAATTAATCACTGAACACGTACAGTAAGCTATTCAGCGGCAAGGTTCTTCATAAAATCAAGACAATGTTTAGTAAAGCAGCTCTAGCACGTAAGAGAACTGCAAATACAGCAGTATACTTTTATTATGGGATATGCTCCTTTTAAAGGGGTGTTTTAGAGAAAAGAAATCGTTTTTATATCAATTTATCTTAGAAAGTTACACACATATGTAATTTACTTCTACTTAAAAATCTCAAGTCTGCTGTATGTCCTGCAGGATATGGTGTATTTTTTCCAGTCTGACACAGTGCTCTCTGCTGCCATCTCTGTCTGTGTCAGGAACTTTCCAGAGCAGTAGACATTTTCTATGGGGATTTGCTTCTGCTCTAAACCATTTCTGTCATGGACAGAGGTGGCAGCAGAGAGCATTGTGTAAGACTGGAAAGAATACACCACTTACTGCAGGACATACAGCAGCTGATAAGTACTGGAAGAAATACGATCCAGGAGAGAAAAAAAGCGCTGCACCTCACACCTATGACACTAATGCCTCTCGGCTGCATATAAAAAAATATCAGAAGTTTGTGGGTAAATTGATCAAGCCACACTGCCCCATGTACCAACGTGCAGGTCTCTGATACACATGGGTCCCTACACTAAGTCCACACTGTGTCGGTCAGGGACCACCACCCCCGCTAGGCGTGCACAGGCAGGGAAGGGAGGCCATGGAACGGCCCTGCAACTCCCATGTCACAGGACCAGACCCAAAAAGGCCCCCCCAAAAACACCCAGCCGGCACCACCGGCAGAGGAGGCTGCCCCCAAACAGCACAAGTCTGGATAAGGTATTACACTCACCAAAGCTGCTGTAGACAGAATGGAAAAGACAGGGGGATAAAAACGTGCACTCAGGTGTCTCCTGCTGATTGCGGTCAAGTGGGTCTTGCCAGGAGGAGTGCAAAAACACTTAGAGGATACAAACACACACAGCGTATACGCAGCAGATACGCAGCAGATCTGCAGCAGATTTGATGCTGTGTTCAGTTATTTAGATCTAATCTGCTGCGTATCTGCTGCGTATCGCAGCAGTAAATACGCTGCGTATGCGGTGTGTGTGTTTGTACCCAGAAAAGAAAGAAACAAATACGATCCAGGAGAGAAAAAAGCGCTGCACCTCACACCTATGGATGACACTAATGCCTCTCGGCTGCATATAAAAAAAACATCAGAAGTTTGTGTGTAAATTGATGAAGCCACACTGCCCCATGTACCAACGTGCAGGTCTACACATGGGTCCCCCGCTAGGCGTGCGCAGGCAGCAGAGAGGCATTAGTGTCAGCCATAGGTGTGAGGTGCAGCTCTTTTTTCTCTCCTGGATCGTATAAGTACTGGAAGACTTGAGGCTTTTTTTTTTAAATAGAATTTACAAAAGTGTATTGATTATAAAATATTTTGTTTCCGAATGAACCCCTTTAAGAAAGGGATAATTCTGATAGGTAAGACACAGGCAACACTAGCAAGACATTAGCAATTATGCCATCACCGCTTCCTTACACTTCCATGAGATGTACGGTCGTTCTTTGTTGGCCATTTCTACCTACTTAATATGCTAGTCCACAGACCATGGAAGAAAAGTGAGGCCACCAAGAGCAATACATTTCAAAAGGCAGTCGGAGCCATTTCTAAACGCCTCCAGTATACAAAACCAGCAAATGTTCTCAGATGATGAGACGGACAAGCTGAATTACTTTTTTTTTAAATCTGACTAAACTTCAATACTAAACTGGCCCGGCTGAATAATGTTCTAAACGGAGTGAATGGTTACGGCAGTGATTTTCAACCAGTGTGCCGCGACACATGGTCGGGTGTGCCGCGGGGAAAGTTCCCCAAACTATGTTGCCCCTGTGAAACAGAAGAAAACAATGGGGGAGAGAAACCTGGGGATGGGGGAGAAACAGGGGAGAGAAGCAGGGGGGAGAGAAACATGGGGATGGGGGAGAGAAGCAGGGGGGGAGAGAAGTTTGGTGGAGAGAAGCATGGGGGAGAGAAGCACGGGGGAGAGAAGCATGGGGGAGAAGTATGGTGGAGAGAAGCATGGTGGAGAGAAGCATGGTGGAGAGAAGCATGGTGGAGAGAAGCATGGTGGAGAGAAGCATGGTGGAGAGAAGCATGGTGGAGAGAAGCATGGTGGAGAGAAGCATGGTGGAGAGAAGCAAGGGGGAGAAGTATGGTGGAGAGAAGAACAGGAGAGAAGCATGGGGGAGAGAAGCATGGGGGAGAGAAGCGCAGGGGGAGAAGTATGGTGGAGAGAAGCACAGGAGAGAAGTAGGGGGGAGAGAAGCATGGGGGAGAGAAGCGCAGGGGGAGAAGTATGGTGGAGAGAAGCACAGGAGAGAAGTAGGGGGGAGAAGTATGGTGGGGAGAAGAAAACAGGCCCAGGTTTCAACACTGTTATAAATACATTTAGAATCTATATTATAAATTATATGTATAATATGTACTGTTTTAGTGTCATTTTGTGCCATTTTGGTTGGTGGTGTGCCCCGGGATTTTTTAAGTATAAAAAGTGTGTCGCGGCTTAAAAAAGGTTGAAAATCACTGGGTTACGGGAACGAAACACCAACAGAACGAGGAACAATAATGTTTCTTTTAGAAACAAAAAGTTATACGAGCGCTATTAAAAAAAACATCATCTCGCTTTTCATATTAAAGGACCATGATGAAACTTAGCAAAGCACTAGTGTAAGGGCCCTATTACACGGGACGATTATCGTGCGGAAAATCGTTATATCATTCGAATTTAAACGTTAATCATCATGTGTAACTACAGGCAACAATCGAAAAATCGCTTGAGTCGTTGATCGTTGATTTATGGTGGGTTTACACAAATTTATCTGACAGAGGTTTGAAGCCAAAGCCAGGAACAGACTATAAACAGAAAAAAGGTCATAAAGGAAAGACCGAGATTTCTCCTCTTCCTAAATCTATTCCTGGTAAATCTCTCTGTGTAAACGCACTATTAGATCTAACCTTAAAATCGTTGTTAGGGTCCTATTACACAGTGTGTTTTTTTTTTAACGATTAACGAAAAATGATCGCAAACGAGATTGTTTATCGTCAACCTGAAATCGTTCACCATATTACACAGAATGATAGTCGATCATTACTACCATCGTTACTCCTTCTGATCCCAGCAAAACAATTAACAATAAGCAATTACACTGAATGATTAGTGAACAAATGCAGAACTACAGCCAACAAATGTGGAATTACAGCGAACGATTAACGATAATTTTAGGTTCAGATCTAAATCAACGATCAACGACACACAAACGATTTTTCGATCGTTGCCTGCAATTACACAGAACGATTATCGTGAACGCTATAACAATTTTTCGCATGATAATCGTCCCGTGTAATAGGGCCCTTACTCAATTCCACATCCGTTCACTAATCGTTCAGTTTAATTGCACATCGTTCCTTCTTTTGCTGGGATTAGACGGAGTAAACAATTTCAGGTTCGATCATTTATCATTAAAAACCGTTTCGTCTAATACGACCCTAATATTACACAGGACGATTATCGTGTGGAAAATAGTTATATCCATCCGAACCCGATCATTCGGCATTTGATTAGCGGTGGCTGCTGAACTTGGATAAAGCCCTAAGGCTATGTGGAAATCATGGATATAGTCATTGGCTGTATCCATGTTTTCCAGACAACCTTAGAGCTTTATCCAAGTTCAGCAGCCCCCGCTAATCACATGCTGAACGATCGGGTTCGGATGGACTCGAACCCGAACCCGGTTCACTCATCTCTAGTTATATCGTATATTCAAATGTGAATGATAATTGTCCTGTGTAATTCGTAGGCAAAGATTGAAAAATCGATTGTGTGTCGATTGTGATTTAGATCTGACCCTAATATCATTAATCGTTCGCTAATATTACACATTGGTTCACTAATCGTTCAGTGTTATGCTTCGTTTACACAGAACGATTACCGTTCGAGTTATCGCAATAACGATGGCATTTGAGCGATAATCGTTCCGTATAAACACAGCAAATGATCAAGCGACGAGCGACAAATCGTTCATTTTGATCTTTCAACATGTGTTCAAATCGTCATTTGTCGTTCACTAAAAATTCGCAGATTGCTTCGTGTAAACAGTCTTTCAAAGATTCACCCTATGTGAAAGATAGGCTTAAGCGATCTTAAAAACGATCGCAATAACGATTTTTCTTACGGATTTTCTAACGATTTATTCGTCTAAACGCTGAACATTATAAAAACCAAATTTTTGCTTCAAAATGGTTAAACGATCGATTGGGCGAATTGCTTTGTGTAAACGCAGCATTATTGCACATCGTTCCTTCTTTTGCTGGGATCACATGGAGTAAACGATCACACTAACAATCGTAACTAACAACTATCGTTATGTTTAATATAGTGAACGATTTCAAGTTCACAATAAACAATCTCGTTTGCGATCATTTATAATTAAAAATCACTTTGTCTAATACGACCCTAAGGGCCCTATTACACAGGACGATTATCGTGTGGAAAATCGTTATATCGTATATTAGAATTTAAACGATAATCGTCCTGTGTAATTGCAGGCAATGATCGAAAAATCGATTGTGTGTCGTTGATTTAGATCGGACCCTTATATCATCACTAATCGTTCGCTAATATTCCACATTCGTTCACTAATCGTTCAGTGTAATTGCACATTGTTAATTCTTTTGCTGGGGTCAGATGGAGTAAACAATCGTAGTAACGATCGCTATAACAATTGAAACTAACGCCTATTGTTCTGTGTAGTATGGTGAACGATTTCAGGTTAATGATAAACAATCGATTCTCGTTAGTCGTTAAAAATCCCTTTGTCTAATAGGAGCCCAAGTCTCCCTCTCAGGATTGTACACTCAGATTTTCTACTATTTGACACTCCATGGGTAGAGGATTCTTTATGTGTTATGTTATTGTTTCTAGATGACAGTGGGACAATAATTGTGACACTTTGTCCTTGCTGTAGAAAAACAGTGAAGGACACAGAGTAAGACTCTCTGATAATAATATCTATAACTCTTTTTATCCTTCACGTCAGGATGTCAGGTCGGCTTAGAGAATGGCCAAGATGCTGCAAGAAATATCTGTGCCTCTAGCGTCAATAAAGAATACACAGCATAGTGAATTACAGTGAAGACACGGGACACGATTTATCCAAGTGTATAAAACAGAAAGTACAGTAGTATAAACTGCCCACAGTAGCCAATCACAGCCCAGTTTTCATTTTACCAGACCTAAGAGCTGAGCTGTGATTTGTCACCCCCTTTTTGCATCATGACATTTTCTACACAGGTGTAAGGGGTAAATTTAGCAGTTTTCATACCTTATTTTATATCATATGTCTTGGTGCTTGTTCCAGTAAAAAGTGATCTTTTATCATCTGGGGATTGTGCAATCTGGGCGGGGCTTCACAGACAAAAAGCCACTTAGCCCCGCCAACAACGCCCCTCGTGATGTCATCATCATCATAAGCCCTGCTCCTTGACACCCATTGGAACAGGCCAGCCTAAAGATCTAGGCCTCACCCCTCTCTAGGCTAGCCTGTTACAATGGCCGTCGAGCGGCGGGACCTATGTGCCGATGACGTCACGAGAGGCGGGGCCAACGGCTGTGTTGTGGGTGGGGCTAAGTGGCGCTTCAACCGTTAAACCCGTCCTGATAACACAATCCAGAGATGATAAAAGATCACTTTTTACTGGAACAAGCACCATGACGTATGATATAAAATAAGGTATAAACACTGCTAAATTTACCTCTTATATCTATGAAGAGTAGTCATAATGCAAAAAGGGGGTGACAGTGTCACTTTAAGGCCCTATTACACAAAACAATTATCGGTCGTATTCGGCCAATATCGGCAGATAGCGGAGGTCTGCTGCCGCCGCTCCTATTCCACGGGGCGGCGGCAGCAGACCACTGCTATCTGCTATGGGCTGCCCGGATAATCCAGCAATCACCCGGGCAGCCTCCCCACGGCCCCCTTGCACACACCCGCTGCTCTAATAGCGGCAGTAAGCAGGGAAGGAGTAGCAAGCGAGCGCGGACAGCCCCATGTAATAGGGGCTTTACTGTGGGCAGCTTACACAAATTTCTGTTGTACAAACTTTGACGAGTCACAAACATTAACCTGATCACACGGCCAACAGTCTGGATTTTAATCATACTGAAAATAAAAGGCGGAAATGAACCTGAATGAACCTTGCTGTAAATCATGGGTCTCCAAACTGCGGCACCACAATTCCCATCATGCCAAATGCTGTCCAGGCATGATGGGAGTTGTAGTTTTGCAAAAGCTGGAGAGCCAAGATTCCCCATGCATGAGTTAAAGGGTAAAAACGAATGCTGTTGTATGCCATACTGCAGGATCCGTTTCCTATTCAATTACATTATAAAACAAAAAAAATTTTTGTTAACATTCACAATTAAAAGGTAGTGAATCTAGTCTTGTGTTATTTTCACAAAGCCATGAACTTCTGGGGGCTGGACGCAGTAAGGGGCGACATGGCCCCTCTGCTACCACCACCATTTGTGTCTGGAACTGCAGGGCTTTATGGCTCTTAAAAGGTGAAGAGGAAAAAGAAAAACACAAAACTGAAAATTGTCGTCGTCGTTAAGGGCTCTGTCCTTAAGCGGTTAAATGCAGCTGTGAGTTTAGACAGCTGCATTTAAATGGCTAATTAGCCAGGCGCAGTCTTCGTCCCACATGACCCCTCTCTTAACTCACCTAAGGGCGCTCATGGATCCTTAACCTCCTAAGGACGGAGCCTAAAATGGCCTTAAGGACCGCATCAATTTTTATTTTTTTTGCATTTTCTTTTTTTCCTTCTCGTCTTCTAAAAGACATAACTCCATCTACAGGGCCATGTGAGGGCTTGCTTTTTACAGAAATAAGTGTACTTTGTAATAGTCTTTCAATCTACCATAACATGTATGACAGGACCAACAAAATATAATTTATGGGGTGAATCTGGGACAAAAAAAATGCAATTCCGCCAATTTTGGGGGGTTTACGTAATGCACTTTACAGTAAAACCGACATGATATCTTTATTCTATAGGTCCGTCTGAATACAGCAATATGCAGTTTTCATAGCTTTTCTAATGTTTTACTATTGTTATTAACAGTAAAACTTTTTGCATATAGGTATATTTAAAATGTCCATATTGTGACTCTTTTAGCGCTTTTATTTTTTCACCTACGGGGCTGTATGTGGCATCATTTTTTGTGCCATGATCTCTAGTTTTTATTAGTATATCGGACATATTGATCATCTTTATTACTTTTTATATATAAAATTTTATTTAAAAAAGTCAACAATCCTGGCATTTTTTTTACCGCTTATTGTTCACGTTATTCACAGTGCAGTAATAATATTGTTTTTATTTTAATAGATCGAACAATCATACACGTTACGACATATATTATGTTAATTTTAATATTTTTATGTGTTTTGTTTATAAAATGGGAAGGGGGGTGATTGCAGCCACATCCCCCCCCCCACCACAAAGCGAGCTCAGCTCCTGACTGATGTGCCGCTCTGACACGCCGGGCAGGTTGGGGAGCGTGCTGGGACGGGCAATTTGGGGGCGCTGGGAGAGACAGGTTGGGGGCGCTGGGACGGAGGGGTGGCATTGCTGTGCTGGGTCGGTTGGCGCTATGCTGGGCCGCTGAGAGAGGCAATGGCGGGCCGCTGGAACAGGCTGAGACGGTATCGGTATTTTCGCAGTGTATCGCCCAGCCCTACTACAGACACATTACACATACACCAATGGTATAGTACATTGTGGCTTGCAAAACACAAGCCTTCATAGTTATGTGAGTGGGAAAATAAAAATGTTATGGCTGTCTGCAATAGGAAGGCCAAAACTGGCTGTGACGTTGAACAGACATTGCCTTCTGTAAAACCTGTGATTTCCGTACTTGTTAAGAATTAAGGGGAGGAAAAAAAAAAAAAGACTGATGATCGTTAGAAATGAGTGCAACTCATGAGCATGCGCTAGTCCAATTGTTCTGCATTAAAGTGTCACGGTCAATTTTATATTTTTTTTTTGCAGAAATCAATAGTCCAGGCGATTTTAAGAAACTTTGTAATAGGATTTATTAGGCAAATATGACATTATCTGCATTTAAAAAAGACTTTCCCCAGCCCCCCCCCTCCTCACTCTCATCCACTGAAGGGAGATTAGTCGCCAGCAAAGAGCAGAGAACAAAGGATTACACAGTGGAGCTGTGTGAAAGCCTATTCAGAGGTCAGAGAGGTCAGTGCTGACCTCAGAGGAGATAGCCTGGTGATATAGCTGTAAATTAACTCTTTGTTGTCCTGTTTTGGTGCCTCATCTCCCTCCACTCTCCATTGAGAACAATGAAGACAGGGAGTTAGAGCTTCAAACTACTTTTTCATGATAAAAATGCATTTTTCGGCTAATAAATCCAATTACAAAGTTTCTTAAAATCGCCTGTCCCATTGATTTCTGCAAAAAAAATTTAAACAACGGTGATACTTTAATTATTGGTGGCTGAAGAAGTTGGATGCAGCGCTTGAGAGTCCAGGGATACAGCCTTAGGCCATAGTCATTTATGTTTTCCTGGATTCCCTAGGGCTGCATCCACCGGTAATAAAATGCTCAAGTTGTGCTCATCCCTAGTCACCATTCAATAATCTTTGCCAGTGGACGCACAACACAACCCACAGACCTGATGCATTCAAAGTGTTCAGAGACAATTTACAAAAGGTAAGAATATGCATATGTCATCTATATAAGCAGATCTATAGCCTGGATTGGTGCTTGTAAATAAGCACAACACATCCATACGGCTGCAATATAGAACGGTAAGTCAGGCCTGCCTTAGCTGAATGGCTTTTACTGTATAAATAGTACCGAATTCCTTTAAGGTACAATACGCCCCATTAAATCTTGCCACAACATCCTGCATACTCTCACAGTTTCATTTAACACCCGGTTTAGTTGTTTTATAACAATTTAACTTGTGTTCACAACAATTAAACTTATGAACCAGCTTAGAGTGGGACTTTTTTTTTTTTTTTGCAGTTTTAGCAATGTAAATACTGTGTTAAGAAATGGCACACAGAGGCAACACAATGCTTTATAGGGACAGTCTGGTGTAGAAGATTCATTGCTAAATACCCTACAGGAGGGTTTGTGGTAGATGGGGGTCCCCACTTGAGATACTTTATAAACCAGTAACCTAAGGTTATTTGTGGCCATGTTATAAGGCAGATATTGATGTCAGCCGTCGGCACCTTTCCTGCAGGAACAACAGACACTTGGTCCGCCGGGCAGGTTAGTAAACAACATGATTGTCCCTTGAGAACCAATTAAATCCAAAAGGGCATTTCATTAAAAGATTAAGGCAATGTACTGGCGAAAAAAGAAAATAAATAAGAGAAAAACAAGCAGCCAAAGAGAAACAAGAAATGAATATTGTCAGGAAGGAGAAAACGGCCACGATTTATGTCAGGGATGGGAAACCTTTGGCCCTCCAGCTGTTGCAAAACTACAACCATGACTGGACGGCCAAAGCTTTAGCTCATTCACCTATTACTTATTATATAACCACAGTATCACTTTATAACACTTTTTATAACATGTTGCAAGACAAACGACTAATATAGCAGCGATTTGCTGCTGTAGCTCTATAGGAGCGGTGGGCTGCTATCGCTCTATATGCTATGGGCTGCCCGGATGATCTACCAATCTATCACACCCCCCCCCCCCCCGGCTCACCCACTTGCCACTGCTGCGTGGAAAGGAGGTGGCAGCGAGCGGAGGACAAGTAGCAAATGAGCACTGACATCGCTAATTTGCTCCTCAAAGTCGCCCTGTGTAATAGGGGCTTAAAGGGGTTATCCAGCGCTACAAAAACATGGCAACTTATCCCCCCCCCTCTTCAATCAGTACATCAGAAGGGCACTGAGCAAGGAGGGAGAGACGTCCCGGTGCATCTACCTCCCCCCTCCCTCCCTGCTCGGTGCTGCTGCCGCCACATATACACAGTACTATTCCCCCATCATCTGCTCATAGTATGAGCAGATGATGGGGGAATAGTACCAGGGCCGATCTCCATCATTGCCGATCCGCTGCACTCCCACCGCCGTCCGCCAATCCGCCCCCGCGGCACTGGACTATATACACTGAACTACTGCTCCCATCATCTGCTCATAAAATGAGCAGGTGATGGGAGCAGTAGCTGGATTATCGCTATCAAATGCCTGATGCCGCCGGGCGCAGGCGGAGCCGATCATCACACAGGAGCGATCATGCCCCCTGCGCTCCCCTCTCCTCCTTCTTCTGGGGTCCCGTAAACTTCCCCCTATCCCACTGCTGACTCTCCGCCTGGCCGCCACTCTCCGCTCTCACATCCCGAGAGCCTGTATGTGAGAGCGGAGGCCAGGCGGGGAATCAGCAGTGGGATAGGGGGAAGTTTACCGGACCCCGGAAGAAGGAGGAGGGGGGAGCGGCATCAGGCATGTGATAGCAATAATTCAGCTACTGCTCCCATCACCTGCTCGTATTATGAGCAGATGATAGGAGCAGTAGTTCAGTGTATATAGTCCAGTCCAGTGTGGCGGGGACGGATCGGCGGGCGGGAGTGCAGCGGATCGGCAATGATAGAGATCGGCCCTGGTACTATTACCCCCATCATCTGCTCATACTATGAGCAGATGATGGGGGAATAGTACTGTGTATATGTGGCGGCAGCAGCACCGAGCAGGAAGGGAGGGGGGAGGTAGATGCACCGGGACGTCTCTCCCTCACTGCTCGGTGCCCTTCTAATGTACTGATTGAATTCATTTATGGAATACTTTGGGGAGCAAGGATACTTGCTCCCCAAAGTATTCCATAGATGTATTAATTCAATAAAGCATACTGTACAGTACATTACATTACTTTACATAGACACCCATAGAAACAATAAAGTCCCATAGACTTCTACATATAGAGTGCCCCCTGTTGGACACTCCATAGGAATTACACCGTTCGTCGTGACGTCACTGTTTCTGAGAGAATCCTAACACTCCATGATCTACTAAATTAAGGGAAAAAGCCCTACATGTGCATTTCCCATAATTAATGTACATTAGAAATTTGTCTAACTTTCCATAAGTAATAACATATCAAAAAATTATTTTGGCTAGACTTCCCCTTTAAATCACAAAGTGCGAGATGTCGAAATAGAGGTACAATCAAAGCATTGGGAGCGTCTATATAAACGCCTCCTTATCATACCACAAAGCACATAGATAAGGTGGGCAGTGGGCTATCCCCTTCTTTCATCTCTTATAAATTTTTACACAACAGCCAAAGAATAAACACAATTGTCAGAAATATATCCACAACAGCACAACATCTCTCTAACAGCCACCAAATCACTTAGTTCTAGAATAAATTCCACAAAACCTTTGTCCTCTTATTCTTCGAGTACCGCTTTAGGAACCCCACTCAGTAAACACTATAAGCATTACTTTTTTTAAAATTAGAATTTTACAGACAATTTTTCCCCAACATTCAGATTTTTTTTTTAACCTATAACATGTAACACTATAACACGTAACATAACAACCAACATAGTCTGCACATTTGTAAACCTGTATGACCTAAAATAACCTTTTTTGATCATGTATGCATGTAATTCCACTGTTCACACAGTTCCTTGAGTGTTATCGTGTTATCGTTGTGCCTTATATGAATTCACACTTGTATTTTCTTTATGAACCTTAAAGCCTACCTGTCACAAACCTTTTTTTAAGAAGTCAAAAGGGGTTGTTATTGCAAGAAGTTATGCAATATACTCGATTTTGTCATTTAAAATTTTCTGTGTTTAAATCAACATTATACATATGGCCAAGCAGTGGTCCGCGCTCCCTCCATCGCAATATTTGGTCTTTTCTCTGTTCAAAAAAATAAAAGACACCAAACACAGGAAGTCCCAGTCCTCCACATGCTCACACACACAAGGAGAGACACGTGTTCATCATGCAAGCTATAAATCAACTAAGGGCAGTTAACTTAGAATAATTTTATGATTTACTTTTGTTAATATTATTGTCACCTATGCATGCTTACCAAGAGACAAAGCTCTCTGTAATGCCACAATTCAATCAGTATGATGTCACTGAGTGGTTAAAGAAATTTTGGTGCTGTGTGACAGGAGAGCTGACCATACAATGCAAGCACCCCCAGGATTCTCTGCTACTGAATGTGGAGGTGCAGCAGCTGTACACTGTGCATTGAAGGGAGACACCTGAAGGCCATATGTATAACTTTTTTTTTTTACCATTTATTAAAAACAGCTTCAAGATACAGTCGGTATATAAATATATATATAAAGTTGTCAAACGTGCTCATGCTTTTTAACAGTATAAAAACAGTGATTATATTGTGATAAAATATCATATGGTGACAAGAGTCAACAGGTCCAGAAAACAGTGATACTTGAGGCAACTCAACTTCTACAGTTCAAACCTAGTGCGTGCAAAATAGTCGAGATAGTGAAAGATTCTGTGTCATACCGTCTGTTTCTCTTCATGGCTTACACATACAGTACATTTACATTAAAATTCGAAAAGCATTTAGTGACGTCATTAAATATTCATTATTCTACGTAGCTTGTACCACCCTTCACTTTATAGGCAGACTAGCGGGGGGGGTGCATGGGAGTCAGTGTTCTATGTAAAGTTTCCAGTGAGTGCAGACTTGGTGCGAGGAATTGGTGCAGTGAACAGGTGTTTCTTAGGAGTTTGTGCACTTGCCAGTGTGCCATTATATAAAAAGGCTAAGATAGAGAGGGGTACTAATGGTTTGTAAATGTTTTTAGCACTCTGCAGTTTCCTAATGGTGGTAAGATTAGTAGAATAGTATTTAAAAGGGGTACTCTGGAAAAAAAATATACCCTCAAACCAACTGGTCTCAGAAAGCCACACAGCTTTGTAACTTTCCTCTATGTAAAAAATGTCAAGTCTTCCCGTATTTATCAGATGCCTATGTCCTGCACCTTTCCTGGTGTATTCCCTCCAGTCTGACACCATGCTCCCTGCCGCCACCTCCCCCCGCGGCAGGAACAGATCCCCACAGGAAACCTTTCCTGCTCTGGACAGTTCCCGCCACGGACAGAGGCGGCAACAGTGAGCACACACAGACTGGAGAGAACACCACTTCCCGCAGGACACACAGCAGTCGACAAGCACCGGGAGACTGTAGATCCCTCAAATAGAAGTTAAATACAAACCCGTATAACTTTTAGGCACCAGCTGATTTGAAAGAAAACACATTTCACCAGAGTACCTCTTTAATAGTTTAGGACAAAGGGCAAATAATGTACATCAGATGTGGGTATTCCACCCTTTTGGACAGAGGCTCTTGTTCTCTCCCCACATGGGGTAGAGGAGACTGGCTGCTCTTCTAGATGCTTGGTTGTCGTCTTGTGAGGATTTCTGTCTCCAACAACACTATTGTCTTGCTCAGCCAGATGCACCATTTCTTCCTCCACCCATTCAAATAGGTCTTCAATGTTGAAGAAGTCTTGCTCTTTAGTTTCCCATGGTTTTCTATGCGCCTGCTCAATAGGGCTTCTGGAAAAGCATAGATCATAGTTGTCCCACAGAATGCTTTCAGCTTACGAGTCTTCGTAACGTGAAATATAAACGGTTTCTCTCTCAGAGATGTCCGCAGGATGCAAGAAATCTTTGGCGCTCAGAGATTTTATTGCTTGAGTGTCCAAATCGGATGGAAATTCCAACCACAAGTTCACAGGGCCAACCAAATAATAGAAGGATTCAGACTTGGTCAGATTTAAGGGATTAGGATCTAATGCGTTGCTTCCTTGTACACACAAGTTCTCCGGTATAGGCAGATACATAGTCGCCAGCTCATCCATTAGGGTCATGCAGGCTGTATCTGCTTCTGGGCTTGACCCACAAGTCCGATTTAAAGATGGGAACAAAGTGTCCATGTTCTCAAGAATTTGTTGTTCATCGGAAGAGGCATTATACAAGTGGTCAAAGTCTTCCATACTTCAATCCTGGTATAGATAGCCTGAACTGGAATAAGGTGAAGAATCAACGTAACTGAAGAGCTCAATTGCAGTGTTCAGTAAGACACACTTTAGAAGCTGGTTTGATGAAAGACCAATCTTCTTTACCAAAGACTCTATGATGTGCCCCATTGTAGCCATATCATACCACAGTGTGTGCTCCCAGCCATATGTATACCTTTGATTTAAATATAGAAAGCTTGAAAAAAAATAAAGGAGTATATTGTGAAACTGCTTTGGATCACAACCCCTGTTGAATTCTTAAAAAGATTTTTTTGCGACAATGCCTCTTTAAAAGAAAAAAAAAATGTGGGCTTTATACCCTATTAGTTATATTTTTTTCCAATTAGACTCCATCTGTAAGTACAGGCCTGTGGTTGGAAAGTGGGCTAGTTCCACATTGACATCTGTAAAGGAAATCGTTATTTAATGGCCCGAGAATTCTGCTGACACAGAAAAGAGAGAAGAAAATCTCTTCAAGTATAGCGCTCTCTCAGCATTACAGGCCCATGTTCTATTTTATTAAGCCACACTGATCTTACTTGCTTTTAAGGCTTAAAAGGGAAAAAAGAAGCTATAATCACAGCTGATCTATGGTGCGACACTGGTTTACTGCGATGGTACAAGCTGTACGCAATACATCGGGAAGAGTACAAAGCTGCAGTAAGTAGTATAAAACACAAAAGAACATATACTTACCTAGCATCTCATGGTAGTAGCACTAAGCTGCCTGTTGTAGCATCTATTTTAATGAAAACATATACTGTGGTGCCTTGGTTCACTAGCATAATTCGTTCCAGGACTGTGCTTGTAATCCAAATCTACTCTTAAACCAAAGCAAATTTTCCCATAAGAAATCATAGAAATGCAGACAATTGGTTCCACACCCCAAAAATAATGATTTCTTATTCTGAACAACATGTAAATCAGATAAAACATTCAGAAACAGCAGAATATGTGATATTATAAGTTACTGTACAGTAATGGAGAGGATGGGAAACACAAGGGCTGACAGAGACTGCAGGGAGCATGAAGGAATGAGCAGGACAGATGTGGGCACATACATGCAGCACTCTCTGTCCGGGGAGAGAGGGGTTACAGCTATGGAGATTACCTCCACAGTCCTGTCCCCTGATGTAAGCCCCAGCCTGAAGTGGATCTGCTATGATTTGGAAGCTGAGGGAGACTTCCTGGGTCAGAGTACAGTGCTGTAGACCCCGCTATGCAGGCCATGCCCCTCCCCCACTCGCACTCCCATCCAGCACAGGAAGCCTTTAAAGGGTTAGCGCGGCGCAAGACAATTATTCACTAAATAACACACATTACAAAGTTATACAACTTTGTAATGTATATTATGTTAGTGAATGGCCCCCTTCCCCGTGTTTCCCCTCACCCACGCCACCCCCAGAAGTGTAGTGCTCTATACTCACCTGATCCATGTCGACCCCCGTCCGCCATCTTGTGACAATGATTTAATCTTCGGGCGGCCGGCCGAGCCGCTCCGACCGCCCCTCGTGCCGGCCGCCCTCTGCCGCGTCATCAGCTGCTCAGCCGCGATTGGCTAAGCACAGTTATGCTCAGCCAATCGCGGCTGAGCAGCTGATGACGCAGCAGAGGGCGGCCGTCACAAGGGACGGTCGGAGCGGTTCGGCACTGATCGGGTGAGTATAGAACACTACACTTCCGGGTCTAGCGTGGGTGGAGGGAAACACGGGGAAGGGTGCCATTCACTAACATAACATACATTACAAAGTTGTATAGCTTAGTAATGTGTGTTATTTAGTGAATAATTGTTTAGCGCCGCACTACCCCTTTAAACCAAGTCACAATTTTGAAAAACCAAGTTACTCTTAAACCAAGGTACCACTGTACCCTACATTATTTGACTGGAGCTACAGACACAGAACTAAGCAGACCCTACAACACAATTGAGGCAGCTGCTAAATTACTGTTCATCAATCATTCATCCATCAACAACCACCACGCTGAAAGCAGCAGCGACTCAACAATCGAGATATGCGGAAAGATACAGACAATCCGTATGTGCGTCTTACTGATAAAATGCCAGGGAATCGCAACATCACATTTTGGCAGCCATTAGATCGTTCGGATTTGAACGATCGTCGTTTAGTGTAATAGCAGACGACGATTAAATGACCAACGAGAAATCGGTCGTTTGATAGAATTTGGACCTATTTTTTTTGTTTGTTCACTGACTTTCACTTTAAAAAAAAAAAAAAAAAAAGGGGGATCAAAAAGCATCCTTTCTTAACACACAAAAAAACGTAGCTGACCTTATTTTTGTGTCTTTTTTTTTTTTTCTAAAAAAGTACACAAAAATAAAGTCAGCTACTAGAGATGAGCGAACCGGAAACGTTTGGCATTTGATTAGCGGTGGCTGCTGAACTTGGATAAAGCTCTAAGGTTGTCTGGAAAACATGGATACAGCCAATGACTATATCCATGATTTCCACATAGCCTTAGGGCTTTATCCAAGTTCAGCAGCCACCGCTAATCAAATGCCGAAAGTTCGGTTTCGGATGGACTCGAGCATGCTCCAGGTTCGCTCATCTCTATCAGCTACGTTTTTGTGTGTTTGAAAAAGGATGCCTTTTGATCCTTTTTTTTTTTTTTTTTTTAGAATGGAAGTCAATAGAAAAATGGATCAAAATGAAGGCACACAAAAACAGATTAATGGTGTGTTCACACCTACAGGATCTGCAGCTGATTTTCTGCAGCAGATTTCATTTAAATAACTGAACACAGCATCAAATCTGCTGCAGATCTGCTGCAGATCCTGTAGGTGTGAACGCACCCTTAAAAAAGGGATTGCAAAAACGTATTGTGAATCCAGCCTAACATTGATTTAAACATAAAAACTTTAAAAAAAAATAGAGTATGCTGAAAAACTGCTCGCAAAAAAAAAAAAAAAAAAAAAAAGGGGGGGGGGGCAAACAGTCGTTTCTATACTCACCTTCACTACTGGGTCAGTCTCCGTTCGAAATTCCCACCGATCGCGGGTCCCCGCAGCTCCTATCGCTGTCATCTTCTCTCCGGCATTTCCTCCTTCTTCGTCCGGAAGCGTCAGATGACAGAGAGCTTGCTTAGCCAATCAGAGCTGAGCAAGCTGTCAGTAATCTGCTGACGGCTGGCCCACTGTGAACACGTCATTGACACAAGATGGGGCTGGTTGTGGTCGTAAGGGATTAGGTACGTATGCTTTTTTTATACTTCCGGAGTTGTCCTTTAAATAAAACAATTGTGACATTGCCTCTTCCATGAGAAATAACTGTACACCATGGAGGGGGGAGGGGACACTCCGGAGCTCAATAACAGCGAGAGCAGTAAAATCCCCTTGTCACTACCATGAGGGGGTTGATCAAACCCATGTAGGATAATAAAAATATTTTATACTGACAGGTGTGCTGTAAAATAATCCTAACACAATGCATTGTACATGGTATCTGAAATCTCGGACAAGGATACTAAATCTGCACTTATCGCTCAGCAGCTAGGATGGTCCATATGTATCTAGCTTTAGATTCTGAATGCAATCTTGCAGATATCCAATGATGCAATTGCTAGCTGGTAAAAAAAAAAAAAAAAAAAAAAGATTAAAGGGATAAGGGTGTAATCTCTGTTTATTAAGCCTGAGAGGGGAAGCCAGTGCTGGCTGACTGCTGGAAACATATTTCAAGACAGTTTGTGAATTAAGGCACAAAGACCATAGAAACTGCCCACATCTTGCCGCTAGCTGGAAAAAACACGACATTTCTAGGAAAACTTGAAACTGCAATTTATATCCTTGAACACATAAAATCCACTTCTAATGCTGAGCGCATATCTTGCCTTACTTATCCTCGACTCATCTGGAGTAATGTAATATTTTCTTCTTTATTCACGTATGAAGAAAAATCTGAAATTGTTGTTTTTCTGTTTCCAGACAGTGATGCACTGAGTAGATTCAGAAGGACAAGTTTACTAAAAGGCTTAAAAAAATTAAAAAAAAAGAAGTGTCTGCTCTTCTGGATCGATTGGCAGTTTTGGCTGCAAAAATATGTCATCAAAATCCAAAAGTGTGAACAGGGCCTGAGGTCAGACATCTCACAGAAGGAGGAGGCAAACCACTGTTTCCAGACTTAGGTCCACTATTAAAAGAGAAGTCCGGCAAATTTTTTTTATTTAAGTATTGTATTACCCCCCAAAAGTTATACAAATCCCCAAATATACACTTATTATAGGAAATGCACATAAAGTGCTTTTTTCCCTGCACTTACTACTGCATCAAGGCTTCACTTCCTGGATAACATGGAGATGTCACTTCCTGGATAACATGGAGATGTCACTTCCTGGATAGCATGGTGATGTCACTTCCTGGATAACATGGGGATGTCACTTCCTGGATAACATGGAGATGTCACTTCCTGGATAACATGGGGATGTCACGACCCGACTCCCAGGCCTGTGGCTGCTGGAGAGGATGATGGCAGAGGATGCTCAGTGTCCCTCAGTGTCCCCCTGCCATCATCCTCTCCAGCAGCCACAGGCCTGGGAGTCGGGTCGTGACATCCCCATGTTATCCAGGAAGTGACATCACCATGTTATCCAGGAAGTGACATCACCATGTTATCCAGGAAGTGACGCCTCGATGCAGTAGTAAGTGCAGGGAAAAAAAGCACTTTATAAGCAATTCCCATAATAAATGTATATTGGTGATTTGTATAACTTTTGGGGGGCAATACAATACTTAAATAAAAATTTCCGCCGGACCGTCAGACAAATTATAAACCTATATATCTTGGGAACAGAAGAGCGTATCAAGGAACTGTAAAAATGTATGTGATCATGGCACACTTGACTATTTCATCATATTAACATCTAATTTTTAGGGGTTGGCTACAGGTACTCTTTTATACAAACACAATAATGCAGCAACATTATGCTTACGATATGTTTTTGGGCCTAAATGTTTCTCCTGTTTTGGGATTCCCACATGTTACTCTGCAATGACTAGGGTTTTTTTTATTATTATGATATGTTATTTTTTCCCCCTAATTTCACAGCAATATTCCTCAAACTGTAGCTCTCCAGCAAAACTACTTCTATTATACCCTAAAAACACTAAAAGGAATTGTTCTTTTGCAACAGGGTCACAGGAGGGGGAACACTGCTATACTGTATATAACAGCAACCTTCTTCTAAACATATACATGATATATTACAATCACAATCTCTCAGAAGTGCACCGTCAGGCTTTGGGCCCAGTTACACATGTAAGATCTGATGACTTTCTAACCTTCACTATGCAGCCATAGTCCTAGTGCTATTTATACTAATAACTTTGAGAAACTTAACATTATTATTTGGTAAAGGTCTTTTTACTCTTTAGGATGTTATAAGGCTTACAAGTTTAGCAGCAAAGTTTTCAAATTTCACGTACACTAACAGCGGCAACAATCAGGTACAGTGACCGGAGCGGCGATCACGTACATTAAAGGTAATAAAAATCAGGTACGCTAACAGGAGCAATGATTGGGTATAGAAAGGAAACAGGGACAGCTATCAGGCAAAAGGGAAGTTTATTAGATACAGAAACAGGAAAACAGGGGTGACAAAGAGGGTAGGAAGGAGTTAATCGTGTTTGTTTAGTGTTTCATACCTTACTTTGTGCCAGGGCTGTTCTTCTCTCCAGGCTCTGAGCTCCTCCCACACATGGAAGGAGATCAAAGCCGAGAGAGCTGTCAGCAGCCATCCCTTCCTGACACTTTCCCCTGGAATAGTCAGTCCGTATTGATGGACCAATTGCAACTTGTAAATTTGTAATTTACTTCTATTTAAAAATCTCAAGTCTTCCCATACTTATCAGGTGCTGTATGTCCTGCAGGAAGTGGTGTATTCTTTTCAGTCTGACACAGTGCTCTCTGCTGACATCTCTGTCCAAGACAGGAACTGTCCAGAGCAGGAGAGGTTTTCTATGGGGATTTGCTACTGATCTGGACAGTTCCTGTCTTGGCCAGAGATGTCAGCAGAGAGAGCTGTGTCAGACTGAAAAGAATACGCCACCTCCTACAGCAGCTGATAAGTACTGGAAGACTTGAGAATTTTAAATAGAAGTAAATTACAATTCTATAAATCTAACATTCTGAAACCAGTTGATTTGAAAGAAAAAGATTTTCGCTGGACAACCCCTTTAAAGGGAACCAATCACGCCGAAAATCCATCTTAAGATAAGGAAACGTGCTGGCACATCACCCAGCACGTTTCCTAAACATCCCCCTGTAACCTCCGTGCCCCCCTCCATCAGTCAGTAATCTTACTTTGAGTAAGTCCCGCGCTGTATGTAAATTTCTGCCAAGTAGTCACGGTGGGCAGATTTAGTCAAGGTGGGCAGAATCAGTCACAGGTCCTGGGCATCTGTAATGGCTGTAATCACGCCCAGAGGAACGTGCTTGAGGTCTGCCTTCCATCCACGTGACCCAGCGGCTTGCGTTTCATGTCGGCGGCGCGCTGACACCATCCGCACACAGTGCAGACGTCTTCTGTAGTCCGCACATGCGCAGTACGGCGGGAGCCGACACACTGCGCATGTGCGAAATCCGGAAGACGACGGTGCTGCGTGCGGATGACGTCAGCGCACCGCCAACGTGAAACGCAAGCCTCCGGGTCACGTGGATGGAAAGCAGCCCTCAAGCACGCCCATCGAATTATCGCTCCGTGTAAAAGTACCATAAGTTAAACATCTTCTTGTAGATATTGCGGGTGTCACATGATCCATTAGGGAGATGTACGTCATTGAGTCAGGTGACCCACTTTGCTATGGTTCCCAGGATGCTTGCAAGCCTATTGGTTAAATCGACGCATGCGCTTTGAGAGTTAGAGTACGCCGGCTAGCTTGGGACACACGTGTGGTCAGTTTGTTCAGGTGGGTTTTAATCATTGTTTAATGTATTATGCTATATAAACATGTAATTTGTATGCACTGATCAATTTGAAAAAGACTCAGACGAGTCGAAACGTCATTTCATTGTCTGCTATATGGAGGAATAAAAGAGATTTTTGCACGATTGGACGCTGTCATCCATTCTCAACATATTGCACTTACTGGGTCGATTGGGATCCACGACCCGGGTGAAATCTGCGTCCGGAGGGAAGCCAAGTTGGGCCCCTGTGGTGATTTGAGTGCTACTGGGGATTTCGCTTTTGTTACATGTGACATGGATCCTTCTCAGCAAGCACCGCCACCTGCTATTACATTGGCCGGCCAAGACACAAGATGTGCGGCCGGCACCTCCTCAGCAATTTTTTCCTATACTCCGGAAGATGCCACTAGGATCCTGTCGGAATCGGTGGTGGACTCCGCATATTTAAGGACCCCTTCTAAGGATGTTTTGCAGAGGAAGTTTGAAGGTGAGAAGAAACATCTTATCACTCTGGAATTACATCTATCTACACTTATTGAATATTATAAGGCATTGAGGATTCCACGGGGACTTAGGTCCCACGTTAGACCGACACTATTTCCCAACAATACACAATTTGGTGAAAGACTAGCCAGCATTGCTAATAAGTTCTCCTTTGATGTGATGCTGCTCAACATTGAGTTCCTGCAAAAGGACATCAAGGTGAGCAAGGAGAAGATCTATGGATTTGAATCCTTGTTAAAGGGACTATATGAAGCAAGTGATTGGGAAGCCTATGCAAAGCAGATAGATGAGAGGCATCTCAAATATAAAGTGGATATTGAACAGATTAAATGCATAAAGTGGCATCGGGATTTGGATGACTATGTACGTGGCCAAATATATAACTGGCAAGGACAAGATTTATCTTTACAGAATAAAAACCGTGGCAAGAAAACTAAATGGAGAAGGAGGCAGCCAAGAAAAGCTGGACAGAATAGATTTGGCTTTACGTCACAAGATTCGGATTCAACAGATGACACGGCGAGTATAACGACCAGCTCCGCACAGGGTAACCCTTTTCCGGACAAAGGACTGGGCCAGGAGAGAAACGATCCGGGAGGCCGACCAGGAGGGGCGGCCGTAAACGGAAAAACAAATCGCAAAGGCTGGAGAACTCTACCACCGGGGATGTCGACCCGCAAACAAGCACGGAATTAAGGACAGTGGTAAATATTTCATCTTTTGAACTATCACATGACCAAATGAATATTCTATCTAAAGGTTTATCATTTTGCCCAGCGGTTCAGATTGATTGGTTCCAGACTGATGTGGACATAGAACGGTTTCTGAGAACTTTGAGACTTAAAACCTTTTTTTCTAACAGACAAGACTTTGGAGGTACTATGACAAATGCTAATGTCAGTGAACTTAGATTGAAAGATTACGGGTTACATAACAAGAGTAACTTTATGCCCCCCAGGGACAATCAGGCGGTAGAGACCTATGCACACATGGTACAACGGGATATTAAGAAGTTAAGAAAGTCCCTAAAATATGGTAAAAGTGAGAATAACTTTACCAAAAGGGAATTTGAGGCAGTGAGACAAATAGAGACAATGAAGACAATAACAGTGAAGAATGCTGACAAAGGTGGGGCGGTGGTAGTGATGGACACGACGAAATATGTTAGTGAGATTAATTCGCAATTAAATGATAACGATGTCTATGAATTATTAACAAGAGATCCGACGGATACTTTTCAGAAACAACTTGGGGAAATTGTTGATACCGCTATAAATGCTCAAATTATTGATGACAAATTGTCTGATTTTCTCAGAGTTCGGAACCCTATCATTCCAGTGTTGTATACACTTCCTAAGATACATAAGGACTTGGAGAACCCCCCCGGTAGGCCCATTGTCTCGGGGAGGGGTTCTCTGTTTGGTCCAATAGCAGTGTTTCTGGACAAGATTCTGAGAAAATTTGCAATAGAAGCACCATCTTATGTGAAAGACACTACCCAGTTCTTGAATATAATTTCTAATATCACTGTTAATGAGAACACTATTTTAGTGTCTTTTGATGTCTGTTCACTCTATACGTCTATTGCCCATGAAAAGGGTCTGTATGCAGTAAACAAGGTTCTGTCCAGCACGGACATGTCTCCCGAATGCACATTGTTCCTCTTGACGCTGCTGGAGTACATCCTGGGGAACAATTATTTCATGTTCCAGGACAGGATGTACCGCCAGCGGCGTGGGACAGCCATGGGGTCCAATGTGGCCCCCACGTATGCCAACATCTACATGGCTGTCCTAGAGGAGGAGCATGTGTATAGGTCATCTTTCTGGAGACATGTACGTTGCTGGTACAGATATATAGATGATGTTTTTGCAGTGTGGGAGGGGACAAGGCAACAGCTAGATGAATTCCTGCATGAGTTGAATAACATACATGAAACATTGAATTTTACTATGGTCTCATCCAACACACAATTACAATTTCTGGACACACTTGTAATCAAGAGAGGGACAAAATTGGAGACGGATATTTTTGTCAAAAGCACAGACAGAAATACCCTCCTCCACTATCAGAGTTGTCACCCACGGCCCATGGTGGATTCTCTGCCATGGAGCCAAATGTTGAGGGTACGCCGGATAGTGAGTGTTGAAGAACAGGTGAACCCCAGACTAGAGGAGATGGTCACAAAATTTGTAAATAGGGGTTATCCCCAAGATCTGGTTAGGTCACATAAGGATAGAGCAAAAGAGATGGATCGCATAGAACTACTTAGACCAGGCCCCCCGAGACGGAGTGGTGGTGAGAGAATACCGTGTGTATTGACTTTTAGTCCTTACAGTAAACGTATTGCACATATTTTTAACAAACATTGGGGCATTTTGAATGATGGATGCCCGGAGGTACAATCGTTCAAAGAACGCCCCCTCCTTTCCTTTAGAAGGAATAGGAGTCTGAAAGACCGGCTGGTCAAATCAGATATAGGGGCTCCAAGAACACATGTACAAACTGTCCTGTCGGAAGCAAAGAAAGGTAATTTCCCTTGCCTGGGTTGCTCCTGTTGTGGCAACCTAGTCAAGGGAGACACCTTTAGTCACCCCCACACGGGTAAGAGGTTCACGATTAAGGGGAGGTACACCTGCAATTCCAGCTTTGTGGTGTATGTGATTTCGTGCCCCTGTGGATTATACTATGTGGGGGAAACCACATTGCCCGTAAAAAATAGAATAACCAAACATAAAAGTACCATAAGAACCAATATGACTGACCTGCCCATTCCAGACCATTTCAGTAAGGCTAAACATACCATCAGCCAGTTGCAATTCCGTGTCATTGATCATGTACCCCCCCTGAGAAGGGGAGGTGACAGGAAAAAATTACTTATGGCGAAAGAATTACGCTGGATTCATACATTGGAAACGCTAACCCCAAGAGGTCTTAATGTAGATTTTTCTCTGTCTTCCCTTATTTAGGAATTCCTTTTTTATGTGGAGTAATTTTCTTTGGAGTATAGGATTAATAGGCTAATGTTTTTATCAGTATTTTAATCTAATTTTTGTTTATATTTTAGAGTCCTGAACAGCTGACATCCCATGCGTGTGTCCTGAGAAATAAGAAAAAGGGTTTCTGAAGTAGAAGACAGTGTTCACACTTGACATGCGTTTTTTGATGCGGTTATTGTACGTTTTTGATGTGTGTTTTTTTCTGTGAATTTAATGTCCATTTAATAAAAGTTTTTTCTTTAAATCTTTAGTACGGGCCCCACATATTTTTATGAGTATGGAGGATAATTTAATATTTAGGACCTAGGATAGGGTGCAGCGGATTTATATCCGCAATATTGCGGTCATCTCCTTTTTTTCCCGAGTATCAAGATCCGGCATTGGGAGATGCCGGGAGAGGGGAGACCTGCACGCTCCGTTTTTGATTTAGTCTTTGAGCTTTTTTTCTTTGTGTTGCCGGGTAAGCGTTGTAGATATTGCGGGTGTCACATGATCCATTAGGGAGATGTACGTCATTGAGTCAGGTGACCCACTTTGCTATGGTTCCCAGGATGCTTGCAAGCCTATTGGTTAAATCGACGCATGCGCTTTGAGAGTTAGAGTACGCCGGCTAGCTTGGGACACACGTGTGGTCAGTTTGTTCAGGTGGGTTTTAATCATTGTTTAATGTATTATGCTATATAAACATGTAATTTGTATGCACTGATCAATTTGAAAAAGACTCAGACGAGTCGAAACGTCATTTCATTGTCTGCTATATGGAGGAATAAAAGAGATTTTTGCACGATTGGACGCTGTCATCCATTCTCAACATATTGCACTTACTGGGTCGATTGGGATCCACGACCCGGGTGAAATCTGCGTCCGGAGGGAAGCCAAGTTGGGCCCCTGTGGTGATTTGAGTGCTACTGGGGATTTCGCTTTTGTTACAGTGCTCTCTGCTGACATCTCTGTCCAAGACAGGAACTGTCCAGAGCAGGAGAGGTTTTCTATGGGGATTTGCTACTGATCTGGACAGTTCCTGTCTTGGCCAGAGATGTCAGCAGAGAGAGCTGTGTCAGACTGAAAAGAATACGCCACCTCCTACAGCAGCTGATAAGTACTGGAAGACTTGAGAATTTTAAATAGAAGTAAATTACAATTCTATAAATCTAACATTCTGAAACCAGTTGATTTGAAAGAAAAAGATTTTCGCTGGACAACCCCTTTAAAGGGAACCAATCACGCCGAAAATCCATCTTAAGATAAGGAAACGTGCTGGCACATCACCCAGCACGTTTCCTAAACATCCCCCTGTAACCTCCGTGCCCCCCTCCATCAGTCAGTAATCTTACTTTGAGTAAGTCCCGCGCGGTATGTAAATTTCTGCCAAGTAGTCACGGTGGGCAGATTTAGTCAAGGTGGGCAGAATCAGTCACAGGTCCTGGGCATCTGTAATGGCTGTAATCACGCCCAGAGGAACGTGCTTGAGGTCTGCCTTCCATCCACGTGACCCAGCGGCTTGCGTTTCACGTCGGCGGCGCGCTGACACCATCCGCACACAGTGCAGACGTCTTCTGTAGTCCGCACATGCGCAGTACGGCGGGAGCCGACACACTGCGCATGTGCGAAATCCGGAAGACGACGGTGCTGCGTGCGGATGACGTCAGCGCACCGCCAACGTGAAACGCAAGCCTCCGGGTCACGTGGATGGAAAGCAGCCCTCAAGCACGCCCATCGAATTATCGCTCCGTGTAAAAGTACCATAAGTTAAACATCTTCAAGTACTTATCAGCTGCTGTATGTCCCACATGATGAAATGGTGTATTCTTTCCAGATTGACACAGTGCTCTCTGCTGCCACCTCTGTCTGTGACAGTAACTACCCAAGAGCAGTAGACAAGACCCCATAGAAAACCTCTCCTGATCTGGTCAGTTCCTGACACAGGCAGAGGTGGCAGCAGAGAGCACTGTGTCAGACTGGAAAGAATACACTACTTTCAACAGGGCATACAGCAGCTGATAAGTACAGGAAGGCTGGAGATTTTTAAATAGAAGTAAACTTCAAATCTATATAAATTTTGCAGGAGTACCCCTTTAATGTTAGTTGATTGCAGTACATTTATATGACAATAACTGCAAACAAAATGCATTGTCTGCTTGAAAAGAAGCGCGACTTTCATTCATTCGGTGGATAACAGTTCTGTGAAATCTGAGATACAGGGCGGATGTTTGGCTTAAAAAAATATATATATATTTCCTATAATTCTATATTGCTACCACTAATGAAGTTACCTGAGCCCGGCAAAAAGAAATGAAATGCCACTTAAACCACAGGCATCTAATATGTAGACACTTGTAATATGTACATTTACATATGAGCATGAAAATCCTGAACAGACATTATCGAAAAGGCGTGAGAAAGAGGAGGGGGCCAGATCAGTCACATATTACTTCTAGACTTTGAACATATTAGAAGAAAATACACAAGATAGTTAAGGGGTTGTCCAGCGAAAATCTTTTTCTTTCAAATCAACTGATATCAGAAAGTTATATACATTTGTAATTTACTTCTATTAAAAAATCTCAAGTCTTCCCATACTTATAAGCTGCTGTATGTCCTGCAGGAAATGTTTTATTTTCAGTCTCACACTGTGCTCTCTGCTGACATCTCTAGCCGAGACTGTCTCTGTTTTCTATGAATCCCCATAGAAAACCTCTCCTGCTCTGGACAGTTCCTGTCTCGGCCAGAGATGTCAGCAGAGAGCACTGTGTCAGACTGAAAATAAAACATTTCCTGCAGGACATACAGCAGCTTATAAGTATGGGAAGACTTGAGATTTTTTAATAGAAGTAAATTACAAATCTATATAACTTTCCAACACTAGTTGATTTGAAAGAAAAAGATTTTCGCTGGACAACCCCTTTAACAATAAATAATCTCAAACGACCGCTATGACGAGCGATCTTAAATCATTCACCCTATTACACAGGACGATGATCGTTACTTACGGTCGTTCTTGCGCTCGTCCTTTCCTGGCTGATAGATCAGGGAAGGACCGAACGACGTGTTATTACACCCAACAATGTTCGAACAATTTGTGAAGGATCAACAATGAAAATAGGTCCTGATTTTATCAAACGATCAATGATTTCTCATTGGTCGTTTAATTGTTGCCTTCTATCACACAAAACGATTAAGGCTTCATTTACACAGAAAGATTATCTGCCAAAGATTTAAAGCCAAAGCCAGAAACTGACTATCCAAATAATTATTATTCGCTCATCTCTACTAGTGAAACATCACTCTGCATGGCCAATATATACTACTAGCGACCACACCATGTTACCCGCTATGACTAGTAATGACAACACTTCTCTCCATCACCAATACTTGCCATGACTACGACTGACCCAATCTCCAAGTGTTGCAACCCAGCTACTAAGACTGTTGTCCTCCGCCTGACACTCCGCCAGGACCGACACTTGTTCTAACATTGTTTATAGGGCCAAAACAACAAAACAGACAATTGTAAATATCAGATGCCACGTGAAAAGGCAGCAAGGATTGGACAGAATAAGGATCTCAATCCTGATGTGGCCCCTGATGAATACAGAATATGTGGCCCTGAACACTGTGCACATGATGTGGGGGTGGGCCAGTCTTTCTTTTCAGGCTTCCTCCATAGACACAGAGAATACGGTCTATAGGGCTCCCTGCAGAGTTGATATGGATGTAAACAAAACAACGCTGTCTGAAATCTGCTGGCGCAGTTTTAATAGACCTACTGTGTCTTTCTAAAAATGGAGAAGCCCTTTAAGTATGTGCTGTGTAGGAGATGGAAGCCATGAGCAGGACAGGCACACTTCCAAACAGTGGATTTTAGTTCTGAGCAATTTTCTTGATAACCTACATATGTATAGGAGACAGCATGGCTGCTGTGTGACCGGGCATGTCCTACCCATAGATATATGTATACGAGGCGGCTGAGTGCTGGACAGCATTGCTGCTGTGTGACCGGGCATGTCATACCTATAGACATACATATAGGAGGTGGCTGAGTGCTGAACAGCATATATGCTGTGTGACCGGGCATGTCTAACCTACAGATATACATATAGGAGGCTGCTGAGTGCTGGACAGCATGGCTTCTGTGTGACCAGGCATGTCCTACCTATAGATATATGTATACGAGGCGGCTAAGTGCTGGACAGCATGGCTTCTGTGTGACCATGGCATGTCATACATATAGGAGGCGGCTGTGCTGGACAGCATAACTGCTGTGTGACCACGCATGTCCTACATATAGATATATGTATACGAGGCGGCTGAGTGCTGGACAGCATGGCTGCTGTGTGACCAGGCATGTCCTATCTATAGATATATGTATACGAGGCGGCTGTGCTGGACAGCATGGCTGCTGTGTGACCAGGCATGTCCTATCTATAGATATACATATAGGAGGCGGCTGTGCTGGACAGCATATATGCTGTGTGACCGGGCATGTCATACCTATATAGAAAGTAGTGGAGTCCATTCCATACCTATATGTGTATAGGAGGTAGCAGTATCCTACCTATATATATGTATAGGAGGTAGGGGGACCATCTCCTATATATATGTATGTATGAGGTAGGGGGCCATCTCCTATCTATATATATATATATATATATGTATGTATGAGGTAGGGGGACCATCTCCTACCTATATATATGTATAGGAGGTAGGGGGACCATCTCCTATCTATATATGTATGTATGTATGTATGAGGTAGGGGGACCATCTCCTACCTATATATATGTATAGGAGGTAGGGGGACCATCTCCTATCTATATATGTATGTATGAGGT
This sequence comes from Dendropsophus ebraccatus, assembly GCF_027789765.1. Classification (NCBI taxonomy): domain Eukaryota; kingdom Metazoa; phylum Chordata; class Amphibia; order Anura; family Hylidae; genus Dendropsophus; species Dendropsophus ebraccatus. Next base: position 123,815,228 of record NC_091460.1, on the reverse strand, counting down.
AGGGGACCATCTCCTATCTATATATATGTATGAGGTAGGGGGACCATCTCATATATATATATATATATATATATATATATATATATATATATATATACACACACTCACCGGCCACTTTATTAGGTACACCTGTCCAACTGCACGTTACCACTTAATTTCTAATCTAATCACATGGCGGCAACTCAGTGCATTTAGGCATGTAGACATGGTCAAGACAATCTCCTGCAGTTCAAACCGAGCATCAGTATGGGGAAGAAAGGTGATTTGAGTGCCTTTGAACGTGGCATGGTTATTGGTGCCAGAAGGGCTGGTCTCAGTATTTCAGAAACTGCTGATCTACTGGGATTTCACGCACAACCATCTCTAGGGTTTACAGAGAATGGTCCGAAAAAGAAAAAACATCCAGTGAGCGGCAGTTCTGTGGGCGGAAATGCCTTGTTGATGCCAGAGGTCAGAGGAGAATGGGCAGACTGGTTCGAGCTGATAGAAAGGCAACAGTGACCCAAATAGCCAACCGTTACAACCAAGGTAGGCAGAAGAGCATCTCTGAACGCACAGTACGTCCAACTTTGAGGCAGATGGGCTACAGCAGCAGAAGACCACACCGGGTGCCATTCCTTTCAGCTAAGAACAGGAAACTGAGGCTACAATTTGCACAAGCTCATCGAAATTGGACAGTAGAAGATTGGAAAAACGTTGCCTGGTCTGATGAGTCTCGATTTCTGCTGCGACATTCGGATGGTAGGGTCAGAATTTGGCGTCAAAAACATGAAAGCATGGATCCATCCTGCCTTGTATCAACGGTTCAGGCTGGTGGTGGTGGTGTCATGGTGTGGGGAATATTTTCTTGGCATTCTTTGGGCCCCTTGGTACCAATTGAGCATTGTTGCAACGCCACAGCCTACCTGAGTATTGTTGCTGACCATGTCCATCCCTTTATGACCACAATGTACCCAACATCTGATGGCTACTTTCAGCAGGATAATGCGCCATGTCATAAAGCTAGAATCATCTCAGACTGGTTTCTTGAACATGACAATGAGTTCACTGTACTCAAATGGCCTCCACAGTCACCAGATCTCAATCCAATAGAGCATCTTTGGGATGTGGTGGAACGGGAGATTCGCATCATGGATGTGCAGCCGACAAATCTGCGGCAACTGTGTGATGCCATCATGTCAATATGGACCAAAATCTCTGAGGAAGCTTCCAGCACCTTGTTGTATCTATGCCACCAAGAATTGAGGCAGTTCTGAAGGCAAAAGGGGGTCCAACCTGTTACTAGCATGGTGTCCCTAATAAAGTGGCCGGTGAGTGTATATATATATGTATGAGGTAGGGGGACCATCTCCTATCTATATATGTATGAGGTAGGGGGACCATCTCCTATATATATATATATATATATATATATATATATATATATATATATATATATATATGTATGAGGTAGGGGGACCATCTCCTATCTATACATGTATGTATGTATGAGGTAGGGGGGCCATCTCCTATATATATATATATATATATATATATATATATATATATATATATATATATATATATGTATAGGAGGTAGGGGGACCATCTCCTATCTATACATATGTATGTATGAGGTAGGGGGGCCATCTCCTACCTATATATATGTATGAGGTAGGGGGGCCATCTCCTATCTATACATATGTATGTATGAGGTAGGGGGGCCATCTCCTACCTATATATATGTATAGGATGACCCTGCAGTCCTCCACACCACAGAGCCCCAGCCCGCCCCTCCATCACTACAGCCCCCGCCAGTCCCCGTCCAGCTTCCTGCCCCAGCCCGGTGGCCGCAGCCACATCCGTACACACTGCCTACAGCTGCGCCGTGTCCCTGTCATTCAGTCTCTGCACTCACCCATGCTGCTGCTGCTGTCGCCCCGCTCCCTGTGTCTCTCCGGTGTTACGGGGGCTCTGGCTCTCCAGTTGCTCTTTGCCGGGTCTATAAGCGGGTAACTCGGGGGGGTGAAGGGGACACCCTGGCGACACCCGGCGCTGATAGACGAGTCACCGCGAGAGCTACCGAGCTCCCAGGTTCTGGGCTCTGAGGAGAACGAGGGGCGGGGCTTAGATTCTGAGGGCGCCTGCGCACTAGACCGTTACAGAGCCTTGCTCCAGCCCCACCCTGCTGTGCCGCTGCTGTCGCCGCTAGTGGCATATACCGTGTGTGGTACTGCGCGGCGGTGGCTTCTGTGATATAGTGTCATATGTTTCCCTTTAGGACTAGAGCTTAGAGTATAACACAACAAAGCCTTTAGCATCCCAAGATCCCACTATAGCAGGTGTAGGGAACCTTGGCTCTAAAGCTGTTGCAAAACTACAACTCCCATCATGCCTGGACAGCAAAGCTAAAGCATGATGGGAGTTGTAGTTTTGCAACAGCTGGAGAGCCAAGGTTCCCTATCCCTGCTCTATAGTGTGGTAATATCGTCCTCCATAGCTTACAGTTTAGTATTTACAAACAGGGCTGGCTGCGGGTTATTGCGGGCCCCCAGGAAGCAGCGTCAGTAGGGCACCGTTCACACAGCCGTCAATTTAGACAATCTGGACCCATTTATTTTTACAACTCTATACGATGCTACAGAGATGGCTACGGATGTGTGAATTGGGCCTAAAACAGCAGAAACTAATGGCTGGGCACCCGCTGTAACCGCATCTGGTCCCCGACAGTGTAGATCACCTTGCACTATGGGTTTTAGTTGCAGATTTGTTATAATTTTATCTGTTATACTGCTGGTTTATATCAGGACTGGTATAACCAATAATACCAGTATACAAGAGACAAATTATATCACAGCACCATGACCACTACTATTACCAACACTATACCGTTACTAAACGGTGAAATCCTAGGTGCATTTTTCACTGGGAAACATGAATATGCCAAAAAAAGAGTCAGTGGAGCCTCATTTAAGAGTCTCAAAACATAGGACTAGCCAGATATCCCTACGGGAAGGACCCAGCCAAGGGGTGGCTCCTGTAAGGAAACCACCAAAACCACCATATTAAGTGGCCCTATAAGTCAATGTAATGACAAGGGAAAAACCAAGGCCAGGTATCCATCCACAGACAGCTGTTTCAGGGTGTTGCCCCTCATCAGTGTGGAGCAGGATTCTGGCTAGTGGGAGCAATGCCTAGTAGAGCCATATAGGACACAGATCACTGATCTCAGGGAGATCAGTTACTAAATCAAATCCTATACTGTACTAACACCACAATCCACCAATATGGTGACCATATATTGGTAGTTACCAGTTCTACACAATCTCTGCAGACCTTAAAGAGGACAGGTTCCCGACCCCCAGCTAGATCCCCTTATACAGACCTCATCTGGCTGAGTCCCGCTCCCGGAGCCAGTCCCGGGACGGAGATATGGTCTGACGTCCATAGAGAATTGCGTCCATTGACGTCCATTGCGCCATGATCTTTAGTTTTTATTGATACCATATTTGTGTAGTTGGGACTACTGAATACTTTTTATACATTTTTTTCTTAAATATAATGTAACAAAAAAAATAAAATCATCAATCCTGGTGGTTTCTATCTCTTTTCGTGTACGCTTTTAACCGGGCAGGAACGACAACAATATATCTTAATAGATCAGACAATTACACATGCTACGATATATAATACGTTTATTTATTTATGTTTTTATGTGTTTTATTTATAAAATGGGAAAGGGGGTGATTGAAACTTTTATTGGGGGAGGGGCTATGTCATATTTAAAAAATATATATATTAATTTATTTTTTTTACACTTTTTTAAAGTTGCTCTGGGGAACTATTACATGCAGTCATTGGATTGCACACACTGGTCAATGCTATGCCAATGCTGTTTATGGCAGACTCTATCAGAAGACTGAATATCAGACTGCATGGAGGTAAGCTGTATACTTCCGTCAGTCAGGCAATTCGATTGAAAAGTGCCCTATTGGTAAGTGACAGGAGCTGCTTCTGTCACTCACACTTAAAGGGAACCTGTCACGGACCCCCAGTTAGAGCCCCCTATACTCGCCTAATCCCGCTGGGTCCCGCTTCTGGATCCGGTCGGGTCACGGTGATCTCAGCCGCTGCAGCCCGGCGCGCGCGCTCCTCAGATGAGTCCAACGCTCATAAAGAATGACAGAGCGTCGGACTCTCCTGTCATTCTCTATGGGTGTTGGACTCATCTCTCAGCGCGCGCGCCGGGCTGCAGCGGCTGAGATCTCCGTCACCCGACCGGATCCAGAAGCGGGACCCAGCGGGCTTAGGTAAGTATAGGGGGCTCTAACTGGGGGTCGGGAGCCTGTCACCCCGGCACGGGGGGTGACAGGTCCTCTTTAAACACAGCGACCACACTGGCTGGGCTGCCCTGCTCTGTGGTGAGTCTGTCCATAAGATGACTGACATGGAGGAGCATGTGACCATACCTCGCTCCCAGCTTCCACCATAGGATTATACAGGCTCAGTGGTGGACACTGAAGGGCGTGGCATGGTCACATGTGCCTCCATGTCGCCCATCTTATGGACAGACTCAGGGCAGACTCAGACTCAGGGCAGCACAGCCTGGAGGATGGAAGTCTGATTGCTGTCAGGATATACAGTGACTACACTTACTAATACTCTACACTGAACTATTTTACTATAAAATGGCCAACCCCTTTAAGGGTTTAACAATGAAAGTGACATTTATCCAGTGACTCACAGGGGGGCGTTTATCCCCCATGTAGGTAGCCCCCTGGTAATTAACCCCTCTGTAAATAATATTTCCAATATAGGTAGTCCCCCTGTAGGCATATTCCACCCCCCACCCATGTAGGCATCCCCCTGTTATATAGCTCCCCCAAGTAAATAATATCAACAATCTATATAGTCCCACTAGATAACCCTATAGGTTTTCCCCATTTCCCAAAACCGCTTATCATCTATCCTTTCTCATGGATCACTTGTTTAGGTCACTTGTTATGTTGCTACTTTCTACAATTGTTAATCCTCCTCTCTGGCTTATGATCAGCCCTAGCATATAGTCTTGCTCTGGTTACTTATCTACCTTAGCACCTCAGAGGTTTGTTCTTTGTGTTTGAACCCTTGGGTGTTATCTTGTTTAACTGCACCATATAAAAAAGGCAATAATAATAAAAAAGGCATTTTTGCATCTTCAATATTGGTAAGTGCCACATCTGTTCTACAAGAGGGACTCTTATGGTTAGGTTACCATACTATACTTTGCAGTCAAGTGGCTTGTTTTCATTTCCACAGCTCTGGCGGAAATCAATGGACCGTTATTGATTGAAATGGTCACCAGCATTCCACTGGAGAAGAAATCCATACTGATGAGTCCTTTGAGTCTGGCAAACACACATGGGAAATAACGCATTCCCTATATTTTATTATTATTATGGGTAATGCATTTTCAGATGACTATTGTTATGCAGCTATTACCTTCTTATTGGCTGATATGAGTAACTTCATAGCACTAAACTAATACAGTACATATTCATATTTATTCTTATCTAAAAGAACTGCATTTTTTGTTCTTATTGTCTTTTACCATTATATATTAAGGTACAGTATATATCGTATTCACATTTATGTTCACTATTTAATTCCCTGAAATCCGAGACCCTTTAATTTTATTGGGAAATCTGTGACTTAGTGTACACATGGTATAGTTTTTTTTTATTCCAGTTTCAAAAAAGGACAATCCTTGTCAATCCTTGATGAGGATTCTGTGTGGCACTATATGACAATTCACTTTGAGGCTGCGTTCACACTACGTATATTTCAGTCAGTATATGTATATTTCAGTCAGTATATTTCAGTCAGTATTGCAACCAAAACCAGGAGTGGATTAAAAACACAGAAAGGATCTGTTCACACAATGGTGAAAGTGAGTGGATGGCCGCCATATAACAGTAAATAACTGCCATTATTTTAATATAACAGCCGTTGTTTTAAAATACCAGCAAATATTTGCCGTTAAATGGCGGCCATCCACTCAATTTCAACATTGTGTGAACAGATCCTTTCTGTGTTTTTAATCCACTCCTGGTTTTGGTTGCAATACTGACTGAAATATACTGACTGTAATATATACGTAGTGTGAATATAGCCCCCGGCTGTGTTCCCACTAGGTAAAAATGACATCAGTTTTTCTTGAATGGCAAATACCCCCATAGTCTTGATGAGTGTCTACTCTCAAAGTGTACCTGTCAACACACAAAAAAACTTTTGGAATGTCACACAGACATGCCAAAAGTTTTGATCGCCCCAGGTCTGAGTGTTCAGTCCCATACCAAATAAGAGAACGAGCGCTCCCACTCTGTGTCAGAAAAAAAGAGTCCGGCTTTATAGACTTATATTAGGGGCCCAACTGGTCACTTGACACAGAGTTAGGAGAGAATTGGCCTTAGCACAGTCTTCTTCTGGCCCGTTCTCATGATCGGTACAGGTCTGAACACTCAGGCCTGGTCTGATCAAAACTTTTGACGTGCCTCTATAACATGTCAAAAGTTTGATATAACTTTAAAATCTGCACAAAATTTTACTTCAATAAACCAGGTCCATCAGCAGTACAGGGATGTTCTACAACCATCAATGTTCTACAAACATCATATATTTATTTGAGTCAAATGAAAAGTGACATCATCATGACCTCCCCCCCCCCCCCCCCCCCCCCACACACACACACACCACCACCTCTCTATAACTCTGCCCTCCTTGCTTAGTCTAGGTTCACACTACATTTTTGCTATCTATTTTTTATTGTTTTTTTTTGCAAAAAAGGATTGAAAAAAAGGATGCATGTTTTGTTCTGTTTTTCCATTGATTTTGATTTCCATTATTAAAAAAATGGATCAAAACGGATCAGTTTTTTTAACGGAAATGAGGTCGACTACGTTTTTGTGTACCGTTTTCTTAAAAAAAAAAGGGATTGCATAAACGTAGTGTGAACCCAGCCTTAGATGCCTGTAGTCATAGGAGATATGTGTGGAGTTCTATTACTTCTTATTCTTTGTAGAAGAAGACATTTTCATAAATACATCTCAAATACCATTTATCAGTGGTAATGTCACTGAGTAACCCCTCTCCGGAAGATTCCCATACATGTTTCCCTTTCATGACCCCCTTGCTGTTTTTAGAGGGGTTGTGTAATAGAGGAGTTACATAAGAAGTGTGCATAACAATAATGACGCGGACAATGACAATAACAACACTTTCTTCTAACAAATCTGCACTCGATTCTGCACAAAGACAACATTACTTCTCGATAATGTTTTTTCTTTTTCACAGTCAAAGATGTTATAAATGGATTTCATCTTATCGATTACTGAGATGACAATCTAGTTTTCCGGATACATCACTTATTGTCTTCAATTATCTAAAACAAAGCAGTGAGTGATAGTTCCCATCTTCATCCCAGGATTTTTCGCTCACACATTGCAGTGAGTAATGTGATCATTATATGTTGTATAGTTTACCAATGAAAATACATTCAGTGTCCCCCTTTTTTTAAATTCTTTTCAGTTATACCACTGATTCATTAGGGAGACTATTACAAATGTTTTTACCTGTATTTAAAGTGACTCTGTACCCACAATCTGACCCCCCAAACCACTTGTACCTTCAGATAGCTGCTTTTAATCCAAGATCTGTCCTGTGGTTCGTTCGGCAGGTGATGCAGTTATTGTCCTAAAAAAACAACTTTTAAACTGACAGCCCCGTGCCCTACAGGCGTGGCTTAGAATATTTGTGCCCTAACGTTGTACCACCCCTCCGTCCCTCCTCCCCATCCTCTTCATCATTAGGAATGCCACTGGAACATGTTCTCCATGCTGAACATTTGCACAGGTGTCTTAACGATCCAGCCCATGTGCCGGGCTGACACAGCTGACGAATAGTAGGCAATCTGCCTGGAGCATTCCAAATGATGAGGAGGGACAGAGAGGTTGTGCCAGCCTAATGCATACACAATCTAGGCCACTCCCGCACGGGGCTGCCAGTTTAAAAGTTGTTTTTTAGGACAATAACTGCATCACCTGCCAAACGGACCTCAGGACAGATCTTGGATTAAAAGCAGCTATCTGAAGGTACAAGCGGTTTAGGGGGGTCAGATTGTGGGTACAGAGTCACTTTAAGACTGTTGCACATCTTCCTGCTTTTTGGTGTTTTTTCTGGCAATTTTTCTGCCATGTTCTCATTTTAGTGTAAAGTACTATTAGCATTTTATCCCCTGTGGGTTTTTTTTCTGTACAAGTCATGTGATTCCTTGTCATGTGATTCCAGGTTTTATGTTGGAGAACTGGGGAAAAAACACAAATTTCCTTATAGACATGACAATATTCCCCCCTATAGAAGCCTGTGGCAAAACACACAAAAAACACAATATAGCAGAAAAATGTCCTATGGGTGTTGTGTTTCGCTTTTCCCCACTGACTATCAATTAACATCTGGTCTCTGCATTTTTTAACCCCAAAAATGCCATATGACATATTTCTGAAAAAAGTCTGAGTCCAGCCATATAGTACATGAGAAAATACCCCTCTCCCAAGGTTATTCACAGGATAAGGGATAACAAGACCAATAGAGAATTAATGGAGCACTGTCCCCACTGTTTATTTAAGGAGGACACGTTCCCCACATTCTCGTGATTACTGGGCCCCCACCAATCAGTTTGATATCCCCTATCCTGTTGATTTTGCAGGGGGGGAGCAGCTACCTAGTCCACTCTGCCTTGCCCCTGATCCTGCCCACACACACAAGAGCCACTGGGTTATGTATATATGATGTATATTTATGGTGTTGTCCATATTGCTATGATTGGTGTGACCCTGTCACTTGATAAAACCATTTGCCAAGCCTTGCAGATGTAGGTATAAACCTTGTGATGCATGTTTTTTCTTCAAGATTTGAGTGTCCCTTTAATCCAGGTATACGCACATACATGCAGAAGTTCTAATATTCACTGCTCCATCCTTCTAGCTCTCATTGTGCTGGTGATAGATCTGTGTAGCAGGCAGATGTCCAGCTTTATGAATCTTCAATATGTGATTGATCCCCAACTCCCCTAAGTTAAACCAAAGATGCAAAATAAAGACACAACACATTGTAATCAGGTGTCAAAGGGTCCCAATTTTATTTAAAATTACATGACACTGAAAATGGCAGACCCCCGACTCACAAAGAGTCATCCTCCAGCACTCAGGCGAGGAAAACCCCCCTGTGGGGGAAACCTCAAGGGAGCCATGGCTGGAGAGTTGCCCCTCCCCTGGGCTTAGAGGGTAATACCATACTATAAATATAATAAGCTGGATATGAGAGAAATCCGGCTACAATATCTGTCACCTTATTGATGGCTAGGCATGCGGATGTATCTCTTCTCCTTCACAGATCCAGATCCACTTCTCAACAAGGTGGAGACTCGATGAAGGGGTAGTCTAAAGCAGACCACCCCTTTTCCCCTGCCAGAACCTCCACATTTCATCACGGGTAGGGGCAGTAAAGTAGTCAAGCTCAAGTTCGTCAGGCGCATCCAAGATGGCACTGATCAGGGTGCGGTGCATTGCTTTATGGAACCTTCTTTATGACATAAGCGCTTGTCATCACAGTGCATTGTTGCCATGGTTACTGCAGGCAAACACATTTGAAGCATTAACCCATTAATGGCTGGCGGTGCGCTTTACTGCTGAGGTAATTAAACACACCTGTGACCAAGCAAACAGCTTATGGTTAGGCTACACTAAGAACACTAAATAATATAATGTGATGAGGCCCATAGCAACCAATCACAGCTCAGCTTTCGTTTCTCAAATTACTCTGGTAAAATAAAAGCTGAACTGTGATTGGTTTCCATGCACAACTTAGACAGTATAACAGGCCCATAGCAACCAATTTTATAAGAGCTTGTTAAGATATGAAAGGTGATCTGTGATTGGTTGCTATGGGCAAATCAGATCGTGTTTTGTCTCAGGCAGATTAATAAAGCTGCTCCATTGCTGTAAAGCTTATGACTGAAAACACATGACATCAAGTTTCCCCATAATGCTTTGCAGCCAGCCCTTCCTCCATACCTCACAACATTTTGGAGGGACACTTGTAGTTCACAGTTATTTCTATACACAATTTAGAAAACCACTGGTATACGGTTATATACGGCGGATTTGTTAACATGTAGGAGACGGCTGATTTCTTTGTATGTTGAAAGGGCGGCCAAAGAGTATTATAAATAAAACTGTTGAAATGAATAGAAGGGGGGATCCCTACCTGAAAATCCTCCAGAGTAAAGACAGTATGGGTGACATGTAACACTACATTTCCCAGGCTGTCATAGGAAATCGGTGATCACCTAATTAGTTGATCTTTGGAGAAACTGCATTGACAGTAAAAAAGGGGTTGTCAAATTGTTTAAAAGTAAAATAGTCCAGCAAAAAAAAAAAATTCAAATAAACTGGTGCCAGATATTTGTACTTTACTGCTATCAAAAAAATCTCCAGTCTTCCAGTACTTATTAGCTGCTGTATGTTCAACAGGAAGTGGTGTATTCTTTCCAGTCTGACACATTAATATCTGCTGCCACCTCTATCCATGTCAGTAACTGTCCAAGGTAAGTTCCTGGCATGGACAGAGGTGTCAGCAGAGAGCAATATGTCTGACTGGAGAAGAATACACCACTTCCTGCAGGACATACAGCAGCTGATAAGTACTGGAAGGCTTGAGGGGTTTTAGTAGAAGTAAATAAAAAATCTATATAACTTTCTGACAACAGTTGATTTGAAAGATTCTTTTTTAACTTGATATCCCCTATCCTATGGATTTTAGGGGGAGCGACACCTTGGGCCCACCTGGGAATTTGATTCTTGGGGCCCACCATACCTTACACCAGATATAACAAGCACCAAATCTTTCCCATTACTATAGTGACTTTTCACAGAGCTGTGTATGTGACCAGCGATGCTGGCTCACTAATAGTACTAGTTTGTCAGTCACTCTATGCAAACAGCATAACTTGCCACTTAAGTTTCTTGAAAGGAGAAGTCCCATGAAACTAACAAATCTCAGGTAGGCAGGGGGGTGCAGGAACATAATAAAGAAAGTATACTTACCCATCCCTGTGCCCCCGAAGCTCTTGCTTAATGTGCCCGCTCAGCCAATCACTGACTGGGGATAGACACCGCTGCAGTTATTGACTGGCTGAACAGGCAATCCATCAGGCGAGTATGTGACATTGAGCTGGGGCCGTGACATACATAGAATCTGTTAAAAAATTACTGAAAAACTTTCAGCAGCTGTTGGAGAGAGTGCGGTCCAGGGGCACGGGGACTGGTAAGTATAGTTTCTTTATTATCTTCCCACACTCCACTGCCTGCCTGTCATTTGTTACGAGACTTCTGTCAGCTGTAATTCGTGTTTCAAACTGCTGACACTGTTAGATGCTGTTAGGTCAAGAAGACACATGGTACCTTAAATATATTTGTCTGTGCTTCTATAGCATAGAAATTGTTTTTATTCTCTGGTAGAAAGAGTCACACAGGGAGGCCCACCTCCTACCAGGGGCCCACCAAGAGGTAGGGCCCTCCTGGGGATTCCCCTGTTCCCCTGTGTGCCAATCCGAGCCTGTCTCTAGTGACCGCGACAGGTAAATTGGCAAACAGCTGGAATTGACTGCTTTCTCTTCCTGACTGTTACAGCAGGGTCCTGGCTGAGCCCCTTCTGAATGATTACGGGGTCGCAGCGCAGAACTGCTCACCGCGAGTCTGGCTTGGGCAAAACAGTAATGGCCTCAGTCATTTAGCCAGAGGCAGACTCAGCCAAAACAGCTTTGGCTTCATATAGACAGAATCCAAGGACTGCACGGACACTTCACGGCTTCATAATAAGGATAGACTCTGTACACTGTCAAGCTAGGTTCACACAATGTAAAAAAGATGGCCGTCTTTTATATCAGCGTCCGTCATTGCGCAAATGACGTCCATTATTTTTTAACTTTCATTTGCGCAATGGCGGCCATTGTTATAAAAGATAGACATCATTTTTTATGCTGCATTTTCTGGCATATAAGACGACTTTTTAACCCGAAAAATATTCCTAGAAGTCGGGGGTCGTCTTATACGCTGGGTATGGTCGCCCCACTGTATGGAGCGACCACTATACAAAAACAAACAGTTAACTCACCTGCCACCCGTTCCCGGTCTCTTGTCCCGTTCTCCTGACCCCACGGCAGCCGATCGTCCCTGAGCTTCTCTGATGAGACGATCGGCTGCCCGGGAGAGCTTCGGGATCTCCGGCGCAGGCAGTGTATGTCACAATGCCTGCACTGGAGATCCCGAAGCTCTCCTGGGCAGCTGAGCGTCTCATTGGAGAAGCTCAGGAAAGATCGGCTGCTGGGGGGGCGGCATTCGGGAGAATGACAGAGGCACCAGAAGTTCCCAAAGCCTCTGTCATTCTCCCGAAGCTCCCCCCAGGGCAGATCATCGCCGAGCTTCTACGATGAGACGCTCGACTGCCTAGGAGAGCTCCGGGGATCTTCGGCGCAGGTACTGTACGTCACACTGCCTGCGCCAAGAACGGGACAGGAGACGCGCGGCTGCCGGGAACGGGTGACAGCTGAGTTAGCTGTTTGTTTTTCCCACTTTAGCTGCAGTTAACCCCTGCGGTAAGGCAGGGGTTAACATTTTCCGGCGTATAAAGCGAACCCCTGACAATTTTCTTAAAAGTTAGGGGTCGCCTTATACGCCCAGCTGCCTTATACGACGGAAAATACGGTAGTGTGAACCTAGCCTTATATAGCTTAGTACACAGGGCTCTGCTTAAACACATCATGAAGTCAATTATCTGATTATAGGGGTAATATAAGGAATTTCTATGCAAAAGAGTAAGTTTATTCATGCTGCATTTTTATAGTCCTATTTGCTATGCAATAAACTGAGACTACATTAGGTGCCATCATTGCGTCTGATCTTCCTGACACTTTGATTTCTCGGGCCTCCTTACAAGACAAAGAAGAGCAGCTTATCAGCCTTACTTTTATGCTCCTCATTGTTGAGTTTACCGCTCGCCTCTGTCACTGCTTTAATATTTGATTTTTTTTCTCCATGTATGGCTGGAAAGCTTCTGTTGTCCTTAATTCACTTTTCCAGACGTCTACACTTGTAATAAAAAAAAAGATACGAGTCATCCATGGCCTTAAGAAAAACGTCTGTTGTGTAAAGTCGCATTCTAACACTTAGTAGAAAGAGAAAATGATTGTGTAGAAAATAAATCCTAAACGCAGCAAAGATTTAAAGCTGAATACTGATGGCGTTTGATGGGTCGCGCCCATGATCGCTGTGAGAAGCAGGTGGCAGTCACATGGAATATTTATAAATCTCTGACCGATTAACACATTGTCTTTAACCTATTGCAGCACTGTCGACAGGATGCTCATACATTATTCAAGAGTTGTCTCCCGAGAGACGTTAAATGTTCCATGATTCCTCCCATGCATATTAGAGGAATTTTGCGTTGTCTATTTTTGTTTAAAAAAAATAGACTGGATAATGTGAATTGTGTTCCCTTGAAAGACCATACCGACCCCGAATCCCAGCTATCTCGGTGCCTGCTTCCTTACAGTATTCTAATTGATCGGTATTCCTAAGACGCTACCACCCAGTACTGCAGTGATGTACTGTGATTAATAATGCATCTCTAGGTAGGTGCACACCCCAATGGATACGTTGACACTTTCATTTTCCTGACTATTGCTATTTAAACTGTGCATAGCAGCAGAACACAGTGTAATAGGAATTAAATGGGAACTCTGCCCCCCAAATTTTTTCCCGGCAATTAAAACACATTACAAAGTTATTTAACCTTGCAATGTGTCTTAATTACCGGTCTGGCCCCATTTCCTATGACCCCCCCCTCCTCGACTCCCCACCCAGAAGCATTAAAATATATACTTATGTGATCCCTGTCAATCACGGACCCTACGGCCGCCACCATCTTGTGTCGACAACGTCATCTGCAGCATCACCCTCAGCAGAACGGAGGGGTGGGAGATTCAACTGGCCGAACCATGAAGCGGTGAAGAGCTGATGGCGGGGATCAGCATATGGTGGGGAACCCGGGACAGACGAATTTTGGGTGGCGACAGGCTCTCCAGTGATGGTAAGTTTAAAACTCAGCTTAGGGTGGGCTGTCCCCCCCTTTCCTGCCGGCGTTGTTCTTTACATCATTCACTACAAAGAAAGCCAAGAAATATTACGACCCAGTTAGTCTGGGTTCACACTACGTTTTGGCATTCCTTTTTTTTCATCCAGTATTTTCAAAAAATTGGATGGAAAAAACGGATGCATTTGAGTGCATCCATTTGGATCAGTTTTTCCATAGACTTCCATTATAAAAAAAAAAAAAAAAAAAAGGATCAAAATGCATACGTTTTTTTTCTTTTGAACATACACAAAAATAAGGTCAGCTACGTTTTTGTGTACGTTAATAAAAGAGTGTGCATTTTGATCTGTTTCTTTTTATATTGGAAGTCAATGAAAAAACTTACCTTAACGGATGCACACAAATGCAAAAACGGATAAAAAAAAACGGATTGCAAAAACATAGTGTGAACCCAGCCATATACTTCTCTGGTCTGAATATTGTAGGTATACCTATGTAAAATATCTATATGATTTTATCGTTTTCCCATATTTATAATGGCTGTCAGATTCACTCTGTTCCGTTAGAGCTCCACTTTAAAAACTGATCAGTCTCTTTAGTGTCAGAATATATGCTATTTTCCAGTTCGTGCACTGTATTTCTACATTTCCGCAGCTCTTATCCCACGCGGACTACAGACTGGCAGCAATACTTTATGGCAGCCGACTGCACAAGTATATTTGCTGGCAGCTACAGGATTCCAACATTTCCAGGCTGTCTATCCTCCCCTGACAGATTGTCAACTGTATATTATAGCAGATTGTAAGTGGACAAAAGGTCTCTGCCACTGACTGCTATAAAATTGTCAGTGTCTTAGTCAGAAAGGAAAAAAAAACAGCCTTTAGGTTTCTGTGTGGGATCTGAGAACAGTGACCCTGGTTGTCCCAGTGTATTAGTCCTGTGGCTGCTGCACTCAGTATGTCACAGCTACGGTCAGCGATCCCCTACCATAGTCATCTGATGTGTTGTCCCAATTGACTTGCTTTAGGCCGGCATTCTCCAAGACACCAGGATCTTTTACAGGATTGTACAGGGGGGCATAGCTTTCTGCCATCTGCACTTGGGGACACTAACTTCTCACGCCAGAGGAAGCCTTAGGCTGGGTTAACACTACGTTTTTGCAATCCATTAAAAAAAAAAAAAAAAAAAAAACTGATTCAATTGTGTGCATCCACTTTGATCCATTTTTCAATTGACTTCCATTATAAAAAAAAATATAAGAGAAACAGATTGCTGATCTCAGGGAGACCAGACAAACAACAACACTGCCTGCTGTTAGTGAAAGAGCTCAATGCAGTGAAATCCTAGGTGCATTGCTCCCTGGGAAACATGAATATGCAAAAGAAGAGCCAGTGGAGCCTCATCCAAGAGTTTTGAAGCTGTTGTGGTTTGGCTGGTCTCCCTGAGATCAGCGATCTGTTTCTCTTATGGCTCTACTAGGCATTGCTCCCACCTAGCCAGAATCCTGCTCCACACTGATGAGGGGCAACACCCCGAAACAGCTGTATGTGGATGGATACCTGGCCTTGGTTTTTCCCTTGTCATTACATTGACTTATAGGGCCACTTAATATGGTGGTTTTGGTGGTTTCCCTACAGGAGCCACCCCTTGGCCGGGTCCTTCCTGGAGGGATATCTCCCTAGTCCTGTATTATGAGACTCTTCAATAAGGCTCCGCGGGATCTTCTTTTGCATATTCTCATCTCTAATGACATGTGTTGCAGCAGCTTAGATGTCTAGATTTGCTATACTTTTGTATGAGTAGATTTCAGGCAGCTTGGATTTGGTCTTTTACTATGTTTTAACATAGTTTAGTTTAGCCCTAAAACTGCAGAGAAGATGATGAGTTTAAAAGCTGATTTTCAATCACAAAACAGCCGAAAAATGAATAACACATCGGCTGCTGATTACAATTTAATATATATATATATGCATAAGATTTTATGCTGTTTAGTTTGATCTTCCAAGAGGCACTTTTTTTCAGTGGAAATTTCTGCCTTCTGCACCGAATGGACAGCGACCTGCTTTGTAACTAATTAAAAAGAGGAAATCATTTACAAACAGTTAACTTTCAATTGACGTTTCCTTTCTTTTAATTCTGCAGCTAGATTGCTAGATTTCCTGCTTCCTGAAATAGAGAACACAACCACAAACACTCTATGTCCTCAGAGCACAAGTCATGGTTTCTCTTTTGTAAGAAGGTGAGAAATAATAAGTAAAACCTGACATAATTCTGTCACCAATTACACTAAAAAGTTGAGGCTCCGCATGTTATTATTATTATTTATTTATTTATAAAGCACCCTTAACCCTTTGAGGACC